>NC_082688.1:36300305-36615987 GCF_949987515.2 Delphinus delphis | reverse complement strand
GATCTTCCCGGACCAGGGATCGAACCCGTGTCCCCTGAATTGGCAGGCAGATTCTTAACCACTGAGCCATCAGGGAAGTCCCCTAGTGGGATTTCTAAACTGACTAATTATCCTACTCTATCCCTATCAAGAGTGCCACCAGCAGACCAGAAATGTGGAGGAATTTCTGAAAAATGGTAAGCAAATGAGGTTAGATTGCTAGAGGAAACCACAGCTAAACAAAGTAAGAAAGGGATTACTGCAATAAAGGGAGTGGTCTGGGGGGCAAGCTCAGCTCAGAGGCAGCAGTTACAAGGAGCAGGAGGAAGGGTCTGAGACCAGCATCCAGATGACTGGTAGGGACTCTAATTAGCAGCAAGTGGGCAGGTCCAGGTAGTGGGCATCAGAGATAGTTGCCCTCAGACTGAGTCAGTAATTGTTAATTCTTGGACGGGAGACTAAGAGAAGTTCCTGGAGGAATGGGGGAGCCACCAAGCCCAGACGATATCATCTCAGTAACACCTCCAGCCCCTACATCATGATTCCTGGAGATGGTAAATGGAAACTGAATCCACAGACAGGCCAATAGGGAATCTTAAATAAGAAGATGAACCTACCATGTGGAATTATATGGTATTTGTCTTTTTGTGACTGGCTTATTTCACTTAGCATAATGCCCTCAAGGTTCATCCATGCTGTAACACAATGTGGAATTTCCTTATTAAGGCTGAATAATATTCCATTGTATGTATGTACCACATTTTATGTATCCATTCTTTGCTTAATGGACTCTTGGGTTGTTTCCTCGTTTTAGCTGTTGTGAATACTGCTGCTATGAACATGGTGTACAGATATCTCTTTGAGATCTTGCTTTCATTTTTGGGGGTTATACCCTAGAAATGGAATGCTAGATTGTATGGTAATTCTTTTAAATTTTTAAAAAAATTACACTATTTTCCACAGTGGCTGTACCTTTTTATATACCCACCAATAGTGCACAAAGGTTCTAATTTTCTACATCCTCACCAACACTTCTTTTTTTTTGATAGTAGCCATCCTAATGTGTGCGAGGTGGTATCTCATTGTAGTTTGGATTTGCATTTCCCTAATGATTAGTAATATTGAGCATCTTTTTATGTGCTTATTGGCCATTTGTGTATCTTCTTTGGAGAAATGTCTATTTAAGTACTTTGTCCCTTTTTGGATCAGGTTGTGGGTTTGTTGTTGAGTTTTAGAAGTTCTCTGTATATTCTGGATATTAATCCCTTATCATATATATATAATTTGCAAATATTTTATCACATTCTGTGTGTTGCCTTTTTATATGGATAGTGTCTTTTGATGCACAAAAGTTAAAACTTTTTGTGAAGTCTAATTTGTCTATTTTTCTTTTGTTACCTGTGCCCTTGGGGTCATATGTAAGAAATCATTGCCAAATTCAATGTCCTGAAGCTTTTGTCCTATGTTTTCTCCTAAAATTTTTATTGTTTTAGGTCTTACATTTAGGTCCTTGATCCATTTTGAGTTAATTTTTATATATGGTGTTAAGTAAGGGTCCAACTTCATTCTTTTGCATGTGGATATCCAGTTTTCCCAGTACCATTTGTTGAAAAGGCCATCCTTTCCCCATTGAACCGTCTTGGCACTCTTGTCAAAAATCATTTGACCATATATGTGAGGGTTTATTTCGGGGCTCTCTATTCTATTCCATTGGTACATATATCTGTCTTAATGCCAATACCACACTGTTTTGATCACTGTAACTTTGTAGTAAGTTTTTAAATCAGGAAGTGTGAGTCCCCCAGTTTTGTTCTTTTTCAAGATTGTTTTGGCTATTCAGGGTTCCTTGAGATTCCATATGAATTTTAGGATGAGTTTTTCTATTTCTGCAAAAAAAGTCATTGGGATTTTGGTATGAATTGCATTGAATCTGTAGATTGCTTTGGGTAGTATTGACATTTATACTCTATTAAGTCTTCCAATCCATGAACATGGGAAGTGTTTCCATTTATTTATGTCTTCTTTAGTTTCTGTCAGCAATGTTTTTTAGTTTTTGTTGTACAAATCTTTCACCTCCTTGGTTAATTCCTAAGTATTTTATTTTATTTTTTGATGCTATTGTAAATGGAATTGCTTTTGTAATTTCCTTTCAGATTGTTCACTGTTCATGTATAGATATGCAACAGATTTTTGTGTGTTGACTTTGTATCCTGGTACTTTCCTGAGTTCATTTATTAATTCAAACAGCTTTTTTTGTGTGTGGAGTCTTTAGGGTTTTCTACATATAAGATCATATCATCTGCAAAGAGAGATAATTTTACTTCTTCCTTTTCAGTTTGGATGCCTTTTATTTCTTTTTCTTTTCTTTTTTCATTTTAACATCTTTATTGGAGTATAATTGCTTTACAATGGTATGTTAGCTTCAGCTTCACAACAAAATGAATCAGTTATATATATACATATGTTCCCATATCTCTTCCTGCTTGCGTCTCCCTCCCTCCCACCCTCCCTATCCCACCCCTCCAGGCGGTCATAAAGCACCGAGCTGATCTCTCTGTGCTATGCCGCTGCTTCCCACTAGCTATCTACCTTACGTTTGGTAGTGTATACATGTCCATGCCTCTCTCTCGCCTTTGTCACAGTTTACCCTTCCCCCTCCCCATAGCCTCAAGTCCATTCTCTAGTGTCTGTGTCTTTATTCCTGTTTCACCCCTAGGTTTTTCATGACATTTTTTTTCTTAAATTCCATATATATGTGTTAGCATACGGTATTTGTCTCTCTCTTTCTGACTTACTTCACTCTGTATGACAGACTCTAGGTCTATCCACCTCATTACAAATAGCTCAATTTCGTTTCTTTTTATGGCTGAGTAATATTCCATTGTATATATGTGCCACATCTTCTTTATCCATTCATCCGATGATGGACACTTAGGTTGTTTCCATCTCCAGGCTATTGTAAATAGAGGTGCAATGAACATTTTGGTACATGACTCCTTTTGAATTATGGTTTTCTCAGGGTATATGCCCAGTAGTGGGATTGCTGGGTCATATGGTAGTTCTATTTGTAGTTTTTTAAGGAACCCCCATACTGTTCTCCACAGTGGCTGTATCAATTTACATTCTCACCAACAGTGTAAGAGGGTTCCCATTTCTCCACACCCTCTCCAGCATTTATTGTTTCTAGATTTTTTGATGATGGCCATTCTGACTGGTGTGAGATGATATCTCATTGTAGTTTTGATTTGCATTTCTCTAATGATTAGTGATGTTGAGCATTCTTTCACGTGTTTGTTGGCAGTCTGTATATCTTCTTTGGAGAAATGTCTATTTAGGTCTTCTGCCCATTTTTGGATTGGGTTGTTTGTTTTTTTGTTATTAAGCTGCATGAGCTGCTTATAAATTTTGGAGATTAATCCTTTGTCAGTTGCTTCATTTGCAAATATTTTCTCCCATTCTGAGGGTTGTCTTTTGGTCTTGTTTATGGTTTCCTTTGCTGCGCAAAAGCTTTTAAGTTTCATTAGGTCCCATTTGTTTATTTTTGTTTTTATTTCCATTTCTCTAGGAGGTGGGTCAAAAAGGATCTTGCTGTGATTTTGTCATAGAGTGTCCTGCCTATGTTTTCCTCTAAGAGTTTGATAGTTTCTGGCCTTACATTTAGGTCTTTAATCCATTTTGAGCTTATTCTTGTGTATGGTGTTAGGGAGTGATCTAATCTCATACTTCTACATGTAGCTCTCCAGTTTTCCCAGCACCACTTATTGAAGAGGCTGTCCTTTCGCCACTGTACATTCCTGCCTCCTTTATCAAAGATAAGGTGACCATATGTGCGTGGGTTTATCTCTGGGCTTTCTATGCTGTTCCATTGATCTATATTTCTGTTTTTGTGCCAGTACCATACTGTCTTGATTACTGTAGCTTTGTAGTATAATCTGAAGTCAGGAAGCCTGATTCCTCCAGCTCCGTTTTTCGTTCTCAAGATTGCTTTGGCTATTCGGGGTCTTTTGTGTTTCCATACAAATTGTGAAATTTTTTGTTCTAGTTCTGTGAAAAATGCCAGTGGTAGTTTGATAGGGATTGCATTGAATCTGTAGTTTGCTTTGGGTAGTAGAGTCATTTTCACAATGTTGATTCTTCCAATCCAAGAACATGGTATATCTCTCCATCTATTTGTATCATCTTTAATTTCTTTCATCAGTGTCTTATAATTTTCTGCATACAGGTCTTTTGTCTCCTTAGGTAGGTTTATTCCTAGATATTTTATTCTTTTTGTTGCAATGGTAAATGGGAGTGTTTTCTTGATTTCACTTTCAGATTTTTCATCCTTAGTGTATAGGAATGCCAGAGATTTCTGTGCATTAATTTTGTATCCTGCTACTTTACCAAACTCATTGATTAGCTCTAGTAGTTTTCTGGTAGCATCTTTAGGATTCTCTATGTATAGTTTCACGTCATCTGCAAAGAGTGACAGCTTTACTTCTTCTTTTCTGATTTGGATTCCTTTTATTTCCTTTTCTTCTCTGATTACTGTGGCTAAAACTTCCAGAACTATGTTGAATAATAGTGGTGAGAGTGGGCAACCTTGTCTTGTTCCTGATCTTAGTGGAAATGCTTTCAGTTTTTCACCATTGAGGACGATGTTGGCTGTGGGTTTGTCATATATGGCCTTTATTATGTTGAGGAAAGTTCCCTCTATGCCTACTTTCTGCAGGGTTTTTATCATAAATGGGTGTTGAATTTTGTCAAAAGCTTTCTCTGCATCTATTGAGATGATCATATGGTTTTTCTCCTTCAATTTGTTAATATGGTGTATCACGTTGATTGATTTGCATATATTGAAGAATCCTTGCATTCCTGGAATAAACCCCACTTGATCATGGTGTATGATCCGTTTAATGTGCTGTTGGATTCTGTTTGCTAGTATTTTGTTGAGGATTTTTGCATCTATGTTCATCAGTGATATTGGCCTGTAGTTTTCTTTCTTTGTGACGTCCTTGTCTGGTTTTGGTATCAGGGTGATGGTGGCCTCGTAGAATGAGTTGGGGAGTGTTCCTCCCTCTGCTATATTTTGGAACAGTTTGAGAAGGATAGGTGATAGCTCTTCTCTAAATGTTTGATAGAATTCGCCTGTGAAGCCATCTGGTCCTGGGCTTTTGTTTGTTGGAAGATTTTTAATCACAGTTTCAATTTCACTGCTTGTGATTGGTCTGTTCATATTTTCTATTTCTTCCTGATTCAGTCTTGGCAGGTTGTGCCTTTCTAAGAATTTGTCCATTTCTTCCAGGTTGTCCATTTTATTGGCATAGAGTTGCTTGTAGTAATCTCTCATGATCTTTTGTATTTCTGCAGTGTCAGTTGTTACTTCTCCTTTTTCATTTCTAATTCTATTGATTTGAGTCTTCTCCCTTTTTTTCTTGATGAGTCTGGCTAATGGTTTATCAATTTTGTTTATCCTTTCAAAGAACCAGCTTTTAGTTTTATTGAGCTTTGCTATTGTTTCCTTCATTTCTTTTTCATTTATTTCTGATCTGATTTTTATTTCTTTCCTTCTGCTAACTTCAGGGTTTTTTTGTTCTTCTTTCTCTAATTGCTTTAGGTGCAAGGTTAGGTTGTTTATTCGAGATGTTTCCTGTTTCTTAAGGTAGGATTGTAGTGCTATAAACTTCCCTCTTAGAACTGCTTTTGCTGCATCCCATAGATTTTGAGTCGTCGTGTTTTCATTGTCATTTGTTTCTAGGTATTTTTTGATTTCCTCTTTGATTTCTTCAGTGATCACTTCGTTATTAAGTAGTGTATTGTTTAGCCTCCATGTGTTTGTATTTTTTACAGATCTTTTCCTGTAATTGATATCTAGTCTCATAGCGTTGTGGTCGGAAAAGATACTTGATACAATTTCAGTTTTCTTAAATTTACCAAGGCTTGATTTGTGACCCAAGATATGATCTATCCTGGAGAATGTTCCATGAGCACTTGAGAAAAATGTGTATTCTGTTGTTTTTGGATGGAATGTCTTATAAATATCAATTAAGTCCATCTTGTTTAATCTGTCATTTAAAGCTTGTGTTTCCTTATTTATTTTCATTTTGGATGATCTGTCCATTGGTGAAAGTGGGGCGTTAAAGTTCCCTACTATGAATGTGTTACTGTTGATTTCCCCTTTTATGGCTGTTAGTATTTGCCTTATGTATTGAGGTGCTCCTATGTTGGGTGCATAAATATTTACAATTGTTATATCTTCTTCTTGGATCGATCCCGTGATCATTATGTAGTGTCCTTCTTTGTCTCTTGTAATAGTCTTTATTAAAGTCTATTTTGTCTGATATGAGAATTGCTACTCCAGCTTTCTTTTGGTTTCCATTTGCATGAAATACCTTTTTCCATCCCCTTACTCTCAGTCTGTATGTGTCTCTAGGTCTGAAGTGGGTCTCTTGTAGACAGCAAATATATGCGTCTTGTTTTTGTATCCATTCAGCCAATCTGTGTCTTTTGGTGGGAGCATTTAGTCCATTTACATTTAAGGTAATTATCGATATGTATGTTCCCATTCCCATTTTCTTAATTGTTTTCGGTTCGTTATTGTAGGTCTTTTCCTTCTTTTGTGTTTCTTGCCTAGAGAATTTCCTTTAGCAGTTGTTGTAGAGCTGGTTTGGTGGTGCTGAACTCTCTCAGCTTTTGCTTGTCTGTAAAGGTTTTAATTTCTCTGTCAAATCTGAATGAGATCCTTGACGGGTAGAGTAATCTTGGTTGTAGGTTTTCCCCTTTCATCACTTTAAATATGTCCTGCCAGTTCCTTCTGGCTTGCAGAGTTTCTGCTGAAAGATCAGCTGTTAACCTTATGGGGATTCCCTTGTATGTTATTTGTTGGTTTTCCCTTGCTGCTTTTAATATTCTTTCTTTGTATTTAATTTTTGATAGTTTGATTAATATGTGTCTTGGCATGTTTCTCCTTGGATTTATCCTGTATAGGACTCTCTGTGCTTCCTGGACTTGATTGACTATTTCCTTTCCCATATTAGGGAAGTTTTCGACTATAGTCTCTTCAAATATTTTCTCAGCCCCTTTATTTTTCTCTTCTGCTTCTGGGAACCCTATAATTCGAATGTTGGTGCGTTTAATGTTGTCCCAGAGGTCTCTGATACTGTCCTTAACTCTTTTCATTCTTTTTTCTTTACTCTGCTCCCCAGCAGTTATTTCCACCATTTTATCCTCCAGCTCACTTATCCATTCTTCTGCCTCAGTTATTCTGCTACTGATTCCTTCTATTTTTAATTTCAGTAATTGTGTTTTTCATCACTGTTTGTTTGTTCTTTAGTTCTTCTAGATCCTTATTTAACATTTCTTGTAGTTTCTCCATTCTGTTTCCGAGATTTTGGATCAGCTTTACTATCATTACTCTGAATTCTTTTTCAGGTAGGTTGCCTATTTTGTCCGCATTTATTTGGTCTTGCAGGTTTTTACCTTGCTCCTTCGTCTGTAACATATTTTTTTGTCATTTCACTTTTTTTTTTTTGATGGTGGGACTGTATTCCTGTCTGCTTGTTTGGCCTGAGCCATCCAGCACTGGAGTTTGTAGGCCGTTGGGTAGAGCTGGGTTTTGGTGCCGAGATGAGGACCTCCAGGAGGCCTCACTCTGATTAATATTCCCTGGGGTCTGAGGTTCTCTATCCGTCCAGCGGTTTGGGCTTGGCTTTCCCACCACAGGAGCTCAGGCCTGACCTCTGGCCTGGGAACCAAGATCCCGCAAGCTGCATGGCGTGGCAAAAAAACAAAAGGAAAAGAAAAAGGAAAAAAGGAGCAGTACAATAACAAAGAATAAAAAAAAAAAGTAAAATTAGAAAGATAATAAATATATTATATATATTTATAATATAAAATATATTTTATATTATATAAAATAAATATATTTTATAAATATAAAAATGTAATTGAAACAACTTCAACAAAGTAAAATAAAACCACAACAGAAAAAAGAAAAAAAAAAAAGGGGGAACAAGCCAAAAGGAGCAGAACAATAACAAAATATAAAGAATAAAATTAGAAAAATAAAAGATTTATTAGAAAAAATAAAAATACAAACAACAACAGCAACAAGGTAAAACAGAACCCCAACCTAAAAGTAGAAAAAAAAAAGCGTTGGGCTTCCCTGGTGGCGCAGTGGTTGAGAGTCCGCCTGTCGATGCAGGGGACACGGGTTCGTGTCCCGGTCCGGGAAGATCCCACGTGCCGCGGAGCGGCTGGGCCCGTGAGCCATGGCCGCTGAGCCTGCGCGTCCGGAGCCTGTGCTCCGCAACGGGAGAGGCCACAGCAGTGAGAGGCCAGCGTACCGCAAAAAAAAAAAAAAAAAAAAAAAAAGCCTTGGCTATGGGCGGTGGAGTTTTGACAGGGGGGTGGGGTGGAACTTAGGTAGGGGCAGGGTTTAGGATGGGTGGGGCCTAGGTGGGGGGTGGGGCCTAGGTGGGGGGGGTGGGGGGGTGGGGTGACTTTCAAGCATGGGGTGGGGCCTCTGCTTAGGACCTGCCCGGAAGGGAAGAGGAAGCACATCCAAAAGGGGGCTTATGGAGTGTGGATTTCCGGAGTTAGAGGTAAGGCCCTGGGTGAGGGTTTGTGGGTGGGGTTTAGGCCCAGCATGGTTGGAGGGGTTCTCAGAGGGGCTACCTCTGAGTGTAGAGGTAGGGCCCTGGGTGAGGGTGTAGAGGCACAGCAGGAGGGAGGCTCCGAGGGCAGAGGATTAGGCCTGGGAGCCCAACAGGCTCCCCGGTGCCTAAGTGGACAGGGAACGTGTTGGCTGTGTTCCCTTCCGTTCCTCTGCCCCCCAACCAGGGTCTCCCCTGTCCCCGCTGGACCCCTAACCGTGGGTGGGTCCCGCTGGGTGTAGGAACTCCTCCCCTCCCCCAGCCACCTCTCAGGGGTGCCTGTCCCGTAGGTCCGGCCTTTACTTTTGCTCCGCCTTCTCTCCCTCCCACTCCCTGAGGACCCGCATGGCTGGAGGGGGCCTCGGTGGGCAGAGGATCAGGCCTGGGATCTCAGCAGGCTCCCAGGGGCCCAAGTGGGCATGGGAAACGCTGGCCATGCTCCCTTTTGATCCTTTGTGCTCCCAATGGTCCCTTCCTTTCCCCCCTGGGCATGGGATCCCTTCCCCTACCCCAGCCGTCCCTCAGGGGCCCCGGTCCCATCCCGCCTCCACTTCTCCTACCCCCTCACTCCCCCCAACGCCCAGGTCCTACCCGGTTGCTGGGGGTTCCTCCCATTCCCTTAGGTGTCAGTGGTCCCCCACCAGTGCCTGGTAGGTGCCCTAGTTGCGAGGAGACGCGAATTCCACGTCCTCCTAGTCCGCCATGTTGACTCCGCCCCCCACGAAAAAACCCTCCTTGATTGTATTTCTGCTTGCGATTCTCTACTTAAACATAACAAAAATGTTCCTTTTTTTTTTTGCGGTACGCAGGCCTCTTACTGTTGTGGTCTTTCCCGTTGCGGAGCACAGGCTCCGGACGCGTAGGCTCAGCGGCCGTGGCTCACAGGCCGAGCCGCTCCACGGCACGTGGTATTCTTTCCCCACCAGGACACGAACCTGTATCTCCTGCATCGGCAGGCGGACTCTCAACCACTGCGCCACCAGGTAAGCCCCAGGCAACTATAACTTTTGACAGGTCCAAATACAAAACTGATTTATTTACAGTGTCACCGCTAGGTGGTGCCACCAATTAGTGAAAACAATGGTTGCTGTCATGGGACAACCGAAAACCACTTGCAGCCAGTACAAGCACAAGTTTGTGAGCTTGTAGGGAACTTGTGTGCCCTTGTGCACTTGTGTATAAGCGTGTGCACACACAACTCTTGGTGCATGAGTTTGCTCTCAGTGCAATGTTGGTTTACAAGTGTACACATGTGTGCATGTGTGCAAGTCCATGCAGAGGTCTGTGCACCCTGGAGAGCATGGGCATGAAGCTAATGATATGAACTCCAAAAGTCCTGACCCATCAGCCGTATGTATTGTCTGGAACTCTGGCCCCTTATCTTGGAAGGCTGTTTGTAGAGCGTGCAGAAACCCTGACCCTAACGGAGAAATACAGCAACGCCACAGGACAGCTTTTCTGAGGCAGGGAATCCCTAGACACAGCCACACATCCTCTAAGGTCATCAGTCCTGCAAGCCCTCCAAGGAGGTCTCAGTCACTTGTGACGTCATGGAGGACCGTGGTCTCAACACCTTCCCGAGTGCCCAAAGCTTCAAATCAAATGCCCACCTTGGGATTGTATCTTCTGTCCAGATGGGGAGTGACCCTGCACTTAAGAAAATAAATGTGTGTGTATGTGTGTGTAGGATGGGGGAGCTCCCCCAATTCCCTGCCCCCACCCAGAGTCATCCAAATCCACACACCCTTTCCCTGTTATCTCTGTGGACAGTCCTCAGCTGATCTCAGCTCTCACTCTGGAGCCCCCCTCACTCCGGGAATCGTGCTGTCTTGATTATTTGCGGTCTAGAATAGCCCACAAAGCTGGGGTACCTTAGGCAAGTCCCCTCCCTCAGTTTCTCTGGCTCTCAGTGAGGGCTGGGTCTGTGTGACTCCAAGAGGCCCTTAGTGCTGACTGGCGTTCTGCCAGTTGCAGGGCCCTGCCCCCCTCCCGTGGCTGGTGTGGGGTGGGAGTCTCCTTGGAGAAGCTCCCAAGAAGGAGAAAGTTCTGTTTGGCTTCCTCCTCCTCCTTCCAGCACACTTCCCTCCTTAACAGGCCCCCAGGGAAGGCAGCTGGGCTCGCAGGCCTCTAGAAGCCACAGGAGGGAGTTCTCACTTGAGCATCATTAAAAGTTCAAGTAGCTTCCTCCCTCCACGCCCCCCACCCCAGGGTGAAAGCCCCAGGACTCATTAGACCCACTGCCCCCAGAGCCCAATTTGGTTGAAGGGAATGCTTGGCTTTTCCATCCAGAGGAGCTTTGCCTTAAGGGTTTGGGGCTTCCCTGAGAGAGCTCATCTGATTGAGGTCAGAGAGGGAAGGTCCCCAGAGGTCACCTCTTGCCCTGGCACTTTTCCAGAGGAGGAAACAGGCTGCAGGGGAGGGACTTGTCCAAGGTCCCACAGAGGTGGGCTCACTGTGGAGGGCCCCCGGGCATCCATGGTCTCGGGATGGAGATGCAGAGCTGGGGCTTCGGGGAGGCCCTGCCACGTGTGAGGAAGAGCTGTGAGAACAGTCCGACAAGCCCACAGCAGAAGGGGCTACCCAGGGAGATAGTGGACGCCCATCCCTGGACATGTGGGTGGGATGGGTAAGTGCTTGTCTAGATGAACAGAGGATTCAGGACCAGGAGGGGGAAAGGGATGCGAAACTGCTCAGGTCCTGCCCCCTCTGTAAATTCTCCCCCAGGCAGGAATGGCGTGTCACAACTGCTGGGCTGGGGTGGCGCGAGGGCCTGCCGTTTATGGCCAGTTGAGCCTGTTGGTTGGAAGCCAGGAGGCTGGCACTGGGGCCTCTCTGACCTCAGCAGCCTCCTTCCTGCCTCCTGAAGCCCTGGGCTAACACCCAGACCCTCTTAGCTCCCAGATCCAGTAGGACCGAGGACGCAGAGACAGTTGTTCATCTTCCCTGGATGATAAAACCCTGCCTGCGGGGCCTGCCTGAGCTCCTGAAGTGTGGGACAATTGCACGATAGAACCTGACTAGTCCAGGAGGCCTCTGTGGGCTGCAGGACAGGGAGCCGCAGACTCTCAGATGGCACGAGGTCTCCCAAGTCGACTGGTGCAAACTCTGCTGCCTTAATATCAGTGGCAAATGTGTCAGGACCTGGTTTAAGTGCCTTATAAATCTTAACTCCTTGAATCCTCAGAAAACCCTATGTGGAAATATGCTCTAATGAGCCATTTTACAGATGAGGAAACTGAGGCACAGAGAGTTTAGGAAACTTGTGCACAATCACAGGGCAAGTGAGTCACGTGGTTCGAGAACCCATGTGCTGTGCTCTCAGTAAGAGAGGAGGGAGCCCAGGGAGGGGACAGAGCTGGCCCAGTCACTTGGCCAAACAGCAGGATTGGGGGCCTAGACTCTTTATCTCCAGCCTCTGGCCCCTCCCCACCCCGCAGCCCCTCCTTTCAGCTCCTCTGTCCCGACCAAGCCTCGCTGTGGGCCTCCCCAGAGCTAACAGTGGCCAGGCCTCCCCTTGGCTGGCAGCTCCAGCCCAAAGAGGCTGCACCCACATTCCCTGGCTGCTCTCCAGCCCACAGGAGCTGAGAAAACAAAGTCCAGTGACTGTGAGGGCTGAGCAGAGGCTGCCGAAGGGGAGGAAGCAGCGAGGAGCCACCGAGCGGAGGCCGCTGTCAACTCCCAGATGCTGGGCCTCCTGGGGAGCACGACCCTCGTGGGCTTGATCATAGGCGCTGCTGTGGCTCTGCTGTTGCTGCTGCTGCTGCTGGCCGCCTGCTTGTACTGCAGACAGGAGGAGACTGACGTGGAGAGGAACCACCCTGCTGCAAGGAGAAACCGAGTCCGGTGGGCCCAGCCTCCGATCTCCTCAGGCCGGGGCCACCTGGGACGCTTGCACCATATCCGTTATTCTGGCCGTGTGCCTCACATGCCCCATGCGACCCTCCATCACCACCATCACCTCGCCCACCACCATGCCCACCACGCCCACCAGGCCCAGCGAGGCCGCCGCTGATGCCTGGATGGCAGCCTGCCCCACCATCACCAGGATGCGGGGACCCCGAGGTTCCCGTGCAGAAGGGCACCTCTTGGCGGTGAACGTCGGGATCTGCCTGGGCTTCATTCGCCTACTGTGCCCCGTGTGCTACGGAGGCGGAGGACTGAAGAGCTCCAGGGGTGGCCCTGACGGGGCTGAGAGCAGGGGTGGTGATGGTCCTTCGGGGGCGGACACCACCTTGTGACTGTAAGTCCCAACGGGCACCAGAAGTGACGGCCAGTCTGGTGCAGGTGCACAGGGGTGTGGGGATGCACAGAAGGTGTACCCTGCTCTCTCCAAACAACCAGGCCTCTGGCCAGGGCGGTAGCTGGGAGGTGCCCTGGTAACGCCCTTTCATTTGCAGAATGTAGCTTGAGGCTGCACAATCAAGTCAATGGTGCCTTAATACAAGAAAATAAAAACCACTAAGAAGCTTTTGTGAAGAGGCTCTTGATTGTAACTCAAGTGGGAGGGAGGGAGTGGCCAGCCCTTTGTCTGCCTCGCCCAGGACCTTCCTCTCCGGTGGGACTGAGTGCCTGGTGCGGGCCCTGCAGCGGGGGAGATTGGGCGGCTCTGCAGGGCTCTGAGGACAGTAGGTGAGAAGGCCTGGGGCCTGAGCTCTGATGAGGGGGAGGTTAGGGTTTGCAGGCAGCCCTGCCCAGACAGAGAGAGGGGGAAGAGGCCGTCCAGGCTGGCCCCTGGGCTCTACCTCCAGGGCTCTCTTCAGTCCATCTCTAGGGCAGACTGCGCTCTGGAACTGCTGAAGCCCCCTTCCATGGGCTGTGCTGAATTAATGTTTCTTTGGTAACTGGGTCAGGGTTTCTTATCCAGGCCTTGAGTCTCCAGCCAGCCTGACCCCTCCCGTGCTTGGGTGTGGCTGGCGCTGTGTCTGGGAGGGAGGGTGTGGTGCTGGGTGGCCTTGGGAGAGTGCTCACCTCAAGGGAGTCTCAGTTTCCTCTTCCCTAAAATGGGATAGATGACAGAAACATCTTGCCAAAGCCTGGAGGCCTGTTCCCAAATACCCCAGAACAGCTGACGGGATTCCAAAGTGAGGAAGGAAATCTTGTTCTGAGGCCTTCCCTGAGGAAGGAAGTCCTGTGAGCCAGGGTGGGAAGTGGAGGGGAGAGGCTTGGGGGCCAGGCCAGGTGGTGGGGAGGGGCTGGAGAACAGGCCAGAAAGTCCCGGGGCCTGGTGACTGACTCACTGGAACAGAATGTCCTGTTTCTTTTCTATTTCCTGGTGGATTCTCTGTGAGGGCTGGGATGGGAAGGGGTGGAAGGGGGAGAGGGAGGCAAATTCACACTGAGAGCTGGACTAGACTGCAGGCTTGGGAAAGTGGATCAGGGTCTATGGTGCCTTTTGAATCCGCCTCCCCTCGCCTCCCCCTATGGCTGCCCTGAGCTCATCTCCAGCTTGGACTCCTGCTGCAGGCCCTCTGGGCTGCCTACCTCCAGCCCTGCCCCTTTGTGAAGCGTCCCCACACTGTAGCCTCCTCACTGTCCTTAGAACAAAGTCTAAGGACATTCTTGGCCTTCTGGTTGGCCATTCAAGGCCCCCTGGTCTGTTTTGTGCCTACTTGTGTTCCTTTTGTCCAATCCGCACTGCTCCAGTCCTCAGACTCAGAAAACCCTGCACCTTCCCTTCTCTGTGTCTTTGCCCAAGACGAATTTGTTACTCACTCCTATGGGTTTCCAATTTATTATTATTATTGTTGTTGTTGTTATCATTATTTCTCTTGGCACACTGAACACACTCTCTTTCCCTAGAGATTTACGGCAAGATTCAAAGGCCCCTGCCTTCATAGGACTGAGAACTCTTTGAGGGCTCCCCACTGCCCAGGGTGGGACCAGTCCACACAACAGATGGTCAGGAAAGATTCCCAGAGCTTCACGCTCTCTAGAAAAGTAAATGTGCTTGGAATAACCACTGCCAGAAGCTTGGGGCTTCAGGGACACCAGGTATAACAGTAGGACCCTGCAAGGATTAGGCCGTTGAGCTCCTGGGGCCTTGTTGAGGGAGCTTGTGTTCCTACCCTATCTCCCCAGTGTTGGGGGTGTGTGGAGGTCTGTAGCCTGCTGGCTTGGACCATGCCCCCCATCCCTCTGCGGAGCCCCATGTCAGCCTTGGCTGGCCTGTCTTTCCTAAGTGTGGCTTCGAGCATCCTCTGGGAGAACCAGGATGCCTGCCATCACCTTTTCCCTTTTTAATATAAGTGGGATGTATGGGAGACTTCCCTGGTGGTCCAGTGGTTAAGACTCTGAGCTTCCACTGTAAGGGGTGCAGGTTCGATCACTAGTGGGGGAATTAATATCCCACATGCCACGTGGTAAGGCCAAAAGAAAATAAAAATATATGTATATGGAATGTATGGGGCGTGGTCTTTCTTCTGACCAGTAGACAGTGATGGATGCTGGGAGGACAGATGTGTGTCTAAGTGGTAGACATCTTTGGGAGCCCCACTGCATCTGGGGCTTATAGGCAGGGACTGTCTATCATAGGATTACAAAAGTCACAAGAAGAGAAAATACCTGGAATAAACCCTTAGGACAAGCAGTTCCCCTGGTGCCCTCCATCTCCCAAACTGACTAATTGATTTTGGTAATTCAGTCTGAAACCACAGGCCCCACAGATTGGCTCATCATGTTTCCTGTCTCCTGCTTCTGGTCGCCCCAGCTAATATAAATAATTCAAAGTGTCCAGCTTCCTGTCACAGCCCCCACTGGCTCCAGGCTCCTCCTCTGTGTAGGTGTCCGGTCATCTTAGAAAAGGGAAGAGAGAGAATTTAGCAGGGTATCATTTACTAGGAATTGTCACTCTCCCATTCTGTGTGTAGGCAGTTTCCTACAACTAGTACCAAAGAAAGTTCACTGGGCCTTGGAGAAATTGACAAGGACCCAGGCTGTGTATCCCTGGGCTAGGCCTTGGCCCTCCCTGGGCCTTTGCACTCTGGTCAGTAAAACTGTAGAAGGAGGCAACTGCTCTGTGGACTGGTGGTACCTAGAGAGAGCATCGAACTAAGAGGAAAGGGAGGAAGCCCCTCCTAGACTATTTGGTACTCTAGTTATCACTACTAACTAGCAGTAGGCCTTGGGCAGGGCATTTAACCTCTGTGACTATGGGCACTGTTACCTCTGAAATGGAGATAACATCACTTCGCAATGTTGCTGGAACCATGATACTAGACAGTGCCTGACGGTGTCTAGTACCTGGAATTATTGTTTCTTACATACCTTTTCTCCAAGGTTGGGTAAAGTGAGGCTAATAACCCGGTCTACTTTCCGGAAGTGGTGGTGGTCTCAGGAGGTGTTGGCTGTGGAAGGGCTGTGACCGAGTGACAGTCAGGATGGAGCCCCTTCTGGCAGACTTACTTATGGCCTGGGCCTGGCTCACCCCCTCCCCTGAGTCGATGAAGTGGACACCCTGGCAGGGAGCAGGGCTGGAGTGGCATGGGTGTGCATGGGGGGTGAGGTGGGGTGAGTGCAGTCACCAAGGGGGCCGGCAGCTGTGCGGGTCCTGGGCCCTCACTCACAATTGGAGGAAGGAATGCAGGAAGTGCTCACAGCCGCTCAGATATCTCAGAGCCTCGTCCCAGGCAGGACCAAGGCTGCAGTACCCTGGGAATGAGTGTGCCATGGCCTGGCCCCTGGGGTGGCCACCGGGCCAGGAGCCCACGGCACTGCGTACAGCCAGAGCTGTCTCTCGCGGAGCCCAGGGTAAGTTTTCACAGCACGAGCAGGCAGCGAGGAGGGCTGCCTGGAGCAGAGGGGAGGCTGGAGCAGAAGACCGGGGAGGGGGACTAAGGAGCCCACAGTAGTTACTGAAGAGCTCAGATATCCCTCCCGGAGCATGACCTGCCTTATCTCAACAGCACTCTCCCAGCCCGTGCAGAAAAGGAGGCCGAATGAAAGGGCACTTGTTTCCAAGCAGCACTCCCTGCATCTGGCCCAGAGCTGCCATTGCCTCCTCCCCACTTTTGTCCCTGCCCCCAGCACAGGGCCAGGGGTTTGAGAGGCAGCAGATAGGCTGATTCAAGGACTGGCCCAAGGTTCCTCCAGGGGAGGAGCCTGGGCTCATCTCGGATCCACAGGACGGGGGGAGTATTTTGTCTTTTGTCTGAGTGTACAAACACTCATGAACTCCATATGCGTCATCAGAGGGCCGGGTTAGTGAGGCTCCCTCTAAGCAAAGTCTTCTGCCTTCTCCTTCCAGCCCCCTGCATCCAGGGAGTCTTGAGCTCACATCTTTCAGGACAGTGCTTCTTCCAGAGCTGCCAGGGGAGTTGCCCATGGCTCTTAGAAACCTGGCCCGAGGCTTAGAAAACAGTGACAGAGACCCCCTGAGATCGGAGTAGAGCCATGTGGGGCACCCAACGGCCCAGAGGGGGCACCAGCCAGGGCCTCAGACCGATATCTTCTTAGAAGACCATCGGGAGAGCAGCTGGAGGAGCAAGGGTACCTGCTATCACCAAGAGCCCCTCGCTTCGGATGGGGAGCTAAGGTCTGAGACGCATCCCGGGTTGCTCAGTGGGTCAGTGGCCAAACGGGGCCATGGAAACGGCAGTGATTGGAATTGTGGCCGTGCTATTCGTGGTCACCGTGGCCATCACCTGCATCCTCTGCTGTTTCAGCTGTGACTCAAGGACCCAGGATTCTCAGGGGGGCCCACACCCCAGCTTCACGGTGGCCACGTTTCGCCAGGAGGCTTCTCTCTCCACGGGGCCAGGTCACCATGTCCAGCCAGTGGCGGGTGTCCGGGACTTCTGGACTTTCATGTGAGACCTACCAGCCCCCAGGATTTGCTCTGCTGGTGGTCAGACTCATCTACCCCCCCGGCAAGCCTTCTCTGTTGACCCACTCCTTCAAGCCTGGCATTCCTGTCCTTCCCTGCCTGTATCCAGAAAACTCCCTGTCCCATCCCATCCCAGCTTGCCATGGCCTCCAGTCTGGGAGATCCATGGTGATGGGGCCAGGTGGGAGTCAGCTCTGACCCCTGAGAGCTCAGCTGGACCAACCCACAGGATGGGGCTTAGGAGAGGTCCGGAGCTTGAGTGACCGGGCAGAGCTGGGTGGTATGGTGGGCCAGCTCTTCTGAGCTTCACGGTGAACTGAAATATCACTGGACTTTATAGTGAACAGAGTGTTGGTTAACTCAAGTTATCCCAGGATGCCTATGAAACTGGTTCTATTGCCACCAGAGGAAGCAGCGCCCTCAGTGGACAGTTTTACAAACTTATCTGTTCCTCTAATTGAGTCATTTTGCTACTTGCCTGTGCACATCCTGCAGAGCCCACCCCTGAGATCTGCCTCCTACCCGTTACCTGAAATCAGCCCTGAAATTCTGAAACCAAAGTGATGCTTCCTGGGAACTGGCAATGTATTTTATAATTGAAAATGCATATCCTTTTATGGGTCTCCCAAGAATCAGGGTTGGGGAATCACAAAAGGAAACAGAAGAGAAAAATAGAGTCACAGAAAGTACAAGATGTTTTATTAACAGGAAAGCCAGAAAGAAGACTTTGAAACATATTTTGAATGAGACTTTATTACTATATTCTTATAGGTCACTTCTATTCTTAGAGACTAAGTGACCTGTGTCACTCAGGAATGATAGAAAAATGATAGAACTCCAAATGACAGAACTGAAAGTTAATTTTGAATAAGTTAAAATGTTATGTTATATTGACAGTATGTAACAAAGCTCTTGTTTGCATCACAAATAAATAGATGTTCAGTTTTTATTTATAGAAAATCTGTTTTCTCTGTACCCATGAAATAAATGCCGGGCCATATTTAGCATATGGTTTGAAGGCTGCAGAATTCTGAGTCTCCTGACTCATGTCTCCAGCCAGCCCTGAAGGAATGACTCTCCCAGGACCTGCCTGTTGAAGGGGGCAGGACTGACCTTGCGAGGAGGTCTGGCCTCTGAGGGTGCCCGGATGGGCCACTCTGGCCACGGAAGGACTCTCAGAGAGAGAGGCTTAGGGCTGCAGAGGTGCAGAAGGGTAAGGGGACAGGGAGAGAGTCAGGCTGGTGGAGAGGTGTGGAGGCGGGTGGTGTGGGGTGAGCATGGGGAGGGAAGAGGCACAGCCCAGGGACAGGAGCTCCTGGCGACCGCGTCTTGGTCACTCTGGACCCTAGAGCCCGCAAGCAGGGCCTTCATAGAGCATGTGGAGGGTACCGGCTGCAGGGAGGACCTGGAGGTCCTCAGTTGAGTGGAGTGAACTGTTCAGGTCATGTTCTCTGAAAGTGAAGCCCAGACAGAGTTTGGGGTGCCAGATGTTTATAGGGATCAGCATGTGTGAGGGCAGGAGGAGGAAGCAGGATTAGACAGAGGAAGGAGACAAATAATGATGCAGGCCCTTAATATCCCCCCACCTTTGCTGTCTCTGAATGCTCCCCCACAGCCTCCCAAGTTTGACCTCAGGCAAAGCAGCTCTGCAGCTGAGGCTGGCCCTGAAGTCCTTCCGTGAACGGGTCCTGGGTGGTGCATCTCCACAGGAGCTCAGCTGCGGCCTGTTCTCAGAGGTGCACCGACCAGTCAGAGGTGGCTGAGCATGTCCAGGGACAAAGAAATAACGGGCACGGGAGCTCCAGGTGGGCAGAGACGGCAGTGCGAGACCTGGGAGGGGAGAGAAGAGTGGGCCTCAGCCTCTCTCTCATCTCAAGCAGAGTTAGCTCTGTTCTAGGTCGGGCATCTTCAGCTGGACCCAAGTATCAGGACCCCAGGCCCAGGGCTTTGCCTCTGTATCGTGTGGTCACATCCTTCCCTGGGTCCGTGGAGGGAAGGTCTGTAGGCTGGACTCACACAGCTCTGAAAACAAGCAATGTGGGGGGCAGCCTCACTGTGCAGGCGGGCAGTCTGTCAAGCCCTGAGGTCTCCTTATTTGCTCATTCGCTCATCCACCCACTCATCCACCCACCCATCCATCCACCCATCCATCATGCACCCATCCATGCACCCATCCATCCACCCATCCATCCACCCATCCATGCACCCACCCATCCACCCATACATCCACCCATCCATCCACCCACTCCATCTACTCAGCCTTACTTCCTCATCTACTCATGCATTCATTCATTCATCTCATCACTCATTGTCATTCACTCCTCCATTCAATAAACACTGGCTGAGCACCGACTGTGTACCAGGCCCTGCCTAGGGAATGTGGGAGTCAACCAGACCTGGTCCCAGCATTCGATGAACTCCCAATATAGTCACCTGGACAAGGGTGCAAATAACACAGGTGCTCAAGGGAGGGAGAGCTGGGAGACCCAGGGAAACCTGGGAGGAGGTGGCTCTCGAGTTGGACTTGAAGAAAAGTTGCCACTTCAGCAAGCAGAGTTTGGGGGAGGGTGTCCAGACAGAGGGAGCGGCGGCATGAATGGAGGTTCAGAGAACGTGCGGGCAGGGAGTAAGCAGTTCAGCGTGAGTGGGCGCGAGGGGACGAGGCTGGGCCACAGCCAGCTCCTGAGGGAACCACTTCTGGCCAGCATGTTTCCGGGCAACAGAAGATGAAGGCAACAAAGAGGCAGCCTCCCTTGTCAGGCTGGGTAGAGCAGTCTTCCCTAGCGCACACACACACGCACACACACGCACGCATACACACACACCAGCGTTGCAACCTGCTGTTGCCACAGGGGAGAGGTGGCCCCTGCAGCAGGGGCTGGAGAAAAGGTTCTTGGAGACTCAGGGGGTGGCCGGCCCACAGTGGAGGTGGAGCCGAGGGTGAGGGAGAGGCTGTTCCAGGGAAGCAGGGAGTTTGAGAAGGGCAGGCAGTCAAGGCCAGCACCCTGGAGCAGGCTGACAAAAAGGAGGCGCCAAGGAGGAGCAGCTAGAGAAGGGGCAGGAAGGTGGGGAGCGAGGGGGGCAAGAAGTGGGGAGTAGGGTTACCCGATCTAGCAAATAAAAATACAGGACATCCAGTTAATTCTAATTTCAGGTAGACAACAAATAATTTTTGGTATACATAGGTCCCATGCAGTATTGGGGACACACTTATACTAAAACATTACTCGTTGTCTATCTGAGGTTCAAATCGAACTGGGTGTCTGGTATTTTATCAGACAACCCTACAAGGGAGGGAGTGGCTCTCAGAGAGGGCGGGTCAGTTGGTTGAAAGCATCAGGGGGGCCAGCGAAGGTGAGCACCCAGGCCTTGGGTTAGGCAACGTGACAGTTGACGATGACCTTGGCGAGAACGGTTTGAAAGGAGTGAAGGGAGCAGCCCCACGGCGGTGTGCGTGTGCGCGGGCGCGTGCGTGCGCAGGGGCGGTGGAGGCAGTGGGAGCTGAGTCAGCAGGAGATCACAGCTGAAGATAATCTGAAGGGAAGCAGGGTGATGTATGGTGGCCTTTTGTTTTTTTTTTTTGGTACGCGGGTCTCTTACTGTTGTGGCCTCTCCCATTGCGGAGCACAGGCTCCGGACGCGCAGGCTCAGCGGCCATGGCTCACGGGCCCAGCTGCTCCACGGCATGTGGGATCCTCCCGGACCGGGGCACGAACCCGTGTCCCCTGCATCGGCAGGCAGACTCTCAACCACTGCGCCACCAGGCAAGCCCCTACTACTGGTCTTTTTAAGAAGGGGAGGGAGGTTGAGCATATGGAAGGCCCGAAGGAGAAGGATTGCCGAGGGAGACACTGACAGCCGCCAGCGAGGAAGGGACCCACGGAAGGGTGGGGCTGGGAGCTGGAGCACAAGGAGGGGATCCGAGGGGTCAGGTCTGGATGGCAGGTGGGGGGCCAGGCAACGCTGCTGGGAAAGATGCTTGAGGATATGGGTAGATGCTCATGTTGTGTGGGGGGCGCGTGGGGAAGGAGGGAGATGAGGGCATCATGCCAGATAGTCTGTTTTCTTGGTGAAGCAGGAGCATCTGCTCAGAGATGGGTCTAGCGGAGCTGGGGTCAAGGAGAGCCTGGAATGATGCCCCAGAGAAGGGAGGAGCAGCTCCTACAGTCCTGCTTTTCTTACGTGTGTGGAGTGTGTGGGGGCGAGAATGTGTGTGGTCTGGGTGCGGTGCGTGCGTGTGGCATTTGTGTGTGTGCGTTGTATGGTGTGAGTGTGTATGTCGTCAGGCGTGCGTGTGAGTATGCAGTGGTGTGTGTTGGCCTGAAGTGCTCCTGCCATTCCTCCCAGTGCAGCCCATTGTGTAAGAAGAGGGAGGGGTTCTCTCACAGGCCAGCACGGAGCCCCTCTATCCCCAAGGGAGGAGGTGGCAGTGTAAGACAGGCTAAGGCTGGCACCAGGAGGCTGGCAAAGCCGGGAGTGTTTACTTGGTGGCGCTGAGGGAAGAGGCTGCTCAAGGTCACCTGGAAGTCTGGGTGGAGCTGCACTCGAACCCCCAATCTCTCAGTCCCCAAATGCAGCATTCTCTGTTCATTCTGCTAATATTAGTTCTTATTTATTGGACTCCTACTGTGTGCTAGGCACTATGCTTTCTGCGTTTCATCTTGTCTTTGCTCACAGTGACTCCCTCATCTCCATTTTACAGCCGAGGGACCTGAGCCCCCGCTGTGGGTTGCTCTGGGCCGATGCGTCCTAGCGCTGCTAGAACCTGCAGACACAAAGTGAACCTGCCCTTTTCCTCTGTAAATGGGGGCTGCAAGTCTCAGCCGACCCATTTCATATCTTCAGGATGAAGGAGAGGCTGGAGCACCAGGGATCTGATTTGCCCCGGGTTTCCCTGTACAAGAGCCTTGCTCACACGTGACCCACCTGGATCTGTCTTTGAAGAAGGAAGAGGTCTTTGCCATACACAGTTCGAACAGGCAGCCCAGGAAACCTCACCCCAGATAACTCTGCCAAGGGTTGGACTGCTGGGTTAACAGACCTCAGCCCTGGGCTGCCCAGCCAAGGCCTCCCTGCAGAGGTAGGGACTGTGCCTCTCCACGCCCAGGTCCACCCCAGGACAAAGGGGAGGGAGAACCCTGCTCCACTCTGCCCAGCTCTGTCCCAGCGCTGCCCCCGCCACTCCCTGGCTGGGCCTCAGCCTGGTGCAGAGGAGGTGAGAATCCTGCCCCCTTGTCTAGAGGCCATGTGAGGGAGGGAAGAGCCTGGAAACCCATCTGTCAGGAGCCCCTGCCCCTCCGCCTGCCCTTCCTCCACACTCCTGACCCTGCAAGCAGCTTAGTGTTTCTCTCTGGGACAGGCTGGATTCTGGAATCAGGAGACCCTGAAATAACATGTTTTCCGGAAAAGTACCTTCCTTAAAGGAAACCACTTGTTCCAAGGAGTTGAAAAGGGCCATTGTGCTCTGCCAGTCCCCGCTCCCCTCAGGACAGGACACTTGAAAAGACACACACTGCTACACACACACACACACACACACACACACACACAGATGCATTCATCCAGTGCATTTGTAAGAGTGAAAGGAGCAGACTAAACACCAATCAGAGGGGGGCCGGGCAAATCCTAGCAGAGACACAACATGACACTAGGCAGGTGTAAAAACAATGAGGTAAATTTAAACTCATTACCATGAAAGGGCATTTATCATATATCAGTGAGTAAAAAGTAGAGGGAATTGGAGAACTATAAACGTGCCCTGTGGTAAAATCCTATTTCTGTTAAAATACACTTAGATGCATAGAAGAGGGTGTGGAGAGCTACACGCCCAGGTGTTAAGTAGTGACTGTCTCCAGGTGGGCGGGGTGTTTGTGTGTTTCATGTTTTCCCTTTTTGTTTATCTGTATTTCTTGTAATAAATGGTTTGCTTTTGGATAAGAGAAAGCAAGAAACTAACAAAGGAAAAGAACAAAATTAATTTTTCTAAGCTATAAAATGAACCAACTCCAATCTGAGGAAGAGATATAAAAACCCAAATGGTGAGAAATTCTCAGGACCGACAGACAGACACACACACACATATTCTGCGTAATTCACAGGGTTGAGGTAGAAATGGCTGAGGAGTCGGGGAATGGTTGCTAAGTTTCTAGGAAACGCTGGGATCTGGATGTGAGGGTGACTGCGGGGACTTCAGGGCCTGAGGGGTGTGTCTGGGTGGGTTGGGGAGGGTAGAAGGAGTGTCCTGGGACTCAGCCTAGCCTGAGGGAGAGGCTTAGCTAGACACGCACCTACCTTCTGCCTCCTGAGAGAGCGTACGGATCCTTATCCCCGGTCCTCAGTTCAGGCAAGGCTGAGAAACCTGCCAGGGCATCTCCTGCCTCTGCCGCCTCCTGCCTCCGCCCCACACTGTTGTGGAGGGAGATAGCAGGGCCCACTGCTGGTAGGGGCTGCCCTGCCACCACTCATATTACATGGCAAAGGGAATTACAGTCGCTGATCGAATTCCACTGGCTCATCAATTGACCTTAAAATAAGATTATTCTGGATTGGGGCTTCCCTGGTGGCGCAGTGGTTAAGAATCCGCCTGCCAATGCAGGGGACACGGGTTCAAGTCCTGGTCCGGGAAGATCCCACATGCCGCGGAACAACTGAGCCCGTGCGCCACAGCTACTGAGACTGCACTCTAGAGCCCGCGAGCCACAACTACTGAGCCCACGTGCCACAACTGCTGAGCCTGCGTGCCGAGAGCCCATGTTCTGCAACAAGAGAAGCCGCCACAATGAGAAGGCTGCGCACCACAACGAAGAGTAGCCCCCACTCGCTGCAACTAGAGAAAGCCCGCGCGCAGCAATGAAGACCCAAAGCAGCCAAAAATCAATCAATCAATAAAAAGATTAGTCTGGATTATCCAGATGGGTCCAATGTAATCAAAAGGGTCCTTAAATGTGAAAGAGGGAAGCATGAAAGTCAGGTCAGAGTGATATGAAGGACAGCAGCTAATAAATGAGGGCAGCCGCTAGAAGCTGGAAAGGAAAAGACAAGGAAACAGACGTAGCATCCCCAGATAGGAGCTCAGCCCTCTGACACGAATCCCGGTGAGTCCCATCTTGGACTCTGGCTCCAGAACTGTAAGATTGTACCTTTGTATTGTTTTAAGCCACTAAGTTGGCGGTAATTTGTTACAGCAGCAGAGTATCCTTGGCTCCACCATTAGTGCTCACCAAGGTTGGAATTTGCCCATCAGGAATCCCTTTTCTGGGATGTCGAACATGTAAGGTAGCATCTGAGGGGATGCAAGTATTAGAGTTGAAGAAGGCGGTTGGGCTCAGGGGATAGATGGGCTGGACTACTTTAGAGAAAAAGATGGGAAGATAGAAATCAAACTTCTCAGATGAGTAGGGTGAGAGTAACAACACGGTGACTGCCAGGCTGTGCTAGGTGTTATGCGACGTGTATCTCCAACAATCCCAGTCCTATCCTGTGGAAACAGCCATACAGGCACGCAAGGGTGTTCTTGCAGTTTTATTTTTGATAGCAAAATATTATAAAGATCCAAGTACCATCAGCAGAGAAATATATAAACAAATTGTGGTACAGCCACTAAATGGAATAATAGTCATTACAAAAATGTACTGACTTGGAAACTGCCTACTAAAAATAGAGAAAGAAAAGTAAGTGACAGAATGGTCTTATAAGAAGAAAGGGGGAGCAAATAAATAAATATCCTTTCTTCCTAAGGAAAAAAAAAGAACCAAAAAACTCCTAAATTACACTTATGTGTATGTGTTTGTATAAACATAGAGAAAAGTCTGGAAGGATATGATTACCACTAGGGATAGGCTCGGAGGGAGAAGGAAACACTGTTTTCTTTATATTCTTCTGCATCGTTCGAATATATTTTAACAAGAATTTGTTGCTTTTTAGTCCATGTAACATTATTTTTTAAAAAGACGGTACAAAGGTTAAAAAGAGTAAACTTTACTATTACTGTTGTTATTTGCAAAAGGAGCTCTCTGGGCGGAGGAATGCCAGAGCTCCACTTAGCAGGAACACTCTGGACACAGATGAACAAAATTGATTCCTTTTCCTGTGTGAGCTTAGCTGGGGAACGAGGTAACATGAATCCTGTGAGTGGAAAAGTGGAGTCATCCTAGCCTGCCTGGCCTTTTACAGATATGTGACCTGACATTCTGCGAGGGACCTGACATTGCTCTAGACTGTATGGCAGTTCCAGACTGAAATACAACTTTCTGGCCCCCGTTTCAGTGAACTTGGAACTTCCTCAAAATTCAAACCCCCTTTTCATAATTCATAATTTTCATGTGAGGAATAAAAATGTCTGTGTTTTGCTGCCTGATCCCACTTTAAATCTGAGGTCTTGTTTATGTCTTGAAACCCCAGGTCTTAAAAGGAAGGGACACTGGCAGAGAGAGAGTCCTAGGAAAGTAGCCAGGGTGGGGCGTGGAGTCTGGGGTCCTTGCTCTTCCATCAGGCTCACAGCACAAGGGCTGGATCAGGTGTGTGGAAGTTCTCTGTCTGTCCAGCCCCTGAAACTCTACAAGGTGTCCCAGGTTTGCAAAGCTCTTCTGCAGCATCATCACAATCGTCTCCTGCGATATGCACGGGGACCCAGGGGAGCGGTATCGACCGTAGTTTACAGATGAGAAAACTAAGACCTTGAGACACTAAAGTGATGAACCCCAAGCCATTCAGCAATTTGGTCTCAAAGTTTAGGACAGAGTCACATCTCCTTATTCTCCCATCTCCTTCAACCAGAGTTTCATTTTTATCTCCTTTATATCTTCTATTTCCAAGGTAGATTTTGTTTGATTAAAAAAAGGTCTGCTGCTTCAGAAAGTTTGAAAGTCAATGATCCAGAATGATGTTTCCAAATTCCCAACTGATACTAATGTTCAGCAGTCAGGAATGACAAATTGGAATTTCCAGGAATTCTTGAGAATTTCTGAAATCATAAATTATTATGCACTATTCATAACACTTATTTACATGCTTTTAAATAATGAGTGACCATAATAATAAACAATGAATAATTTTCTGTGATAGAATGATGTTAAAAGTTTCAGAAGTTTTCAGTAAATAACATAGTTTTATAGTTTGTTATTATTATGGATCAATATATTATGACAAGATTATTTCAATAACATGGAAAAATGATCTCTACCTAATACAGACATTGGATATAGAAAACGTTAAAAGGAAGGAAACATTAACCCCAAATAAATGCCAAACAAAATCACTTAAAATTGAAAGAGAATACCACAAATATCTGATATTTAAAAGTTATCATTTGAAAAATGAACTTTAAAAAGACAAAGAATTAATTGCTCCAACTTTAAAAGACAAGAATTAAAGATAATCTTGATCTTTGCTTTGTGACAGGTATTCCAGACATAGAAAACTTTCATTTTGCATTGATGTTGGTTGAATTAAGAGTGTGTCCCAAACATCTTCAAGTTGAGTGTTAGGGTGCATGTTGCTTCATAGAAGCTCATTTCCTTTTTTAATTATAATTTTTTTTTTTTGGTCTGCTTGCCTCAGTCTTGATTTTGCCATTGAATTTAATATTGCCCTTGCTGGTGGCTACTGCCTGGACCTGATTGGAGACCCCTGTTTTGTAGTCCTTACTTTACTGAAAGTTGTGGAGAGGGTGGGATGTGAAAATGAATAGTGAGCAAATAAATCCAGTGCTTGGATTTAAAAAAAAAATTGCTCTTGCCAATTCAGATTTTAGAGCAGTTTCTGATTTCATGTTGGAGTGTTCTACAACAACAATCACATCTTTTGCATCTCTTCTGTTAAGTATTTACAAAGAACTGTAGCCTATGGTGAATACTCAAATATTTGGAAATGCCAGCTACATTATTGGAAAGTTTTCATATAGTATTAATGTTCAGACCCGCTAGCAACGTTAATAGCACTACACAGAATCACTTCTTGAAATTGCCAATATAAGGACTTATTTTGCTTCCAAAGTTTATTTTTTTCTGACACCACTCATAGGATTTGTATAAATATGCTATGTGTATGAACTTACTAGTATTTATTTTATTTGTAGAAATGAGTTGCTGTTAGAAACAGACCAGGCTACAAGCACACACTTATAACCAGTGTGTGCTGGTAAACTGACTCCCTGGGGGGGAGAAAAGTCATAATATGTAGCTTTTGCCAATTTCTGAGGGGAGGTGTAAATATTCCCACTAGGGTCAATTTCAAGCTACCGATGTGATGTCACCGAGAGTCAGAAAGAGATGCTCACAACTGGCCGGCTCTCTCTCCTTTGTGTGCCAGCTCTACCCCACCACAGGCAAGTCTGATTAGATTGTGACAACATCTCTCCTTCCTGCTCCCATTCCATTCTGGAACTGTCGACCTTAATTTTCCAATACATGCTTTTGCATTTTCTACTCTTGCTTTCGTTTTGGTATTAGTGGATTCCTTTGAACTAGTGAGATCTCTATGTTGATCATTAAGTTTTAATTCTCACAGGGGAACAGCTTTCTCAGGTTTCTAGATTCCTCAACTTATTTTTATTAGGATTTGGGCTTTGGAAAAACATTACATTTCTGAGAAATGCTGGGAAGGAATTCCTGCAGAGAAACACTAATCCAGAAAACCGGGGTGAAAACATCCCATTTGTTTGAATGTTCATGATTCTACTGGGTATGTTTTCATTGGTCCCAATTTTGCCCACTGGTCATTGTCATGCATCTTATTTTAGGGCATTTTAGGTGTGGAGTCCTATACAGTTTGCTGTTAAGTTTAGTGATTTTCCAGAGAGGCTGACCACCAGGATTGATTAGTGACCACTTGACCTCTGTCTGATCTTGTACACGTGGCACAAGTTAGTCGGCAACATAGCTGGTTGTCTCCAACCTGTTTTCTCCTTCATTCTTTTTTTTTTTTTAATATTTATTCATTAATTTGGCTGCGGTCGGTCTTTATTGTGGCATGTGGGGATCTTCGCTGTGGCTTGCAGGATCTTTGCTGCGGCACACGGGATCCTTTTTTAGTTGTGGCATGTGGACGCTTAGTTGCGGCATGTGGGATCTAGTTCCCTGACCAGGGATAGAATCCGGGCCGCCTGCATTGGGAGCGTGGAGTCTTAGCCACTGGACCACCAGGGAAATCCCTCCCCTTCATTCTTATTCTTAGCACAAAAACAACACAACCTCCCTTGGAGCTAGGAGTGGCCAACAAAGTGGCGTGCAATGTCTGGGAAACGTCCTTAAATAGGGAGGGCGTACTATTCTTTTCTTTTAATCACTCACAGCTAAAATGAATTAAACGGCAGACTAACCCACCTGTTCCTATGTAAAGCACAGACCACTAGCAAGAAACTTAGAAAGGTCAGTAATGGAGTGTGATCGATGGAAGAACTCAGCATTATTTAATGACTCGGGAGGCCTGGGGGAGGAGATTTGACCTAGACGTGCAAATTATATAATTTGTAATGTAAGAGACTGTAGCCCCCTGGGTGCCTGCTGCCTGTCTGCCAACGTTGACGAGTAAGTAAAAATTATTTTTAATAGATTTTTACTGGAGTATAATTGCTTCACAAAAAATACATGTTAGTTACTGTTGCACAACAAGGCGAATCAGCCATATGCACACACATGTCCCCTCCCTCTTCCACCCTCCCTATCCCACCCTTCTAGGTCATCGCAGAGCACGGAGCTCATCTCCCTGTGCTATGCTGCTGCTTCCTACCAGCCAACTATTTACTGCGCTGAGTTGGTTAGCCTGGGGAAAGAAGTTTTCAGATTTCTAATCCTTCACGGGATCTTTTCAGGAATGTCTGTAATCTTAACTTTGTAGCAACCAGACTCCTGGAAGGCATAGAATGTACTTTATTGCTCTGCCAGCTGAGAGTATAAGTACTGGTTGAAGGAACAAGGGGATTCAGCCTAGGGAAGAGATCATGAGAGGTGAGCGCTGGGGATCTGAGAGCCACTTTCACACGTTAAAATAAAAAAGAGTTTAGGCTTCTTCATGGAGACCCCCCCCAGGCCAAAATCAGGACCCATGGGTGGAGGCTGCCAATTTTACCCTTAGTTAAAGAGAAACCTATCTAGCAGAGCTGGAAGGAGGTAGCGGAGGGGGGCACCTCTCCACTGCTGGGAGTACTTAAGCCGAGGACACTCTATTGTAGAAAGAACGTATCAATTGAGCACCAGTTCCCAATTACCAGGCTATACGTTGGTACCTGTCCATAAAGATCTCCAGGTCTCATTTTCCTATTGAAGAAAGAAAAGACAATGTGGAACATTTTTTATAAAGCTAAATATTTGATATTTGAAGTACATTTCCTTTGTTCTGAGATTATGTTCTAGTTTTTTTTAGATAGTAGGTGGTATTTGTTATTGTTGTTGTTTAACATCCTAACTCAACAAAATAAAATCTCAACAACTCCACGTAAGTCTCCATTAAAAATAAATTATATCTCTGTGAAATCTGGAAATCTGGTAACCCGCAAGGTGAATGAAATGACACCCAGACTCTCTCTGACTTCACCTTTCAAGGAGCTGTAGTTTATGCTAGTGGCCACTAGATGCCACTCTTGTTTAGTTACAGCAGCTAGATAATTTCATGGTGCAACTAGAGAAGCCAGAAATGGGATCTACTTGCTTTACAGTAAATTAAACTTTATTAACAAAGTATTCATTTTTTTCCATAATAGCTACTTTTTAATAAACACTGATTTTTATTAGTGTTTGAAAGCAAAATTAATTTTCAAAGTTCAATTCTTAAAATTGAAATGATTAACTTTCTTAAACGCTTTCTTTGAATAAAAGTCTCCAATAGTCTCAGAAATGTAGTGTACCTACAATAAACTGTTTCCCTTGATCAAGAGCCTTCTGTGAGCATCTCAACTGGCTGATGACTTTATTCACGAGAGCAGGGTCTATGTCCTGTCCATTTTACAGAGCACACAGCATCTAGCACGATCTCATATTAATGTAATGATAATAATCTCCATTTGTCTGGTGGTTTACACTTTACCAAGCCCTTATAGTTTATTCCTTCTCAATGGTAGTTCAAGTTGCAGAGAATGACCTTTTCTTTGTTCTTCTTTGTTATAAGCCAAAGTGAATCTAATGCCCATTCTTCACAATGAAAGCTTTCTTCCTTACTCACTCATTCATTCATTCAACAAACATTTATTGAGCACTGCTATGTGTTAAGCCCTATACTGTGCCCTGTGCTGGGCACCATGTGTTAGTGATAAACACAGCAGATGAAGCCCCTTCCCCCATGGAGTGGACATTCACATGGGGAGACAGTCATTAACAAATGAAGAGATTACTTGTCAGGTGGTAATGAGTGTTATGGGGAAGAATAAAGTAGTAGGGGGAGGGAAAGCAATGGCAGGGTGTCCATCTTAGGTAGGTGAGAAGGTGTGCTTCATGCAGATGCCTGAGTGATGTGACGGAGAGCGAAGTTTGGCCATCTGGACAAAGCACATTTCATATTTTGTGGCAGAAAGGAGCTTGGGAGTTTGGTGTCAAGTAAGGAGCTTGGGAGGACGTCAGTGTGGCTGGAGGGAAGGGAAGGAGGGGCGAGTGGTGGGAGATAAGGCTGCAGAGATGGACCGGACATGGATTGTGTGGGAATTGGGATTTATTTTCCCAGTGTGACAGGATGCCATGGGTGGGTTTTGAGCTGGGGAGGAACATGCTCTGAAACATGAAGAATGGGAAGCATGTGCACCTACTGAGTAGGCTCAATTTGTATATATTTTGAAGGAGGCAGACAGGACTCCCTGATACACTGGATGGAGAGGGTGAGGGAAAGAAGAGTCGAGGAATATCCATAGGTTTTCAGCCTGAGCAACCAGGTGGGTGGTGATGCCCATTTAATTATATGAGAAAAACTGGGGAAGGAGCAAGTTGGAAGAGGGGCATTGAGAAACTGAGAGTTCTATTCTGGACTTATTAAATTTGAGGATTCTACTGTACATCCAAGTAGAGATGTTGAGCAGGCAGGTATTATTCTAGTCTGGACTTTGGAGGATGGGTTGGGGCTGGCAAAGTTGCTCTGAGATCTATTCTTGTGGACCTCTGCTACCTGGGCAACTTAGGTACAATAGGAGCTATTTAACTTATTCTAATGGCACCTGGGAATTTAGCACGATCCCATGATATCTTCACTGAATTTCAACTGGAATACTTAGTAAGTTTTACACCTACTGAAGCTGTCAGACATAAGACCAATATGTTTCAAAACATACAAAGTGGGCTTCCCTGGTGGCACAGTGGTTAAGAATCCTCCTGCCAATGTAGGGGACATGGGTTCGAGCTCTGGTCTGGGAAGATCCCACATGCCACGGAGCAACTAAGCCCGTGCACCACAACTACTGAGCCTGCTCTCCAGAGCCTGCGAGCCACAACTACTGAGCCTGCGTGCCACAACTGCTGACGCCCGTGCTCCGAAACAAGAGAAACCACTGCAATGAGAAGCCCACGCACTGCAACAAAGAGTAGCCCCCGCTCACCGCTACTAGAGAAAGCCCGCGTGCAGCAACGAAGACACAACATAGCCAAAAAAAAAAAAAAAAAATACAAAGCATATTTTGAAAAGTTAAAGATTACACTTTTCTATTAAATTTACTTAACTAATTTAGAAGTTACTTTGCTTCTGAATGACAGTTGTACCAACTGGAGAGGGCTTTCCTTTGAGCACCTCCTGCTGGTGAGAGCATCAGGGATCAGATGATACCTGTTGAATCAGCAATCCCCTTCTAGAACTCAGTCCTAAGGAAAGCATTAAAAAAAATGAATCAAGTTTTCTCAACAAAAACGTTCATCTCATTGTCATTTACAAGAGAAACATTGTAAACAAAGTGTCCACCAGTAAGTTGCATACTCAGTAACTGTGGTGTAATAATGGAAATGGAAAATGATTCATACATCAAAAGATGTTAACAAAGTGTTTTTAGTAACATAGTAGGGCTGGTTATGATATAAAATTAGGTGAATCATAAGATATAAACGTGCACATACAATAATATTCTCAATCACATAAAAATGTGTATAAAAATGAACAATTAAAAAATTGTAATACATTAACTATACCACAATAAAACTGTAAAAAATTTTTTTAAAAATTAACAGAGGGAACTTATTTCAAACTTTTTAGAGCAGTTAACTCTAGGAGATCAAATTCCCTCTTATACTGCTTTGGTTTTGTCCAAACTTCCTACAATGGGCATGTGTTATTTTGTGCTCTGAAAAAACATCATCCTTTGGATTGAAAATAATGAAAAAAAAATGGGAAAATGGAAAGAACTAGCTTTGGCCTGGGGATCAGGAGCTAAGGATTTGTGTCCAGAGTCCTGGCTCACCCTCTGAGCAGGGCAGACTCCCTTCTTTCTCTGAGCCTCAGGTTTCTCACCTGCAGAATGTGGATAGGAATCCAGCCTGTCTCTCTCCTGGAGTAGATGTGAAGATCTAGCAAAGATGCCAGCAAAGGCGCTGATCCCAGAGGTAATTCAAAGTCTGAAATGTGAGGTGTGCTCTCCAAGGCTCTAGGGACTATGTCCTGCCTTCCCACGAGTGCAGAGTTAGTAGGAGAAGGTAACTGAAGGGGGAGAAGGTTCACAAACACAGTGGCTCCTCTGGGTACCCTGTTCTGGGCCCCAAGGAAGAAGGTCTTCAGTGTCCACTAGATGTGAGCCTGATCCTGACTCATTCATGCCTTAGAGATTTGGTGGTTAAATAGGAGAGATCTCAGCAAGCATCTGATAATAATACTAATTTTATAGTTGCAGTTATTGAAAATTCCCAGTGTGTCAGGCACTGTGCTTGGTGCCTTTTACTAATTTTGTTCATCAGTTCTACCCAACAAATATTTACTGTGCACATTCTATGTGTCCTACCTGTGCAGTTTGTGTTAACTCCATTTTTATGTGGCAGGATTTCCCCACTCCTTACTCCTTTATTAGGGCCCGTCACACACCATCTCCCTTTTGGCATGAGTGAGACACACCACACCAAGCTGGGATAACAGGAGTTCACCTTTTTGTAACACAAGTCAAAGCACAGAAAGAGACAGAGACTTTTGTGGCATAATAATACACACACGATATATTAAGGGTATATCAACTTATATGGTAGTCAAGCAACTTGCCTACATTTCCACGGTTATTAAGTGATGGAGCTGGGAAGGGAACCCAGGACTGTTTTCTCTACAGCCTGTGCTCTTTATGACTGTGCTACTTCACCTGTTTGTAGCCCATCCAGGGTGGAAGCTGTTCTCCCCAGCATCCTCTACTCAAGCTCTGCCCTCTCGATACCTCCTGAGTCAGGGCATCCCATTGGAAGGTTTTTTTCCAGGATGAGCTGTAACTTCGATCCTCTCTTCCTGTCTCATGCCAGAGAAGCCTTCCCTGACCACTGCCACACTAGGCTAGGTTAGGCAGCCCGTCCTGGGTTTCCAAAGGGTTCTGTACTCCTTCATGGTGAAACGGAGCAGGACCCTATGATACTCCCCGCACCTGCCCGCCACATCCTCAGCCTGACTTTTGTCCGTGGAAAAAATTTAGCCAAAGAATAAGTTTAATCAGAGAAGTGAAACAGAGAGTTTCACTTTAATCAGAGAAGTGAAACAGAGAGTTTAATCAGAGAATGCAGAAACAGAGGAAAACAGTCAAAGGAGACCAAATAATAACAGTTTAGTCATTAAGCATAGCCAAGGACTTTTAGTTCCTCCTTAAGGGCTATAGATAATATTCTGAACCATATTCTGGGAGCTGTCTTGTAGATACTGAAGCCCCCATCAGGAGGAAGAAGTTAACTATATGATGACCAGGCTGTAGCCATGACATAAGCTGCCACAATTCCAAGAACTGGCCTCAGAGAAATGGAAACAAACTGACCGTTGAACTGAAGATTAACTGTACCTAAAACAATCGAGATGACGCTGGTCAGACCACTGATGACCAATTTCAAGATGACTGTGAGAGCTGACTGTATGGTTTCTGCAGCGTGTAGCCCCCTCCCTCTATCTATAAAAGCTCTTGCCCCCTGATTGTCAAGGGGGGAGTCGGCCTTTGGACAGGCGTACGCCCTCCCCTCCGGTGGCCAGTCTCAAAAATAAAGCAACCTGTCCTTTCCTACCAACACTTGTCTCTCGAGAATTGGCTTTTGAGCAGCGAGCAGCCAGACCTGGGTTTGGTAACAATGGCACTCTCCGCACTTAGAACTCCTTCAACGTTCATTTCCTCCTCTTGGCTCTAGCTCCATGGAAGCAGGGTCTTCCTTGCTACATTCACTGCTGTGCTGCTTGTCACTCGGGCTGTTTGCCTGATGTGGAGGAGGTAGACCCTAGGCACGACCAGGTCACTACATGAGGATGAGTCCCCTGGAGGGTTGGCATCCTGGAAGGCCCCAGTCAGAGGACCCGTAGAGTCCTCAGCCCTAAGCCCGTGGTGCTTGCTTTGGATTAGAGACACATGTGGTGGGATGGGTACTTAGGGAACACTGCAAGAATTAGATTATTTCCATGGGCTTTGACATTTTAGAGGTAACCGAATATTGTCAGTTATCTTTCAGGGCAAGAGAAAATGAAAAGCAGTGAATGCAAAAGCAGGAGACATTTAATCTTGTGAGCAAACCTGCCACGTGGATCCTAGATAGTAATGGGATTTTCTTAGAATTGCTAAAAAATTGCTGCTTTATCATTTTATCTGCTTTCTGCTTTTGTTTTTTGTGGTAAAGCTCCTGGTATTTGGCCAAAGGGATTGGAATTACAGGTAATGACCCCTAGGATTCAAGATGACTATGGAAGAGCAGCCGGGTGTGGGTGGTGGGTGACCAGCACAGGGATTTCAGCTGTATGGAACGGCTCTCACCTGATGTTTGTGGTCTGGTTCTTAGGGAAAGTGAGGACATAGGGGCTTATGGGAATTGTCATACTTACTGTCTGGGTAAAAGCCATCTCATGGCAAGGCTTGCCTTCTATGATAATTTTTATTTATTATTTCTTTTTATTTTGTACATTCAAAGATAAAAAGAAATTTAAATTTGTTATCTGGGGAGACTAAGAGGATAGATTTTTTTTCCATCTTGAAAAGAATGTGTGTTTATTCTTCAAGAATAAAAGTTAGGGGCTTCCCTGTGGCTCAGTGGTTGAGAATCTGCCTACCAATGCAGGGGACACGGGTTCGAGCCCTGGTCTGGGAGGATCCCACATGCCGCGGAGCAACTAGGCCTGTGAGCCACAACTACTGAGCCTGCGTATCTGGAGCTTGTGCTCCGCAACAAGAGAGGCAACGATAGTGAGAGGCCTGCGCACCGCGATGAAGAGTGGCCCCCGCTTGCCACAACTAGAGAAAGCCCACGCACAGAAACAAAGACCCAACACAGCCAAAAATAGATAAATAAATAAATAAATGAATAATTTTTTTAAAAGAGAATAACAGTTAGTTTCTAATTCCCTTACTTATATTTTATTGCTATTTTCCGTTTTCATTTTTGCTATCCATTATGAAAGTCACACTCTTTACTTATGAAACTAAATTGATATCATTTTTTACTGGGGTAAAGTATACACAACATAATATTTATGATTTTAAAGTGTACAGGTCAGTAGCGTTAAGTACCTTCACATTGTTGGGCAACCATCACCTCCATCCATCCCCAGAACTGTTTGCCTCCTCCCGAACTGTAGCTCTGTACCAGTTGAACACTATCTTCCCATTCCTCCCATCCTCAGCACACCATTCTACTCTCTGTCTCTATGAATTTTAATACTCTAAGTACCTCATATAAGTGAAATCATACACTATTTGCCTTTTTTGACTGGTTTATTTCACTTAGAATGTCTTCAGGTGTCATCCATGTTGTAGCACGTGTCAGAATTTCTTCCTTTTTAAGAATAATATTCTGTTGAATGGATAATTTTTATTTTAAAAATTCTATTATGGCAAACTTCAAACATACATAAAAGCACAAAGAATAGTATATTGTGCTCCTAGGTACCCATTATTCCAACGGAAGATTGTTTATTCCATTTATACTTCCACCCAGTCCACATCCTACCTTTGGAAGCTAATTCCAGAACTGTCACTTAATCTGCAAACATTCCAGGATGTATTTAAAAGATAAGAACTTTTATTAAAAATGTAACCACAACACCCTGAAACACTGAACAATGATTCCCTAATATCATCAAATATCAAGTCATTATCCAAATTTCTATATAATTTTAAATGTTTTAGTTGATTGTATTTTCTCATATTTGTAACTGGCCATTTCAAGCCTCTAAAGATCTGGTGGTAGTAGAAGGGGGTTAGTTCTAAATCAAGGTAAATGAGATTTGAACTAATCAGGCTCCAGGTAAACTTCATGTACAGGTACTTGAAAGAATCTTTTCCTGGCTTGTCTGTTCCAAAGGATGTTTGCTTTCTTCTACAAGCTCTGAGAGTAGTGAAGCAATTGTGTCTTTGCAGTTGAGCACCCCCAAAGATTTAGCCTTTTAATTATTTGTGCTCTCTGATTTGGATTTGGCCTCTTATGCTCTTCCCTAGGGAAATTTAGTAGTTTATAGTTTCGAGATAGGTAAGAGGATGGACTCTGGAATATACCTGGTGCTGTTAACTGCAACTTGAAATTGAAAAGGCTTATGAATGAAAAAGAAAAAGGAAATGAATGACGGATATTGGAGGATATTGTAAGACAGACTCAAGGATAAGGGTAAAATAAAGGGACTAGCTGAGCAATTCCTGTTATAAATGATTGGCAGTAGTATTCCCTGGGGGAAGGGACAACATGAAAGAGGAGACTCAAGGCAGGATTTTTAGCAACAATCCAAGGTACAACTTTCTTCTTCTTCTCCTTCTTCTTATTGTTTTATATTAAATTAGGGCTGCCAGATAAAACATAGGTTGCCGGTAAAGCTTCCATTTCAGATAAACAGTGAATACTATCTAAAGTATTATAAGTATGTCCCGAAGTGTCCTGGGTACTTTTGCCGTAAGCATTTTTGCTGTAGATATCTTTGCCGCAGGCATTTTCACCGCAATCTTTTTGCCGCATCACCAATTGGCCGTAAGGCAATTTTGCCGTGAAAGAGAAAATAACGGGTTGACAGTTTTGGGTTTGACAGGTTGGTTAACTGGTTGAAATGTGTTAGCATTTCTTCCAGTTGGCGACATTATTGATGGCTTTATCGAGCTGACAGATGAGGGTGGGATGATCTGACCCCCAGAGTTGGCTTCCAATTTTGAAACACGCTAGGGTGGAAGAGAAAGAGACCTCGGAGTGTCTTGAAGGCATACCGTTGAACCCACACTTCCCACAGAACTTTGGAACGTCTATCAACAGACATGTGACAATGTGCCAAGAACAAACAACTGTGTAGAAGCTTTCATTATGCAATACAAACCTCGGTCACAAACGTGCACTCTAGTTATTGGGAACTAACACCTCTCTTTTAAGTTTATTTTTATTTTTATTGAAGTACAGTTGATTTACAATGTTGTGTTAGTTTCTGGTGTACAGCAAAGTGATTCAGATATATATGTATATATATATATATTTTTTCCTTTCCATTATGGTTTATTACAGAATATTGAATATAGTTCCCTGTGCTATACAGTAGGACCTTGTTATTTATCCATTCTGTATATAATAGTTTGCGTCTGCTAACCCCAAACTCCCAATCCAACCCTCCCTGCAACCCATCCCCTTGGCAACCACAAGTCTCTTCTCTATCTGTGAGTCTGTTTCTGGGAACTGACACCTCTCTTTTTGGCCTGCTGCACCTCTTGTGGGATCCTAGTTCCCTGACCAGGGATTGAACCCCCGGCCCTCGGCAGTGAGAGCATGGAGACCTAACAGCTGGACCACCAGGGAATTCCCGACAGCTCTCTTAACAAGGGAACAAATTTTAGCAAAAAAGAAAAAGTGTGACGCTGAACAAGGAGAGGAATCAACAAAGAAAAAAAAAAAAGGGCGGGGAGAGGGCGTATAAAATACTATGAACGAGAGGATCCGTGCTTAGGTACAAGTGCTTAGGTACAATGCACAAATAAAGTCAGTTATTTGTGCATTATTGCCATGAATCTATACACATTTTAAATGTATTCAAATGTTTTGTATTTTGCAATAAATTCTGTTTAATTTTGTTATTCATTTCTCATGCTTCATTATGTCCTTTTTAATGTTCGTTCCCCTTTTATTTTTCGTTCTTAGCTTTTACGGCAAAATTGCCTTACGGCCAATTAGTGCTGCGGGAAAACGCTTGCGGCGGCAAAGATGCCTCCGGCAAAGATGCTTCTGGCGAAAATACCTGACACGTCTTGGGTAAGTTGACATCTTGATACTAAAAAAAGTATTCGTTGCTTATTTGAAATTCAAATTGAATTGGCCATTCTGTATTTTTATTTGGTAAATCTGGTAACTCGGCCGTCAATGCGTAGGGACTCCACCTGTGAAACAGGGCCTTTGACCTTTAGGCCTCTTAGTTTTCTTTCTTAGAGTATGGTTGATGGTTGAATTTTCGTTTCTTTATTTAGTCTCCTTGTCCTGCATGTTCTACCTAATGTCATAGCTTTTTTTATTTATTTATTTTTGCGGTACGCGGGCCTCTCACTGTGTGGCCTCTCCCGTTGCGGAGCACAGGCTCCGGACGCGCAGGCTCAGCGGCCATGGCTCACGGGCCCAGCCGCTCCGCGATGTGGAATCTTCCCGGACCAGGGCACGAACCCGCGTCCCCTGCATCGGCAGGCGGACTCTCAACCACTGCGCCACCAGGGAAGCCCATGTCATAGCTTTATATTAAAAAATTGACGTAGTTTACATTAGCACCAACAATATGAGTATTTATTTTTCTCTATTCTCATCAACGTCTAAAGCTATTGTTGGTCTTTTTTTTTTTTTTTGCGGTACGCAGGCCTCTCACTGTTGCGGCCTCTCCCATTGCGGAGCACAGGCTCCGGACGCGCAAGCTCCGGACGAACAGGCCCAGCGGCCATGGCTCACGGGCCCAGTCGCTCCGCGGCATGTGGGATCTTCCCGGACCAGGGCACGAACCCGCCTCTTCTGAATCAGCAGGCGGACTCTCAACCACTGCGCCACCAGGGAAGCCCTATCGTTGGTCTTTTAATTTCTGCTAATTTTCTGGACAAATGTTTGAGAATTGCAGGTTTAGAGCACTTCTTAAATGAGACGAATTTTTCTTTTGTGACGCCTAGCATCAAGGTTTTGGTTAAAAAGAATTTTAAATTTTATTCTATATTGTAAAGAATTTTACAATGAAATGTAATGACTTACAACACGTTAGCTGTTTTTAAATTCCAGCAGTGGATTTTCCAGCTACTTCCAACAAAACTGATCTTTTCTGTGCATACTCAAGGCAACACTCAAGAATTTCAAATTAGCTTTAGCAAAATCAAATATTTATATTGAAAAAGAAAACATTTGAACTTAGAACTCGTTAAGATAAAAAAGTTAACAAGCTGAAGATGCCTTGTTAGTTAATGCCACTAATGGCAACATCTAGGTCAGATAAGTTATAGTGATTTAAAACAGCATTCTCACTAGCTTTGTGTAACCATATTTGTAATTATTGCCATAAGTGATTTAAAAGGTCCCGTCGTCTCTTTAGTCTACATTTCCACAAAAAGCTCTTGAAAGAACAAATTCTGCTCAGTTGTTTTTTCCTTTGCTTAAAAAAAAAAAAAAAAAAGAAAGTGCCAGGAATCCCACCCCACCCTGCTGCTGGGTAACAGTCAATCATTTATTATTCCTGGATCAAACACAAGCATTCATGTCTAGGAAAACATTTTGCAATGAATGGGATCTTGGTCTCTACTAAAAACAAAAAATGGCTAAAAAGAGACTTCAATTTATTTTCAAATTCTATGGCTAAATTCCTATAATTCCTAACTGGTGAAAATATTGGCAAGCTACTAGATTTTACTTAGGATCAGGTTTACTTCTTTGGTGCCTGCCCAGAGGAGCTATTGAGAGCTACTTGTGGCGAGCTTTTAAGAGACCAAATGGACCTCGAAGGGAATGAATATTGACACTAATGTACAATGCACAAGGAGAAGCAGAAGAAAGAATTGAATACTTTTATTTTTTGAATAATTAAGTATAACCAACTTTCACTTCAAAGTTTTAATATTTGGCAAACCAAAAAGGTTACTTCTCAAAATGACCAAACATAACTGAACCCTTTCTTTGCATTTTGATATTAAGCTGGGAGTTATATAGCTTATCAAAATTCTTATCTAATCAACTAATTCAGACTCACCAAATACAATCACTGTCAATCCAGACATACTCAGTGGTCTTCCTTTCCTTAAACCTAATCAGACCTAAAGCTAATTAATCCCCCCAAAATAATCAGTTCCCCTCAAAGTGATCAAATCCCTTCCCCCAAGCATTCCCTATCATCTAGTCAACCACTAGCCATGATCTAGCAATCATCCATTAAATAAATGTCATTGTGGCAGGGACTGATAATCTTTCAATATCCATTTTTCATTTCCCCTTTCACTAATAGAAACCTCTAAATTTTAACTAAGCATCCTGCTTCCTGGCTAGACACTATATTTCCCACCATCCTTTGCATCTGGGCATGTCCACGTGACTAAATCTGGCCAATGGGATTGAGTGGAAATGATGTTTTCAATTTCCAGGTCATGTCCTTGAGAACTGTCCTTGCCTTCTCTGTCCCCCTTTCTTTCGGCTGGAATGTTTTAATTAAAGTGGTAAACCAGCTTTGATCAGTTGGATGATCAAACCAGCTTTGATCAGTTGGATGATAAACCAGCTTTGATCAGTTGGATCTGGCCAATGGGATTGAGTGGAAATGATGTTTTCAATTTCCAGGTCATGTCCTTGAGAACTGTCCACGCCTTCTCTGTCCCCCTTTCTTTCGGCTGGAATGTTTGAATTAAAGTGGTATACCAGCTTTGATCAGTTGGATGAGGACAACAACATAGGGGAGAGTGGAGCAAAAAGAAAGAAGTGGGTCCCTGGATCACCTTGTAGAGCAGCATGACAGAAGTGCCAGTGAAGTCTCATGGTCATCCAGTCCGGATGCATGTAGGCCAAGGGCTGTTTCCTTACACCTACAGTCATGATGCAGTGTCCTCCTGTCCCACAGGTCAGATCTCAAGGTGTGGCCAACCACAGAGGGGTTTTGAAGGGCTCAGTACTTTCCAAGTCCTTGTCACTCAGATGCTGAAGCCTGTGATTAACCAGCAGAAAAAGAAGTTGGCCCCCAAGTAGCCCTCTTGCAGTCTAGGAAGGTGAAGTCACCCAAGACTTCTGGTGAGAAGTCTTTCTGTTCCCTTAGAGGTGAGCATTTGTGAGAGACCAATGAGATACTTTAGAGTTATGGACTATTAAAACTAAATCTGGGTAGAGTAGAAGCCTTTAGCAAGACCTGTAGGTCATAACTATAGACATTTAACATCTGTGGATGAGTCAAAATGTTATCAATTCTCAATATTTTCAAATGGATGGTGAACCAGCTTCAGACACCTCTTTGTGGTTCCTGCCGCCTCCTTGTATGCCCTTGAGTTTGGTGAAATTGGTTTAATTATATCATTAGGCCCAGCTGCCTCTTGAGACTTGGAATTTTCTGCCAGAACATTCAGTTGTGCACTTTGAGGACTGTTTACAAGAGTTGGTGAAGTCGAACAGTGAAGTGTTTCATTAGAGGGGGAGTCAATTCCACTCCAAAGTCGTCTTTATGCTCTTACACTAGGAACATTATTAGAGAATCAGAGGGTACTCAGAGACATTTAGTTAGAGCACAGTATATGGAGAAGACAAACTTTGCGTAGATTGTCTCCTTGGACAGAGATGAAGGTGAAGTTTATAAAAACAAAATCTGCAGGTGATCTTTGTTTTGGGGTAAGTTCATTGGCGCCAAGGAAGGCAGTTTGTGCTTGAAAAGGGCTGACAGAGTTATGAGGAAAGGCAATTCTTAGTTGTATGTGGGTTTTTCTGAGAAGCCTTATGATTTCAGCTATAGTACTACGTTCGTCGTGTGTCCCTCTCTGTATCATAGCAGCCAGTGTCCTTCCATTGGTACCTGCATGATTTTTCTCGCTGGAATTTCTTTGGGGAATTAATAATATGGGAATTTCATGATGGTGCTTTTGGACCCAAATTGAAACATAAACATATACATGTATGTCATGGCTGTTGATCCCTAGCTTACAGAAGGGGGCATGAAGCGAGCATACTGCCTTTGTTATAGGACTGTGTGGATCATCTGGCTGTGTGTTTGATGTAGTACAACACGTGGTGAGATCTTAGGCAGATTAGATAATAGGATAGGGAATTGTGATAACTATTATCAATACATTTCATCTTCTCTGAGAAACACAAAGTGAAGCTTTACTGTCATACTTGCTGGGAACATGTCCCAAAAGATGAAAGACATTTTAATTTTCTGAATCCAGTCAAAGAACCTGATTCCACATCCAAACATATTACTTATTATTTTAGATGTACACGACAAACCAGTATCCATAATCCAAATCACAATTATGCTGCCCAGGTCCATCTCTGATGAACCTGAATGAGAATTAAAGGTGAAGAGTGTGTTGATCACTTGATGAAGAAATTCATAATGCCACATTAGCTAAACTTGATGTGTATTGCCCATAGTTCAAAGTCTTATGATAGCTATTTTATCATGAGCTAGCATTGTCCTGGCAATTGTGCGACCGGCTGGGAAACAGATACATATGGAGATAAAATTTCTAAGAAACTATTTTGTCAACTCTTATTTTTTTCCCAATGTAGCTGAGTAAGTTTCTGTAGACAAGGGGCTTTCTGGGAGTGAGTGGCAGCTCTTACATTAAAAACAATATAATGCAGAATTAGAATTATGGAGGATTTTTTGGTAGAAACTGTTTATTGTTCCACAATATCTGGTCACCTCTTCTTTCAGAATCAAAGAATCCCCAATTTTTAACTAGGTCACATGTTTGCACAGAATTAAGGCTATATTTCTCAGCATCTCCTGCAATTAACTACAGCCACGTGACTAACGCGAATGGATTGCAAATAGAATTGTAGCATGACAGCTTCTAGAAACCTATCTTATAGGGCGGCTGGCATATGCCCTGTGCTCCCTGTATTATTCAGGATTCTCCAGAGAAACAGAACCAACGGGAGATATTTATTTGTTTATTATGAGGAATTGGCTCACACAATTATGGAGCCTGGGAAGTCCCACAATCTGCTGTTTGCAGATCCTGCAGACTCAGTCTGAGTCCAAAGCCCTGAGAACCAGGGGAGCTGATGGTGTAAATCCCAGTCTGAGGCACGATGAGATGGGATATCCCACTGAATTCCTCCGCCCTCCACCTTCTGTTCTATTTAGGCCCTCAACATATTGAATGATGCCCACCCTCATTGGGAAGGGCAGTAAACTTTATCAAGTTCACAAATTAAAGTGCCAGTCTCATTGGGAAACGCTCTCACAGACACATCTAGAAACAATGTTTAATCTGAGCATTCCACGGTCAGTCAAGTTGACACATAAATTAACCAGCACCCTCCCCTTCTTCTTTGTCATTCTTTCCATCCTACCACTTGTAATGCGGCATGAGAGCTGGAGCTCTAGCTGCCTTCTTGGACTGTGAGAATAAGGACTACACCATTGTAATAAGAAAGCAGTAAACTAGAAGGAAGTGGAGTCTTTGAGGAACAGAGATTCCACAATATCCCTGGATTACCTACCCTGCAGATGTTTATACAAGACACAGAAATGAGCTGCTATCTTGTGTAAGCATTACTAATGTGAGGCTCTGCTATATTTGATTAAACCTAATCTTCACTGATACAAAACCTTATCTTTATGTTTACTTGATTCTTCATGGGCCTTAGTCAATGGGTCTCTAGCCATTTCCTGTCAGTGGTAAGAGGCCAAACCTTGGTCCTTAGAATAACAAACTCAACATGTTACGAATAGGGACAGGTCCAATGAATCTCAAGGACTTAAATTTTCCAGCTGCTTCAGTTGGTTCTGAAGATAATAGCCATGAGCTCTATGAGGCAATGTGACTACATTTATACTCTTCAGAGAGCATTGCTAATGCAAAACGTATACCTATCCTTTGCTTAAGGATGTCGATTCATCATGAAAACCTTTCTGCTAAGGGAAAAAAGTCAATAGATGGAAAAAATTTTCTAATGATTTTAATACGAAAAATTAGGATACTGATCCAAGATACCCTAAACAATATTCACAGAAGAATATATTAATTGAACAATGAAAACAAGTTTATGTAATAAACAGCAGTTAGAAAGTAAATAAATAGAGTTTATATGTAAAATGTAATGTAATGAAGTTTACAGTACTTTCCAAGGGAGGAAGAAGGACTTGATAGTGGGTGGGGCTGGGGGAGAAGGGATTCTTTGGAAAGTGGAGTCTTCTTTCTGCCCTATTTTCTTCAACAATATTTCAGCATTTTCGGGGTTCGTGGTAATCTTGCATTCAAACTGCACTATAAATAAAATCATATCACAGAAAATATTTCTAGGGCAAAATAAAAATAAATACACGAATGCTTCAAAACATGTAAAAAATAGTGCATGTGCACAGCCCACTGAAGAGTCGCAGGAGGTACTGCCTCTTCATTTGTCTCGCCTGGCAATACATTTGGGCTCATCCCTATGTGGCAAACAGCTCTTGTTTGTTCCATATGATATTCTCCAGCTAGAAACTGCTGTGCTGAGTAATAAGTTGGTGAGTGTGTCTTTGCCTGAAACCAAAAGTCAAAATATTCTTGTAGTATATGTCATTGGGTGAAAACATTGTTATTCTGAAAAAAAAATTTTTTTTAAAAATTAAAGGAGTCGGGCTTCCCTGGTAGCGCAGTGGTTGAGAGTCCGCCTGCCGATGCAGGGGACGTGGATTTGTGCCCCGGTCCGGGAGGATCCCACATGCCGCGGAGCGGCTGGGCCCGTGAGCCATGGCCGCTGAGCCTGCACGTCCAAGAGCCCGTGCTCCGAAACAGGAGAGGCCACAACAGTGAGAGGCCCGTGTACCGCAAAAAAAAAATTAAAGGAGTCACTGTCTGAAAAGTAGAATAACCTTCAAAGCCATACTGGCAGCAAGTCATTACTGACTGGTCATTATGTGGGGTATGTGTATGGCTGGAGAGGAGGGGTCAGGAAGAGGCAGCAACTCGAATCTCTTTACAGGGGTCTTACACTTGGTAACAGTGAGCTAAGTCCTTAAGAGGTGTGGTAAGAACGCCAAACTGCAGGCAAAACTGCCACATCTAGCCTTTTTGCCAGGGCCCTGGGCCTAAAATCGTTCCTGTGTTTTCTTTCAGCCAGACTTGAGGGATGCAGGGTGTGTGTTCCCCCGTCTGGGAGAAAGAACGGGATAGTTCACCTGTACCTGTTCGCTCGCCTCCCCATTTTCCTGAAATGTCTTGAACGCCGGCTGGGTCTGTGCTCGCTCTTTTCCGGCTCTGAGCCCCAGCGTAAACCTCGGTAAGTGCTGCTGGAGCCAAAAGGCATGGGCTGTGGAGTCAGACGAAGTTGGATTCAAATCCTGGCATTTCCTTCTCTGAACACTTTTAAGTCTTTCTTATTCACCTCCTCCCTCTTTTCCCCCAGACCTTCCTCTGACCTTGCTTTCTCCTCAAGTTGCATTGTATCAAGTTTTTTCTTCTCTAACTTCACTGTTACATGTGTTCAATCTGCCGTCTTATCAGAAAGAGTTTTTGTGCTGGACTCGACTCTCCTGGAGTGCTCTTGGCATGTTTTTGTTCCTCTGGCGGTTCACTCGCATCAGGAGACTTGTTTCTCTAGGTTCTGTTTACTCCTCTGTCTGGCTGCTGGGTGCTCTGCTGCTGGCGCTCTTTAGGCAGCCGCATCCTGGGAGTGGGCCAGGCACTGTAGTCTGCCCGTGTGTGTTAGGGTGTGAGACACTGGCCGCTTGTGAGTCCTTTAATAGGCCCCAAGCTGCCAAGGCGAGTAAAACTTGCATAATTCTCTACTCTGGGCCAGAGAGACAGACCCCTGGGCTCCTCCAGCGAACCTGACATGGAAGCAACAGCCCTGCCCCTCTGTGGTCCAGAAATCGCCCAAGCAGACTCTCTTAGATACCACAGCGTTTCCTCTCCTTCTTGCCCCAACATGTGATGCTTGTCTCCAGGATCTCCTTGTACAGAGGAGTAAAATTCCTGCACCACTTCCATCTTTTAGGACTCTCACATAGCCTCGGCATTGCCCACGGCTCTGAGTCTCAGCAGCTGCCTGTTCTAGGAAAGTAGAGTAGCTGGATTGGGGTTGGGTTGTGACGCATTATGGATTCTACAGAGCAAACTGCTGTCTTCCCAGAATCCTCAGAGGATTCTCTAGTAGAATATTTTAGGATTTAATTTTTTTTTATTTTAATCTTTGATTCCTCTGGAATTTATCTTGGTGTTTGGGGAGGGGTCTTATGGAACTGAGACCCAGAATAATGAGCCCGATTCCGAGAATGTGGAAAGAAGCAGGACATTGGAACCAACTGATGTAAGAAGCAACTGCTGCTGCTCAAAGGCATTGTGGGGCCACAAAGTCGGGAGTAGGGAGCAAAGCAGAAGGAGCAAGTCCCTTTTTCCTTTTCCAGCCTTCCACTCTCCCTCTAGCGCCCCCTATGGGCAGCACCTATAGGGAGCCAGCTGGCAAAGCAGAAATGTGGTTTGGAATCCCAGCCCAGCAACATAAAACTGAATAGTATAGAAGGATAGCTTTGGAGCTGAGAGACAATAGCTTAATAATTAGCTCATTGACTTTATCACATATTACATGACCATATATATTTGGGTCTATTTCTAGACTCTATTCTGTTCCAGTGATCTATTTATTTCTCCACTAGTACCAAACTGAAAAGAAAAACTACTTTTACATACATTTTGATTTCTAGTAGGACTAATTTCCCCTTGTTGGTTTTTTTCCAAATACTTCTGGCTGTTCTGACATGTTTTTCTATATGTATTATATATAATGTATAATTTATTTCTGTGTGAATTAGAGTTAGCTTGTTAGTGACTGGGATTGCATTGAATTTCTGTATTAATTTCGGGAACTTGAGAAGTTTAGCAAGATTTCTTATCTGAGTTATATTTTTCAATTTATTCAATATTCCTTTGAATTCTTTCAATAGAGTATTATGCTTTTCTTCATGTAAGTATTGTGGATTCTTAACTTTATTCTTAGGTATTCCCCCCCTCCAATTCATTGCTAATATAGATGAATTCTTTTTCCCCCATAATATTTCCTCCTGCATACTGTTTGTATGAAAAACTTGATTTTTGCTTGTTAATTTCATAACCAACTTCTTCATTGAATTCTTTTTTTTTTTTTTTTTTTGCAGCACGTGGGCCTCTCACTGTTGTGGCCTCTCCCGTTGCGGAGCACAGGCTCCGGACGCGCAGGCCCAGTGGCCATGGCTCATGGGCCCAGCCACTCTGTGGCATGTGGGATCTTCCCGGACCGGGGCACGAACCCGCGTCCCCTGCATTGGCAGGTGGACTCTCAACCACTGCGCCACCAGGGAAGCCCTCTCCTATTTTTAAAAAAAATTAATTTATTTACATTTAAAAAATTTTTGGCTGCTTTGGGTCTTCGTTGCTGTGCACAGGTTTTCTCTAGTTGCGATGAGCGGGGGCTACTCTTTCTTGGGGTGCGTGGACTTCTCATTACGGTGGCTTCTGTTGTTGCAGAGCACAGGCTCAAGGTGCACAGGCTTCAGTAGTTGTGGCTCGTGGGCTGTAGAGCGCAGGCTCAGCAGTTGTGGCGCACCAGCTTAGTTGCTCTGCGGCACATGGGATCTTCCCGAACCAGGGCTCAAACCCGTGTCCCCTGCACTGGCAGGCGGATTCTCAACCACTGCGCCACCAGAGAAGTCCTGAATTCTCCTATTTTAGAAAAATTGCTTTTCAATCGATTTTCCTGTTTCATCGAGGTATAAAATTATTAGTATATAAGTTATCAATAATAATAAAATTATTTCCCACTTTCTTCTATTTTCACTCTATATTTCTTTCTGTTCTCTAATTCAATGGTTGGTATTTCCAGAACAGTGTTAAAGTGTAATGGGTTTGATCTACTGATTCATCATTAAGCATGTTGCAGACTTTTAAAATTAGAGACATTTTAATTTTGTTAAAGAACACACCTGTTCCTATATTATTAGAAGTTTTATAAAACTCAGAATTAAATTTGTTAAACTTTAAAAAATAACTTCAGGGGAACTATTGAAATGGTTATTTTTTCCTCCTTTGACCTGTGAATGTGATGAATTATCCCAGTAGGTATCCTTAAATTTTTCCACCTTTACATTTTAAAAGTAAATCCACTTGGACATTGGTTTATCCACTTGGACATTATTTTAATGTATTGCTGAATTCTATTATATATGTATAATACCTATAATACATGTATATACACAGACACATACATTTGTGAGATGGGTCTCTGGTTTTCTCAGTTGTACTTTCTTTGTCATGTTTTTCATGTTTCAGTATCATTGTTATGCTGGCTTGGTTAAAGGAATCTGGAAGATATCTTTCTCACTGTATGCTCTGAAATAATTTAAACAGTATTAAAACCTTTTATTTAATAGCATTCACCTGTGAAACTCCCTGGGCCTAGAACATGTTCAGGTGGTCAATCTTTGACAATTTCTCAATTTCTACTTAGATAGTTGGTGTTTTAAGATTGTCTAAATCTTAAATGGTTAATTGGGTAATTTATATTTTCTTAGAATATAATTTTTCCCCAGATTCTCGCATTTATTTCTGAGAGTAGAGCAAAAATATGCTTTTACAGTGTTTAATTTTCTTGCCTACAGTGGCATGCATCATAATTGAGTTGGGTGGTCCATCCGGATTGGGGGACCCCTGGGGGGTGGAGATGAAGGGCAGGCTGAACAGGTGGAACCCGCCTCCCTCCACTGTCTCTCACCTCCATTCTGCCCCCAGCCCTGCCCTGGTTCCGCCAAAGCAGATCCACTTTATATTTGAAGTTTCAGCTTAAAGATTTCATTGGGGATTTGGTCACTAAAATAAAAGCCTGAAAAAGCACAGATCCAGAACTGTAAAGTTGAAATAATACATTTGTTTGAATAAGTATAATAATGTGATAGTATTCCTGTCCCCCCAAAGAATTTATCCATTCTAGTCATTTTCATTTGGGGGATTTTAGGAATGAGTTCCTATATTGTATGATATCATATCAATACTTTTTCAGAAAGACTGATGACCTAAGTCAGTGAAAAATTTCCTCAGTTTGGTTGTCTCTTCTTGTTCCTGTTAATGCATCTTGTTCTTTTTGAAAGCGTCAGCTAGAAGAAAGGTGACTGACATTGAAAGGCAAGAAATGTGAAGTTGGAGTAGGGTTAGACATTGTTGCTAGAGAAAACAATTTATGTGATTTCTAATTTAATAATTACATCAGGATCATGTAGTTTGTAATATAAAAGGATACAGCTGCCATTAGAGGAAAAGAAAGTAGAGGACAGCCTACTAAGAAGGTAGACTTGTTCTCGGTGTTTCTCAACGTCAGTCTGATCTCAGTTACCCTGGGGAAATAGAGTTAGCTTAGCAGTGTTATTATTCCCAAGGTATTTTCAGAAATATCACATCCTTTCAATTGCCGGAATAAATGAGATGATGCTGTAGACACAGTTTGGTACCTCCAGTTGGGTAATGTTGGGTGATTTTGGCACAGGAGGAAGAGCTGGGGCTGTTTGGGCTGGAGGGGAATATCCTCGGGAAGAACTATCTTCATATGTCAGAGGGAAAGGGATTAGGTGCATTTCATGTGGAGACACAAAGCTGAATTAGGATGGGAAGGTAGAGGCTACAGGAGGATATATTTTCGTATAATTCAAGGAAGAATTTGCTAGTAGGGCTGAATGAAACAGCTAGAATCTGGAAGGATTGAATTCTTCGTCACTGGAAGTGTCCAAGCAGATGCTGGATGACTGGCGTCAGGGATATTGGAGAGGAACTCCATGCATCCTGTAGCTCTGGTTGAACAAGAAGACCTCTGAAGCCTCATCTAAGGATGACGTTGCACGGCTCCACAAGTGTCTGAAGTTTGCCTAAATGGCCACTAGATGTCACTCTTGTATGTTTGCAATAGCAAGATTTTTTCTTTTTAATAGGTTTATTATTTATTTATTTATTTTTGGCTGCATTGGGTCTTCAAAGCTGCGGACTTTCTCTAGTTGTGGCAAGCTGGGGTTACTCTTTGTTGCAGTGTGCGGGCTTCTCATTGCAGTGGCTTCTCTTGTTGCAAGCGTAGGCTCTAGGCGCACTGGCTTCAGTAGTTGTGGCATGCGGGCTCAGTAGTTGTGGCTCGCAGGCTCTGGAGCACAGGCTCAGTAGTTGTGGCGCGCGGTCTTAGTTGCTCCATGGCATGTGGGATCTTCCCGGACCAGGGCTTGAACCCGTGTCCCCTGCATTGGCAGGCAGATTCTTAACCACTGCACCACCAGGGAAGTCCTTTTTTTTTTTGCTGTTGCAAAGTAGAAATCAGAAACATGACTGATTAACATAAGACAGTGAAATTTTATTAACAAAATGTGCATCCCTGTCTTATACAATTCATTTTTAATAAATATAAGAAAACGTAAATATCACTTGAAGCAAAAGTTTCCAAGATCTACTATATTCTCAAAATTGGATTCCTTTTCTAAATTCTTTTAGTTTTCCAGTATTCTCAGAATTTAATATAACTTGCCATAAAACCGCTTCTATTCATCCACTGCCATCTCAAATGTCTCATCCATCTTTTGTATCTATTGTTCTAGATAGGAACTATATCTTGCTCTCTTCCACATGGCACATTAGCACTGTGCAGCACTCATAATAATACTTCTAGCAATATCTTACATTTCTATGTTGCTTACTATTTACAGAGGACTTATTTATAGTGTCTTATCTAATCCACATAAAATAAAGTGGTTAGGTTTTTAAAATATGAAGAAATAAGCTGAGAGATGTTAAGCAACCTGCCCAAGGTCATAAGTAAGAAAATGCTTCCCAGTTTTATTGTGCTAAACTATGGAGGCTCAGGAAATGCTACAGACTTTATGTCTCTTGGACATTTGCAGTGTACATTAGTATATTAAAGGCTCTGAGAATTCCTGGCAACTTTAACCCCCCACCCCAAAGTCTTCAAACATATTTAGCCACTATCTATTTCTTTCTTTATCTCTCTACCTGTCATCTATTTTTTTTTTTCAGAATGTGAGTTATTATGTAACAGAATACTAACTTTTCTATTGGGAATTGCTGTTAAGTGATAAATGTCAAATTCAAACCCTCTACTCCTTGTTCAGTTTAATTTGATTGACTAGCAGTGTTTCAAAATGTGCAGTGCATCAAGAAAAATACAGCCTCAATTTTCTCATAGATAAAAAAGAAATTTATTTAATCAAAATAGGTTATTCTCACCCAAAGTCTTTCAATGTGGCAAATTTTGTCTCTTCTGAGCATTTCAGGCAAACTCAATCTAATATACAGAAGTCCAAGATGAAAATGTCCACTTCCTCCTTGTTCCTCTGACTCTCCCTGTGATTCCAACAGGGGTGGCAAAGCTGCTGTGAGAGCCATCTTACCTCTCTGAACTAACTCTGCAGTTTAGGCACAACACGGGCCATTAGGCTTGCTCTAATGGTCCCTGTCTCCTTGGTTTTAACATGTTTTCAGAATGTCTTCATCATTCAATTAGAGGATTTATTGTCTGACATCTGTTGAATGTCAGACATGTGTCCAAATCTCAGGAAATACACTCTGAAAAGTTAAACATTCCCTGAAAATGGACTTAAGGGCAAGAGATCATTCCAGTTAAGTTGACCTGGCTTTAGAATGGCAGCTGTAATGATTGAAGTCCTTTCTTCCATGGGGGTGAGAACCACAGAAGACTCCTCCTACAACACTGACTGAAGGATTTCTGACTCACCAGTTTCCTCACAGCGGCCTTCACATCCTTGTTCCTCAGGCTGTAGATGATGGGGTTGAGCATGGGGGTCACCACCCCATAGAAGAGGGAGATGAGCTTGTCTGAAAGATCCTCTTTGTCTACCCCCAGGAGGGGGTCCTTAGACTTGGGCTTCCCATACATGAAAAATAAGGTCCCATAGAATATTATCACCACAGTGAGGTGGGCAGAGCAGGTGGAGAAGGCCTTTTTCCTCCCCTCAGCTGAGGGGATCCTCAGGATGGTAGCAATGATGAAGACATAAGAGGCAGAGATGAACAGAACTGGGACGCCCCAGGAAGATCACATTGGTCACCCCTATACCGATCACATTGATGGAGATGTCGGCACAGGCCAACTTCAGGACAGCCAAGATCTCACAGGTGAAGTGGTTGATGATGTCCCCACAGAGGGCCAACTGAATTGCCAAGGATGTGTGTACCAGAGAAGCAACACCACCAATAGCCCAGAAGCTGGCAGCCATGGGCACGTAGGCAGCCTTGCTCATGACCCCAGGGTATCTAAGGGGGTTGCATATGGCCACGTAGCGATCAAACGCTATCATGCTCAGGAGCACACACTCTGTCCCTGCCATGGCAAAGGAGAGGAACATCTGCACGGCACAGGTGGAGAAAGAGATGGTTTCCTGGGGGGCCAGGAAGCCATCCAGGACCAGAGAGACTGAGGAGGTTGTGTAGCAGATGTCCAGGAAGGAGAGGTTCCTCAGGAAGAAGTACATGGGCTTGTGTAGGCAGGAGTCCAGGATGGTCACCAGGATGAGGACCTCGTTGCCCAGCAGGGTCACCAGGTACATGAGCAGGATGAGCACAAAGAATGTTTCCTCCAGCCTTGGGTGGGCTGAGAGGCCCAGGAGAATGAACCCCACCAGGGGGGAGGTCTGATTAGCTTTTTCCATGTGATGTCCCCTCTGTCATCAGCAAATTACAAAAGTAGCATATCAGTCTTTCTTGAAAAGAGTCCCAGGCATCTGGTATGCGGTCATTCCTGCTGTGTAATAGGAGAGCATATGTGTGTTAGAGAAAAACAACTGAAAGAGACAGCAGGGTGTCCTCAGCTCTTACATGAGAGAAGGTCAGAGTTGGAGCAGAGCTTACAACGGGCCAGCATTGGGCGAGGGCCTCAAATAGTCTAGGTGTGTGAGGGGTGTTTCCGAAGTTGCTACATCCTCTCATTGTCCATAAAAGCAACTGAGACCTCGAGAGGGAAGTGACCTGTCTGAGCCTTCTAAGTTGGTGACAGACAGGATTTGACCCCAGCGGACCTGATCCCCAGTCAAGGAGAGATTTTCCTCCACATTATGACTAGTGGCTGGAAAATCCTATGAATGATTTCTCTTTAATGTAAATGTATAGACATTTCATTTAATCTGAGTTTTCTTAGATTCTCAGGGAGGAAAATCCCCAAGCTGATCCAATTCTTAGAACCAGTGAATTTTAAAGCCTCTTTAAATTTTGACTACAAAACTTGTATAAAATGTCAATCCACTTCCAGACAGAGACAAGCCCAGGTAAAGACTCAACCACACGGAGGATGACTTCTCCAGTCTGCCTACCATAAATGACACAAACTTGACGTTGTCAGCATTGGAATCTGCCTAGTTTAATACAGATTGATAGCAATATATGAGGAGCTTCCTATATGGGGAGGAACTTTATGAAGTCAACACAAGGATTGATTGGAGTGATTGAACACACACTCTGGGCTGACAACTGTGCAGCTTACTAACCAGTTAACTCAGTGATCAATAACCATATAGACTACACGTACCAGATAGTAGGCTGTACAGCATTAATTTCTAAACTCATCTCCCTGGAATATTGGTGAACTTCTTAGCCAGAGTTAACTAAGAAATGATTTTCCTTTGTCCTTTTATGCTATATTTTATTCTTGTGTAATATTCTGGCTTTCTGACCCCATCCTTGGGTTCCGTACAAGCAACTAGCTTATAGGGAGACCTATATGCCTTTGTGTAGAGGATTTCTAGTCTCTTAGTTGCAATAGCTCAGACTCTAAATTCAGAATCCTCATTGATAATATTTCTCTAGCTCCTTTTTTTTTTTTTTAAAGAAGATGTTGGGGGTAGGGGTTTACTAATTAATTTATTTATTTTTGCCGTGTTGCGTCTTCGTTTCTGTGCAAGGGCTTTCTCTAGTTGTGGCAAGTGGGGGCCACTCTTCATTGCGGTGTGCGGGCCTCTCACTATCGCGGCCTCTCTTGTTGCGGAGCACAGGCTCCAGACACGCAGGCTCAGTAGTTGTGGCTCACGGGCCTAGTTGCTCAGTGGCATGTGGGATCCTCCCAGATCAGGGCTCGAACCCGTGTCCCCTGAATTAGCAGGCAGATTCTCAACCACTGCGCCACCAGGGAAGCCCTCTAGCTCCTTCTTAATTGCAGCGGGTGTGTGTGTAGGAGTGGGGGCGTGGTGGAAGATGAGTGGTAAACATTAAGGAGCATCTACTCTGTGCCACACTGTTTGAAACACCCCAAGAAGAAGATACTGTCATTCAAGGTTTATAGATGAAGTAACCAAAGCTCAGAGGAGTGGAAGATTTTCTCTCTGGGGTTGAATGACAGATTGGGGTTGAATGATTTTCGCTCTGGGGTTGGATTGCAGGCTCCAATTCTGAGTTCTTTCCACCAAATAGTTGCCTTGATGTCTTAGTGCACAGATTTTTGAAAGCTTCTGTCTCTCCAATACCAGCTCTATATATTCTCTGATCCCTCTCTTTGTTCAGCATGCCTTTGCTTCACTCATGGTGGAAGAGTTTATGTCAGATATGTTGTCAGGCGGTTCAGCTCCTGCCCTGAATTGAATCCAGTGTTTCTCAACCTCAGCACTATTGACATTTGGGGCTGGATAATTCTTTGTTGTGAGGGGCTGTCCTGTGCATTGTAGGATGTTTAGCAGTAGCATCCCTGGCTTCCACCCACCAGTTGCTAGTAGCACCTACTCCCTGAGTTGTAACAGCTAAAAATGTCTCCAGACATTGCTAAATGTTTCTGGGAGGAGAGGGGTGTGCAGAGTTGCACCGGCAGAGAGCCATTGACCTAATCCAGGAGACGCTCCCCCATTATGCAATCACGGGTTTCATTGTATTTCCTGTGCAAGCCTATTACCCTCCCCCCGAGTCCCTCAGCACATGAGGATGTTTCTGTTTGCTCGAGGCAGGTCCACTCTGTGTGCCCCGCCATGAACTTCTGCCCCAACGTATCCCACATTCCTCCCAGTGTCTCTCCCAGCTCTTCCAGGAAATGAAAAGTAAACATTATGGTCAGTGTCACAAACAAAATTTGATAGTGACAAGGACATGCTGTGCTGGCAGAAGCCAAGGAAAGTGGCTTCTGTGAGAGAAGCCGTCGTGTCCACTCCCAGCAGACAAATCTGTGCACACAGAAAGTCCTGCCCATGAACAATGCGCTGTGGCCGTGAGTGATACACAGGATTTGACCTTCGTGAGAGCTGCATCCATGGAAATCTTAGTGCCTGTCACATGGGAGATGCTGAGTAAAAGTTGATTCAATCGGGATGAACTGAACAGCTAGGAAGACCTTGCACACCAAGACTGAAGCTGTGGGACCCGCCCCTGCCCATGACATGGGTATTCTCTGTGGCTTGAGCAAGTCCCTTCTCCTCCTGAGGTCTCAGTTTCCCCATGTGCATCCAGAGAAGGCTGAATCAGGTGCTTCCCTGGGCATCCCAACTCTGTTGTGGACTATCCCATGCTGGGAGCAGTCTTTGGTAAAGGTGGCTGGCCACTCCTTTGGGTGTGGTGTGTGCGTGTGCGTGTGTGTGTGTGTGTGTGTGTGTGTGTGTGTGTGTGTAGGGGAGATAAAGTAGGGCTGTGTCAGGCTTTGGAGGGGACTCAGGATGGAAGAAAAGAAAGAGCTCTGACTCATACAGCCCAGTGAGAGGAGGGAGAGGAGGCCAGCCGGGAGAGCAGGGAGAGGAATGGAAGCTTTCACCTTTGTGGGGCTGTACGTGCAGGTGTGGCTCCTTGGCTTGTCCCGAGGACCTGGCCTGGCTAGTGGTCCCACCTCTACCTGTCTCTGGAGCCAGCAGGTAGCTGAGGAGTGGAGGTAGCTCAGTGTAGTCAAAAAGCCCCTTACATGTTCATACAGCCTTTCTGAGGAGCTGTTTGCCTAGAAAAAGTAAAAACCTGAAAAACCTGCATACCCATCACCTTAACAATTCCACCTCTGGGAAATAATTCTACAGAATCAATGAGAGCAGAGGGCCAATGTCTCACAGTAAAGGCTTTTACGTAGCAATATTTGCAAGTGAAAATAGGAAACAAAATAACTGTCCATCAAGAAATGCCTAAGTAGGGCTTCCCCGGTGGCGCAGTGGTTGAGAGTCCGCCTGCCGATGCAGGGGACATGGGTTCGTGCCCCGGTCTGGGAAGATCCCACATGCCGCGGAGCGGCTGGGCCCGTGAGCCATGGCCGCTGAGCCTGCGCGTCCGGAGCCCGTGCTCCGCAACGGGAGAGGCCACAACAGTGAGAGGCCCGCGTACTGCAAAAAAAAAAAAAAAAAAAAGAAATGCCTAAGTAAATTATGCCACTTCATATAATGGAACATAATTTATGTATATATATATATATATATTTAATATATAATTAAAATTATATTTGTGATTTTTTACACCAGAATATTATTCCACTATAATGGTAAATGAAAAGGGAGAATACAAAATTTTACACACTGCTATGATTTCAATTAGGTAAATGATATGTGTGGATTAAAGTTACTGGAAGGAAATTATAGCAAAATCAGTAGGGGAGGGATTCCTCTTTGTACCTCTTCAGTATTACCCCATTTTCTATTAATACAATGGGCACAAGTTACTTGGTATTCAGGGGGAAAAAATCTTAGCAATTATGAAAGGAAAGTGAGAAAAACAGAAAGAACTAGCCATAGACTGGAAACCAGTTGGACCAGGCTTGGGTCTGCTGACCCTCTGACCCTGAGGAAGACCATTCTTCTGAGAAATCTCTGCAGGAGGGGGATGACAGGAATCCTATGGGCCTCCCTCCCTGGGTTCCTGTGAGGAGGGAGCAGCAAGGGCAGGGCAGGGGCTTGGAAAGTGGTGAGCCCTGGAGAGCAGGATGGACTGCCTAGCACTGCCTCTCAGCTGCTCCTCCCTGCTCCAGCATCAGCTGCGGGAAGGTTTCTCCGAGCAGAGGCAGGGGAGTGGAAAGTACATATTTGGGAAATGCTCTGCAGAAGGCATGGCCAACCACCTCTGTCCCCGTCACAGCCCAGGTCTCCCCACCTGTGTCCTGCTTGTGGCCGCCTCTCTGAGTCTCCTGATCCCAGACACAATTCTCAACTCCTCACTGCACCCCAGGACCAGACCCTAGATGCCAGGGAAAGACCCAGACACTCCCCTGCCTGACTTCCTTTACCTCTGAGACCCTCTTTCTTCTTTCTCCCCCTGAATCCTTGTGGGAACTTTAGGCTCTGGTGGGTGTTTCTCTCACGTCCTTCCTCCCAGCTGTGTTGGCTGAGCCCTGGGTATTTCAGTTACAGACTCTTCCTGTACAGGACCTGTCATCCTTGTCTGAGGCTGAGGAATCCCAAGGGTCCATTTTCCCCAGCAGTGAAGGGAGTCCTGAAGCTGTAGCCGTAGACTCCTACAAGGACACTGCTAGTCCCAGAAGCAATTTAAACTTTGGAATGTCGAGTGTGCACAGGATGCTGGGGCTCAACATACTTGGGGGCTCCAGCGTACTCAGGGGCTCCACATCCCCGCCGTCCGTTGCAGTTAGAGGCAGTGACTGGGATATGGCCAACTGGAGATGGAGAGGCGGGCACAGCAGATGCCAGCTTCCTCCTGAGCCTTCCCCAGGGTCTCAGAGAAGCCAGTGCTCGCTTTAGGGGCCAAGCACCTTGTCCGCAAGGTGAAGGCCTAGACACCCAGGATGGGGAGGCAGACAGATATCTAACAGTAGCAGTGACTGCAGAATTAACTACGTTCATTGAGCTCCCCCATGTGCCCATCACTGTGACAAACATTTTACACACATTATGTAAATTCAGTAAAATCCAGCAATGCATGTATGTTAAGTATCTACTTCCAGTCTTCTCTGGGAGGTTGTATTTATTATTGCCCTATTTTTTTATTTGAGGGAACAGACTTTAAAAAGTTAAGCGATTTACCAAAGACCACATCTTGTGAACAGCAGAGCTGGGATTTCAATCTCAGTACATCTAATTCTCTTTATGATTATTGATATCACCATCATCATCATCATCATCATGATTATCATCACTGTTATTTAGTAGGTATTACTTGTGCTTGGAACAAAATTTATAAGGTATAGGAGGTATAATAAAATTAAGCCTCTGTCTCCAGTCACCCAGTTCTTCTCCCTCGAGGCAAACAATATTAGCAATTTCTTGTATGCTTTTTCTTCAGTGGTGTTCTATGCATATTGTTAAGTAAGAAAGGCAAGATAGTAAGACATTGTGTATTTGTGCTAAATTTGTCTCCAAAATAAAGTTAGCACAAATACATACTGTCTTGCTTTTCCTCACTTAGCATATACCTTGGAGATATATACCTTGAAGAAAACATATGTAGTACTGCTTCATTCTTTTAAATGTCTGCATATATTCCATTGTAAATATAGATAATCATTTAATTAACCAGTCTGATATTGAAGGACATTTACATTTTTCAGTCCTTTCCAGTTTTATGCTATTACAATCAGTGCTACAACAAACATCCTTGCATATTTATAATTTAGCACATGTGGTAAAAATATATGTTTTATGTACATTTGTAATTTTTATGGATATTGCCAAATTTACAAGGCCTTATCATTATATGAGAATGTCTGTTTTCTCATACGCTGTCAACATAATATGTTGGTCTTGAGACTTTTTGGTCTTTGCCAAACTGATAGTTGAGAAGTGACATCTCATTGCAGTATTTAAAACTTTTGGTATTTAAAATAATTAAAAATGTGAAATATAGCACATATATGTAAATGCATATGAAAGTATATAAAACACATATTTTAAATTTAAAGAATAATAAAGCAATTGCCACCTAATTTAAGGAGTAGAACATTGCCACATTGCCAGCACCTTGAAATCTTTCTGGGTATTCCTTCCCACTCCCAGCCCTCTCTCTCTCTCTCTCCTCCCAGAGATAATCACACTCCTTACTTTTGTTATAATCATTTCCTTGCTTTTCTTGAATTTTATCACCCATGGATGCATCTTTAAACAGTGTAGTTTAGGTTTTCCTCTTTCTGAGCTCTAAAAATCAAATCACTTGTAGGTGTTCTTTTTGACTTGTTTCTTCATTCAATATTATGTTTGCGAGATTCATTCATATTTATAAGTGTAGATAAATTCATTACTTTGTATTGCTACATTCCATTCTATGACCGTAGCACAGCTTATTTATACGTCCTATTTTGATGGATAATTGGGTTGCTTCCCAACTGAATGCTGCTATAAATATTTTATACTTTTCTCCTGGTACACATATGTCTTCCCAATTGTCCTAGTTGTGTTTATAGCCCATCCTTTCTCCACCAGTCTGCAGTACCATCTCTGTCATATATCAAGTCTCCCAACATAAATGGATCTGCTTCTGGGATCTCTACTCTTTTCCATTGGTTCATCTATTCCTGTGTCAATGCTGCACCGCCCTAATAAATATTGCTTTATTGTATGTTTTGATTTCTTGTAGGGTAAACCCCTTTATTCCCCCCCTCCAGTACTTCTAATACCTCATGGCTGTTCTTGGTCTTTTGTTCTTTCATATAAATTATTGAACCAGCTTCTTAAATTCTGGGGATTAAAAATTTGGAATTACACTGAATATATAGAGATAAATTTGGGGAGAATTAACATCTCTATAATACTGAATTTTCCTACCCATGAATGAGAAGTATTTCTCTCTTTAATATCATTCAAAACATTTTATAATTTATAATTGTATGCATAAAAGTCTTGGAGCTGTTTTACTAGATTTACCCCTGTATGGTGGTATTTATATCTTAATATATAAATATCTATATTTATATTTCTCGATATCTTTAAAAATATTTCATAATCTGCTGCTGGAATATAGAAATGCAACTGGGTTTTTTTTAACATTGATTTTGTCTAGGAATCTTGCTAAACTCTCTTTTAAATACTTATATCTCTAAATTATTTTAGATTTCCTATATAGTAGGTAATAATATCTGTGAATGATGACAGTTTCTTTTTCTTCCTTCAAAAACGTTAGACCTGTAGTCTTTTTTTCTTGTCCTGCCTCACTGGCTGGGGCTTCCAGTTCAGTGCTGAAAGTTTTTATCATGAATGAGTGTTGTTTTTTCAAAAGCTTCTTCTGTTTCACTTGGTATAATCATGTGATTTTATTCCTATTTAGCCTGTAAATATGGTAGATGCATTGACTGATCTTTGAATATTGAACCAGCCTTGTATTCCTGGGAGGAGGGGATCCTCCTTACTGCTGGGTGGGGAGTGGGAATTTCAGCTCCCTACTAGGGCTCTGCTGATTCCCTTCTGCCTGGCAGAGGCAGGAGTGCCTAGTACTACTCCCACGACCTCCACTGACACTGTGGGAAGGGGTGGCCTCATTAGCACAGGCACAAGTCCTGACCCTTCTTTAGGCCCCCTCTGATACCACCCAAGTGGGAAGGAGAAGGAGCTTCCCATGTGGTCTCCACTGACACTGTGGGTTGGGGTGGGGACTTGTTACTGCCCAGCAGATACAAACATCTCACCTCCCTATCCAGCCTCCTCTGATACCACATTGACAGGGTAGTGGTTGGGTTGCCTTGTCATAGCCTGGTAAGAATGGAAGTCTAGGCTGTCTGCTCAACCTTTGCTGGTGGGGTAAGGGTGTTGTTTTTTTTTTTTCCTGAGGTGTCTGGCTGGAGTAGAGTGGTTATTGTCAAGACATTGAATTTTTTTAAATTAATTAATTTTTGGCTGTGTTAGGTTTTGGTTGCTGCGCGTGGGCTTTCTCTAGTTGCGGCGAGTGGCGAGCAGGGGCTACTCTTTGTTGCGGTGCACGGGCTGTAGGCGCGAGGGCTTCAGTAGTTGTGGTGCATGGGCTCAGTAGTTGTGGTGCACGGGCTTAGTTGCTCTGAGGCATGTGGGATCTTCCCGGACCAGGCCTCGAACCCGTGTCCCCTGCATTGGCAGGCGGATTCTTAACCACTGAGCCACCAGGGAAGTCCCAGGACATGGAGTTTTATCAAACACTTTCTACATCTATTGAGATGATCATTTGGTTTTTCTTCTTTAATTTATTAATGTGGTAAAATTTTAATGTTCACCCTATCCATGCTTTTTTGGGATGAATGCAACTTTCTCACAGTGTATTATCTTCTAAGTATATTACTATATTTGTTTTATTGATTTTTTGTATTTTAGCATTTTGGCATCAATGTTCAGGGGGAGTGCAGGCCTGAAAAGAGTTTATTCCTTCTGTTTTATTTGAAAAAGAGCCTGGAATTTGACCAAGACTAGTTTGCAGTTTTTTGTATCTCAATTGGGAATTATCTACCATGTAAGATAAATATAGGATTGCAGTTGGAGTATGCAGTGGTCAGCAAGAGAGGGTGACTTTGTAAAGATGCTTTTGCTTTGGGTTTTGTAATTGTCAGGACTTTGTAAGTTTCTAGATAGAAAACTTACTCCAACCAGCATAATCCCAATACTAACTTTAATGCTCATACAACTGAGAAGTTCAAGGGTGGATTCAGTCTCAGGCACAGCTGGAATTAGGGACTCACCATGTCATTAGGACTCTCTGTCTCTTCATATGGTTCTTATCTCTACTTGTCTTTTCCTGGCTTCATTTTTAGCAGACTTTCTCACGTGCTAGGGAAGAGGGCTGTCAGCAGCCTAATCCACATTTTTCTATTTGAGTCTCCAGATGAGAACTGAGCCCTGGCCAACACCTTAGACTGCAGCCTTGCAGAGGACTTGCTTGAATTCCTAACTCACAGAAATGGCAGGATTATAAATGTGTATTGTCTGAAGCTACTAAGTGGTGATCTGCTATGCAGCATAGAAAGCTAATACAGGACCCCTTTCTTCTTGCTCCAGTTGAAATATGCTGGGGAATGGTTCTGATTAGTTTGACCTAGGTCATATGCTTTCCCTTAGACTGATTGCTGTGGCCAAGCGTTGGTGTAGTACAATTGGCAGCCCCACTAGAATCACATGATAAGAGTGAGAGGGCAGTTTCCTCCCCAAACAATAGATGCACAGTGAAGATGTAAGTGACCTCTGTGACGGCATCCGTAGGAACTCCAACAATACTGTGACTTACATGCGCTTCTAGCAGAGGTCGTAAATTGCAACCCATAGCCAAAAATGGTTGAGGAACAAATTTTGTTTGGTCCTCATAATACTTATACTGTTGAAGAATTATGGGAAGCACTCAACTCTGCAAACACCAGAGATAAATGTGGAGCCTGCAGCAAAGGGAGCAGCTCTTTGCATTCCCTCCCCACCCCCTTTCTGCATTCCTGCCTGGCAGCAGTCGGCTGGAGCTGAGGAGGAAGAGGCAGTTAGCTCCTGCTTTCCCACCTGGTCCTTCCACCAGGACCTGGTCCTGGTCCTTTCCCACCTGGTCGTGTCCACAGGGGACCCGTTCCCCGTCCGGCATCTGAAATGCTCTGATTCCTTAAATGCTCTGATTCCTTAAATGCAGTTTGGGTGATTATGTTCTAGACACGTTGTCTGTGATCATCTGTGATGTTTGATTAGGTCATATTTTGTGATAACCTTCATTAGATACTATACTCTCTTGAAGATTTTAAGGATCATCCTAAATTGAGAGAAATGGTCACCAGTAGTAATCAGGTAGAAATTAATTTGCACGTACGCAGAGCTCTGAAAGACTCCATTTGTCAGTGGTCTGGTTTAAACTCTTTGGTTATCTTCAAAACAAGGGCTGGAGTAGAGACTGGTTTTCTTTGCTTCTGAGAACCTTTGATGAGTGAGCCTTTGTGTTTGCCTCCAAGCCCAGGGCTTGGACCTTTTCCGAACAAATAGGATGGACCTGCTCTAGGGATGGGAAAATGGATGGAGCATGGGTCATCCCAACCTGTTAGAAAGGGGGAAAAAGGCTTTGAATGAGGGTACTTGGAGGATACTCTAGACAGCCCTGAAGTTTACATTCAGGGCTTTTCCTCCCTCCAAAATGAAAACATCTTTTTTTTTTTTTTTTTTTTTTTTTGCGGTACGCGGGCCTCTCACTGTTGTGGCCTCTCCCGCCGTGGAGCACAGGCTCCGGATGAGCAGGCCCAGCGGCCATGGCTAACGGGCCCAGCCGCTCCGCGGCATGTGGGATCCTCCCGGACCGGGGCACGAACCCATGTCCCCTGTATCGGCAGGCGGACTCTCAACCACTGCACCACCAGGGAAGCCCGAAACATCTTTTTAAAATATCTTCTGTTAATGCATGACCATTGTAAATATATGATGTACTCAAACTTCTTTATGTATTTTCCCTAGGTGTTTTAAAGTTGTGACTGGTGTGAATTATATACAACCCCCCTACTGTACTTTCTTACTAGTTGTAGTAGTTTTGCACTTGATTAAACTTTTTTCCTCAGTAAACAACATCTGTTTACTTACTGAATAGTTTTCTTCTTTTCTTTTTTTTTTTTTATAAATATTTATTTATTTATTTATTTATTTATTTTTTGCGGTACGCGGGCCTCTCACTGCTGTGGCCTCTCCCGCTGCGGAGCACAGGCTCCGGAGGCGCAGGCTCAGCGGCCATGGCTCACGGGCCCAGCCGCTCCGCGGCATGTGGGGTCTTCCCGGACTGGGGCACGAACCCGTGTCCCCTGCATCGGCAGGCGGACTCTCAACCACTGCGCCACCAGGGAAGCCCAGTTTCCTTCTTTTCTATATTTTGTTCCTTATTTGTTTTTCTGATCTGGTTTAATTAGCTAGAATGATGCAGACATCGAGAGCAGAGGTCCTAATCCAGACATGCATCGTAGGCATGTCGTTGGTATTCTGCCGTCAAGTATGCTGTTTGCTGTTGTTCTTCACGAAGGATGGTTTCTTCTGTTCAAGTCCACTACTTTAAAAAGTCAGAAATAGATGCTAGATTTTACCAAATGACTTCTCAACATTTGTGGATGGGATTACTTTTTCTTATTTAATCTGTTAACAAAATGGTTGCAGTAATTGATCTCCTAATGTTCCTAATGTTAGAAACCTTGAAATTCCTAAAAAAAAAACCCACTGGGTAATGTGTATTATTTGTTTACTGTACAATGATTTAAATCTACTTAGGTTCAATAAATGAGTTTTTTCATTTGATGAACTTTCTTTGTTCTTTCATAATCCTCGGATTCTTTCAAAGAAAGAATTCTAATACTTGTCTACTGGTATTGACTCGTAAATTTTCAACAAGCATGTTAAGACTTTTGTTGCATTTCAGTATCAATGCAATGGATTGTATTTATAAGAATCCCTTCCCACCATATCTTTTGTAAGATGAAGCCTTCAGTGGCCTTTGCTTCTCTTTCTCCATTTCCCAGCTTGATGAAGTCATCTAGAATTGTAACTGGAGCTCCATCATTGCTTTCTTGTTACTGTTTACCTCGACATGATTGCTACTAATTCCTTCATAGATTTGTCTTTGCAAATTTGGTATAAGAATTGACTAAACTTCATTGGTCTTATGCATTTCATCATTCTCCACTGTCTCTTCTATGGCATATCCATCACATCCTTTCATTTATTTATTTTTAACTGTTTGTTGGGAGAATGTTCTAAATAAATTTTTTTTCAGGAAGGGATTGCAGGGGTATGTGCTTTCTGTGTTTACACATGACAGCAAGTGTCTTTTTAACCCTCGTATCTGTGCAATGATGAGGGGTATGTAGAACTCGGGACTCACAGCCCATTTCCCTCACAACTTAGTAAACCTTGTTCCACTGATGTCTACATTTAGGGCTGCAGAACAGCTGGCCAATGGCAGTCAGATTCTCATTCCTTCTTAGGAAATATGCTTTTCTTCTGTGTAAAAGTCTATAGAACTATTTTGGTATATATAGTCATCAAAAGTTATCCTTGAATAGTTATCCTAGGTAGGTGTGTCTTTTGCTACGATTCTTATCTGGTGATTGATGAACATTTTATGAACAAAATATCTAAAACTTCTATTCAGTGAAATGTGTTTTTTTCTCTTTAGTTATTATTTGTCTTTTGTCTGCTCTGTTTTCTCTTCATGTTTTCATGATGGATTCCCCTGGTCTATCTCCCATGCCTCTCATCTTTTCTCAAATAACTTAAATCTCTTTGTTTTTCTCTCTGAAGTCTAGGAGAGGAATTTAAGTTATTTTTCATTTTAAAGTTCATTTTAAAAAATTGTGCCATCTACTTTTAAATACTTTCTACTGAATTTTATTTGACCCAGTAAGTGGAATCTTTCCCCTAAGAAAAAGTTCTTATTTCCCAGTTATCTTTTCTCCTAGCTTCTTTTTTTATAGACTTCTCTTGTTTTATTGATTCACTACTCTCTTGAATTCTGCTGAGAAAACCACTGAGAATTTTCTTTAATGCTTTCACCATCTTCCTGCAATGACTCTTTTTCAGCAAAGACTGATTGTTTCGATTGTTAGTTTCCTCTCTATTGGATTAAAAATTGATATCAACTGTCAGAGGTTTTCTATTCTACTCATTCTTTAACTAGATGTCTAGATTAATTACTCTAGGGAGCTGCCTTGGAATTCCTCACCAGTCATGTAGGTGATTCTTAGATGTCTCCTCCTCCCTCTGAGCATCACCTCCTCTCCCTCTGACTACCGTGTGGCTTTGGGGTTTCTTAGGTAGAAAAGCAAGCGATGGTCACCCCTTGGCTGCACACTCGGTCAAGCCAGGTCAGGTGGTTAATAGAATTCATTTGATTCTCCTCGGTACCTCTCAGTTTTGACATTACTCTGATGACCCTTGGAGGCCAAGGATATCTAGGGAAAGAACCCAGGGATGAATAACATTTTCAAAAAAGGGAAAAGAAAAAAGGCCTGAACCTTTGACCTTTGCATCAGTTTCGCCACACCTTGCTCTCCTCTCTGCTCCAAAGATATAAATGATTTTCTGGTGGGGGACTTGGTTAAGGACAAGAGAAAGAGGTTAATTTTGAAGACACAGGAAGAGAATGATTCAAGAAACAGTTTTAATAATTTAAATGACAATAAGGAGAAAGAGGCAATGAGGATAAGGATAAAAATATTACTGTTATTTAATAATGAAGTAGGAAGAGTTGACATAGGTGACATAAAAATAAGAACCCTTTAAAATATGTTCAAAGGGTGAGCCAAGGAGTAATTGAATTATGGCCCTACAGACTTGAGCTTTTCATGAGTTAAACAATAAATCTTGAAGGGTTACTTTTCCTTGTTATCAGTTTGTTTACTATGCATCACAGATATAGAGAACTGTAAGGCTTGATCAACAGAAATATACTTTTGTAGAATCGCCTATTGAATGAGGGGAAAATTCATATTAAATGCTTTCTGTTCACACAGAGCTCTTGGGTGTAATGAGATTCCGTGTAATTAGATTTACCTACGTTATCTTGCATGAAGTTAGCCCTTCATCTTATCCTCCGAGACCCTCAGGTAAGAGAAACCAGGGAACAGGAACCATCAGGACCCCTCCAGCATCACTGGGTGAAGCGTTTCCAAGTTACCAGGTTCCTCACAGCGGCCTTCGCCTCCTTATTCCTCAGGCTGTAGATGATGGGGTTGAGCAAGGGGGTCACCACTCCATAGAAGAGGGAGGTGAGCTTGTCTGCAAGGTCCTGTTTGTCTGCCTCCCAGGGCGTCCTTGGATTTAGGCTTCCCATACATGAAGAGGATGGTCCTATAGAAGATGACTACAGCTGTTTGGTGGGCAGAGCAGGTGCAGAAGGTCTTTTTCCTCCTCTCAGCTGAGGGGATCTTCAAAATGGTAGCGATGATGAACACGTAGGAGAAAAAGATGAACAGAACTGGGATGCCCAGGAAGATCACATTGGCCACCACCATACTGATTATATTGATGGTGATGTCAGCACAGGCCAACTTCAGGACAGCCAGGATCTCACAGGTGAAGTTGTTGATGACAGTGTCCCCACAGAAGGGTAGTTGCATTGCTAGGGATGTCTGCATCATGACAGTGGTGCTTCCAGCTGCCCAGGAGCTGGCAGCCATGGTGCATAGGCAGCCTTGCTCATGACCTCAGGGTACCTCAGGGGGTTGCAGATGGCCATATGGCGATCAAACGCCATCATGCCCAGAAGCACACACTCTGTGGCCCCCATGGCAAAGGAGAGGAACATCTGCACAGCACATGCTGAGAAGGGGATGGTTTTCCTGGGGGTCAGGAAGTTGTCAAGGATGAGGGGGACTGAGGAGGTTGTGTAGCAGATGTCCAGGAAGGAGAGGTTCCTCAGGAAGAAGTACATGGGCTTGTGTAGGCAGGAGTCCAGGATAGTCACCAGGATGAGGACCTCGTTGCCCAGCAGGGTCACCAGGTACATGGACAGGATGAGCACAAAGAACGTTTTCTCCAGCCTTTGATGGGCTGAGAGGCCCAGGAGAATGAACTCTGTCACAGAGGCTGTCTGGTTGGCACTTTCCATGGTCTGTCTCGTCTTTCAACTAAATAAAATACTCAGTGATCCAAGCTCAACATCCTTTGTGTCATGTAGGTCCAGGGCATCTGGTCTGGAGTTCCAGTCTGGCTGAGTGATTGAAAAACCATTGTGAAAGTCCACAGTCTCTATTTGTTTCCAAGAAAAAGGAGAAATAAAATTAGAAATTACTTTGGGGTCATACAATATCAAATTTACAATGTTTAAAGTGAAGATTCTGATTATTTAATGCATTCAATCAGAGACAAGATACATAACATATTCATTTTAGTGGTTCTGTGTCCTATATGGCAGTTCATCTCATTAAACTTGGCCAGAAAAGTGACTTTAAGTTTGCTCTGTGTTCTCCCACTTTGTGCTAGGTACTAGGGAAATCATTAGTTGTGAATACTCTCTCTGTTTCTCCAGATCACTTTCACAGAAAACATACTCCTGTTGTTCCCAAGATCTCTTTTCTCATGAGCAGTGCTAGCTCCAGGGCTTTCCATTCATCTGTCTGTCCAGCCACCTGTCTTGTCCGTTTGTGCATCCATCCCTCCATCCCTCCATCCCTCCATCCCTCCATCCCTCCATCCCTCCATCAATCTATTTGTCTGTGTCTGAATATCCATCCATCCATCCATCAAAACACTTGTTGATCACCCAGTATATGGGTGTGAGAATTCCCATGAGGAACAGGGGTGACCCATGGCCCAGGCTTAAATGGGCACACAACCTGTCAGGGAGGGAAGCAGAAGGATTCAGGAGAGGCCAGAACATCTAAAAGGACATGCATGTTGATAGAACAGGGATCATGAAATGCTTCTTAAGTGATGTAGAATCTAGCTGGGCTTTTAAGGACAAAAGGACACTGGACATGGAGAGATACCTTGGGGAGGTCTCCAAGGTAATTTTGTGATCTGGAAATGCTGATATGTTCCTAATAGTTTGAATCTGATGTTTTATGAAGATAGACAGAGGACTGTCTCCAAAAATCCACAGTGGGTCACAGCTTCTGGAAATCTAGTTCTCTTAGATAACTAAAAGCAGTGCTTTTTTCTTTTTTTTCGGTCTTGAATATATTTGACATAAAACATGTAAATTTAAGGTGTACAATGTGTTACTTTGATACATTTACATATTGTAATATGATTGCTGTTGTGATATTTATTACATAATTATGATACAATATTGCTGTCTATATTCACTGAACTGTGCATTAGATCACTGGGTTATTTACTACTTGTCACAAGTTTGTACTCTTAAACAACATCTATTTTATGTTATGTTATTTTATATTTTTGTTATCATTCCCTCTTGGTGAATGTCCACACAGGAATCAGTGGACATTAATAGTCCTTGAACATTTTGGCTAAGCTTCTAGGTATGTTACACAGAATTATATCATGATCATGCTTCCCCAAATAATCTAGTCCAACTCTGTCTCCCATTGTAGATCTTTTTCTGCACCACAGTGATGCATGGCTTTTCAGTTTCAGCTTGATTTCCTCTAATGATGAAGAGCCCACTACATTCCCAAATGACCTACTCCATATTTGCAGAGCTCTAGAGTATTAGAAAATTCTTTTTCACGAGAGAGAGGCATGGACATATATACACTACCAAACGTAAGGTAGATAGCTAGTGGGAAGCAGCCGCATAGCACAGGGATATCAGCTCGGTGCTTTGTGACCGCCTGGAGGGGTGGGATAGGGAGGGTGGGAGGGAGGGAGACGCAAGAGGGAAGAGATATGGGAACATATGTATATGTATAACTGATTCACTTTGTTATAAAGCAGAAACTAACACACCATTGTAAAGCAATTATACCCTAATTTAAAAAAAAAAAAAAGCACAAGAGGGCTTCCCTAGTGGCGCAGTAGTTGAGAGTCCGCCTGCCGTTGCAGGGGACCATGGGTTCGTGCCCCGGTCCAGGAAGATCCCACATGCCGCAGAGCGGCTGGGCCCGTGAGCCATGGCCGCTGAGCCTGCACGTCAGGAGCCTGTGCTCCGCAACGGGAGAGGCCACAATGGTGAGAGGCCCGGGTATCGCAAAAAAAAAAAAAAAAAACCACAAGAGTTCTCATATCACGTTCTTGCCAGCGTTTGGTGTTGTCAGTCTAAAGTTTTACCCACTCTGGTGATGTGTAGTTGTATCTCATTGTGGTTTTCATCTGCATCATTTTCCTGATAACAAGTAACCTTGAGCACTTTTTCATGTGATCATTGATCATTCCTGTATCTTTCTTTGTGAATTATCTGTTGAAACATTTTGTCCATTATTATAGTTTTCTGTTGTTTTTTTAAAAAATATTGAGTTGTAGGAAGTTCTTATATATTTTAGATACAAGTCCTTTGTCAGATATGTGTACTGTGAATATTCTACCAGTTTGTGCCTTGCATGTTCATTTTCTTAATAGTGTCTTCTGCTGAGCAGATGTTTTAAATTTTGATGAACTCTACCATTAAAATATTTTTTTTGGTTATTACTTTCCATATCCTCTCTAAGAAAATTTTGCCTACCCCCCAATCACAAAGATGTTTTTCTATGTTTTATAATAAAAGCTTTATAGTTTCTTTCAGCTTTTATGTTTAGGTCTATGGTCCATAGCAAATTAATTTTTGACTTTTTTTTGTCTAGTTCTATCAATTACTGAGAAAAGGATATGAAAATCTCCAATTCTGACCGTGGCTCTATTTCTCCCTTTAAATATGTCTGTTTTTCATTCATATTATTTTGAGGCTTGGTTACTAGGTGAATATACATTCATGATTTTATGTCTTCCTGATTATTTGACACCTTATCCTTATGAAATGTCCCTCTTTATTCTGGTAATATGCTTTGTCTTCAAATCTACTTTATCTGATACTAATATAACTCTCCAGCTGTTTGCTTGATATATTTTTCCATCCTTTTACCTTCAACCTGTATGTGTCTTTATTTTTTAAATGCTTCTTTTAGACAGAATACAGTTGAGACTTGCTTTTTTACCCAGTCTGACAGTCTCTGTATTTTAATTAGTAAGTTTGATCCATTTCTATTTAATGTAATCACTGAATAGTTGGGTTTAGTTTACTATTTGTTGTTGTTTTCTATTTATCACATCTACTTTTTGTTCATCTGTTCCTATTTTCCTCCAGTCTCTTAGGTTAATTGAATAATTCTTAGAACTAATTCCATTTTAATTTATGTATTGGCTTTTTAGCTGTAGCTCTTTGCCTTATTTTTCTAGTGGTTGCTCTAGGTATTACTATGTACATCTGAATATTTTAGCTGTCTCAAAATTCTTGCTCAAACAAGGATACAGATATCAATTAGGCAAATGAATGAATCAGCCCCAGTGCCAGACTAATTCTACCAGAATATCCTAGGTACTTGCTACTCAAAGTGTGATCTAACACCAGCAACATCACTTGAAATCTTGTTAGAACTGCAGAATCTCCAGTCCCATTCCAGATTTACTGAACTGTAATCTGCATTTTCACAAAATTCTCAGGCGATTTATATGCATGTTAAAGTTTGAGAAGTAGTTTTCAATAATTAATTGAAATTCTAGAACTATACAGAGCAAATTTTAGACACATTAGAATCCCAACTTTGCAGTGTCCATCACGTCTTGGAATTCACCACACCATGCTCTTCTTGGGTCAACTTGGGTAGTTTTGTTTGCTCCACAGTTGTGAGCACTACTTCTAAACCAACCACAATCCCACAGCTGCCTTTTGTTGTACTATTAGTTTGTACAAATTCTTGGCTTCCTGCATTATTCTGAAACCTGATACTCACACCTAGCCCCCTCAAAGTGGAAAATGCACAGTGCCTTTTCTCCATGCAATGCCACATTCTTGTGTGTGTGTGTGTGTGTGTGTGTGTGTGTGTGTGTGTGAAATGCTGTCGTCTTTCTACCTCCACAGCTGTGTTCTTCTTGAAATGGAATAACTTCTGGGCTGAAATGGTGGCTCTCTTGAAAATCAGACAACCTGCTTCTGAAGCTCTGTGATATGGTCCTATTGTTAAAAACAGTGGTCATTGTTTGGGTTTCCTAGGTAATAGACTCTAAGGGATTCAGCATATGAATTTTGGTGGGACACAAAAATTCAGCCCATAATAGCCCTCCTGGTGTAAAAGCAGCCCTATCTCCTCCTCATGAGCAGGATCAGTTATATGCCACTAGGATAGTGACTCCTTTCCTTGCCTGCTGGTCTCTTGACATAAAAGTCCAACATGACTGGGGATAGCCATAGTTTAAAGTTAGCAGATATAACAGAATAGAAAGTCCAGTGCTCACTTCAGCAGCACATATACAAAAATTGGAACTATACAGAGAAGATTAGCATGGCCCCGTGCAAGGATGACACACAAATTCATGAAGCATTCCATGTTTTTTTTTTTTTTGGATGGTATGATCCCATTTTTGTTAAAAAAAACAAAACAAAACCACCACACAGGTGGGAAAACGCATAATATATAAATGGGAAAAAGTCTTAAATGGTAAGTGCCAAATTGGGTAAGAGTACTGGGAGTTTCTACATCTTTGTAGTGTTTGATTTGTTTGTTTGTTCATTTTACAATGAATACATATTACTTTTTTCACTTAAAGAAGCATTTATTCCATCCTTCCCTCAGACAGAGAGGGATCTTTCTTACTTGTTTTCTTTTTTTTAAGTAATATATGTATATATAATTTATTTATTTTTGGCTACGTTGGGTCTTTGTTGCTGCGCACAGGCTTTCTCTGGTTGCAGCAAGCAGGGACTACTCTTCATTGCGGTGCATGGACTTCTCATTGGGGTAGCTTCTCTTGTTGCGGAGCATGGGCTCTAGGCGTGTGGGCTTCAGTACTTGTGGCACAAGGGCTCAGTAGTTGTGGCTCACAGGCTCTAGAGGGCAGGCTCAGTAGTTGTGGTGCACGGGCTTAGTTGCTCTGCGGCATGTGGGATCTTCCCGAGCCAGGGCTCGAACCCGTGTCCCCTGCATTGGCAGGCGGATTCTTAACCACTGCGCCACCACAGAAGGCCTTACTTTTTTTTTTTTAAAGTAGATTTAGAGCAATGTTGTCAGTTTCTTTGACTATCTATTCCAGTGTCTCATAACTATTTCCCTTATGCTGCTGTTTTAAGCCAAGTTTCTCAGTAGAAAGCTCACCATCATGTACATGAAAGTGCATGCTTAATAATAATAGCTGTTATTTATTCGAGCAATCATTATGTCCCAGATCATCTACTAAGCACTTATTATGTATTAACCCATGTAATTTTTAATAACCCTATTAGTAGCTGCAGTTTACAAATGGAGAAATGAAGCATAGCGTTTAAGAAACTTTCCTAACTTGCAGACTGTACGCACATACACTTCATATAAAGAATCCTCCCTGCACTTGAGAAATACTCTTTTTTTAAAAAAAATTAATTTATTTATTTTTTGGCTGTGTTGGGTCTTTGTTGCTGTGCGTGGGCTTTCTCATTGTCGTGGCTTCTCTTGTTGCAGAGCACAGGCTCTAGGCATGCGGGCTTCAGTAGCTGTGGCACGTGGGCTCAGTAGTTGTGGCTTGTGGGCTCTAGAGCCTTAGCTACAAAATAGTGCCATTTTCTCTAGTCGATTTCAGAAAGTCTCTGGTTTTGTGTTTGTTTTGTTCATCATGCTTTCTAGATCCTCACACGACACTCACTACTTGAAGGCACCCTGCAAATGTCAGTTAGGAAGCCTGAAACTTTTGTTGCTTCATCAGTAGGCAGGATAAGCTTCCTGCTGCCCAGTGCTGGGGAGCTGCCGATATGACTTTAAATCTTGAAGTCTGGGAAAGTGCACATTCCATGTTTTTAAGATGCCAAAAAAAAAAAGAAGTCCAGAATTTAGTCCTTGTATCTATGATCTGTTCACTTTTAAGAAAGTTACCAAAGGGGGCTTCCCTGGTGGCGCAGTGGCTGAGAGTCCGCCTGCCGATGCAGGGGACACGGGTTCGTGCCCCGGTCCGGGAGGATCCCACATGCCGCGGAGTGGCTGGGCCCGTGAGCCATGGCCACTGAGCCTGCACGTCCGGAGCCTGTGCTCCGCAACGGGAGAGACCACAACAGTGAGAGGCCCGCGTACTGCAAAAAAAAAAAAAAAAGTTACCAAAGCAATCCAATGGGGGAAAAGATAGTCTTTTCAACAGATGGTGCTGAAACAGTTGGATATTCATAAGTAAAAAATTAATGCGATCCTTGCCTCACACCATACAAAAAATTAACTCAGAATGGATCACAGACCTAAATGTAAAACCTAAAATCATACATCTTCTAGAAGAAAACATAGGAGAAAATATTTGTGACCTTGGGTTAAGTAAAGATTTCTTAAATAAGACACCAAATTTTAAAATATACTACAAAATTTAAAACTTTTGCTTTTTAAATGACACCATAAAAAATGAAGACAAATAAAAAGGACTGACAAATAAAAAGACAAATAAAAGGACTGCAAATTATATATATGATAAAGGTCTTATATCTAGGCTACATAAAAGAACTCTTACATATGACATAATAAAAAGACAAACAACCCAATTAAAATATCTTCACCAAAAGGTATGTCAGTGGCTAAAAAGCACATGAAAAGATGCTCAATATCAGTAGCCATCAGGGAAATGCAAATTAAAACTACAATGACATACTATTGCACAACCACTAGAAGAGCTGTATTGGAAAGACTAATAACACCAAGTGTTGGTGATGATGTGGAGAAATTGGAACTGTCATATATTGCTTCATGGGTATTTAAAATGTTACAATCACTTTGGAAAAACAGTTTAGCAGTTTCTTAGCGTTAAACACACCTGTATCATATAACCCACCAATTCCACACAAAGTTGTGTATATAAATGTTAAATAGCAGCATTACTCGTAATAGCCAAAAACTGGGAACAATCCAAATGTTGATCAATGGGTGAATAGATAAGCACAATGTGGTACAACTATACAATGGAATACTATTCTATAATAAAAAGAAGCAAACTACTGATACATTTTACAACCAGTGAACCTCAAAAGCATGCCAAGAGGACCTTCAAGATGGTGGAGGAGTAATACGTGGAGATCACCTTCCTCCCCACAAATACATCAAAAATACATCTACGTGTGGAACAACTCCTACAGAACACCTACTCAACACTGGCAGAAGACCTCAGACTTCCCAAAAGCTGTGTGGCTGTCAGGGTCTTGGTGCTCCAGCTGGGTGTCAGACCTGAGCCTCTGAGGTGGGAGAGCCAAGTTCAGGACATTCGACCACCAGAGACCTCCCAGCCCCATGTAATAGAGCTCTCAGTTGGCAAAAGCACTCCCAGAGATCTCCATCTCAATGCTAAGACCCAGCTCCACTCAACGACCAGCAAGCTCCAGTGCTGGACACCCCATGCCAAACAACTAGCAAGACAGGAACACAACCCCACCCATTAGCAGAGAGGCTGCCTAAAATCATAATAAGTTCACACACACCCCAAAACACACCACCAGGCATGGTCCTGCCCACCATAAGGACAAGATCCAGCCTCATCCACCAGAACACAGGCACCAGTCCCCTCCACCAGAAGGCCTACACAACCCACAGAACCAACCTTACCCACTGGGGGGAGACACCAAAAACAACGGGAACTACGAACCTGCAGCCTGCGAAAAGGAGACCCCAAACACAGTAAGTTAAGCAAAATGAGAAGACAGAGAAATACACAGTAGATGAAGGAGCAAGGTAAAAAACCACCAGGCCAAACAAGTGAAGAGGAAATAGGCAGTCTACCTGAAAAAGAATTCAGAGTAATGATAGTAAAGATCCAAAATCTTGGAAATAGAATGGAGAAAATACAAGAAACGTTTAACAAGGACCTAGAAGAACTAAAGAGCAAACAATAATGAACAACACAATAAATGAAATTAAAAATTCTCTAGAAGGAATCAATAGCAGAATAACTGAGGCAGAAGAACAGATAAGTGACCTAGAAGATAAAATAGTGGAAATAACTACCACAGAGCAGAATAAAGAAAAAAGAATGAAAAGAGTTGAGGACAGTCTCAGAGACCTCTGGGACAACATTAAACACACCAACATTCAAATTATAGGGGTGCCAGAAGAAGAGAAAAAGAAAGGGTCTGAGAAAATATTTGAAGAGATTATAGTTGAAAACTTCCCGAATATGGGAAAGGAAATAGTCAATCAAGTCCAGGAAGCACAGAGAGTCCTATACAGGATAAATCCAAGGAGAAACATGCCAAGACACATATTAATCAAAATATCAAAAATTAAATACAAAGAAAAAATATTAAAAACAGCAAGGGAAAAGCAACAAATAACACACAAGGGAATCCCCATAAGGTTAACAACTGATCTCTCAGCAGAAACTCTGCAAGCCAGAAGGAAGTAGCAGGATATACTTAAAGTGATGAAAAGGAAAAACCTACAACCAAGATTACTCTACCCAGCAAGGATCTCATTCAGATTCGACAGAAGAATTAAAACCTTTACAGACAAACAAAAGCTAAGAGAATTCAGCACCACCAAACCAGCTTTACAACAAATGCTAAAGGAACTTCTCCAGGCAGGAAACACAAGAGAAGGAAAAGACGTACAATAACAAACCCAAAACAATTAAGAAAATGGTAATAGGAACATACATATTGATAATTACCTTAAATGTAAATGGATTAAATGCTCCAACCAAAAAACATAGACTGGCTATATGGCTACAAAAACAAGACCCGTATATGTGCTGTCTACAAGAGACCCACCTCAGACCTAGAGACACCTACAGACTGAAAGTGATAGGATGGAAAAAGATACTCCATTCAATTGGAAATCAAAAGAAAGTTGGAGTAGCAATTCTAATATCAGACAAAATAGACTTTAAAATAAAGACTATTACAAGAGACAAAGAAGGACACTACATAATGATCAAGGGGTCAATCCAAGAAGAAGATATAACAATTGAAAATATTTATGCACCCAACATAGGAGCACCTCAATACATAAGGCAAATGCTAACAGCCATAAAAGGGGAAATCGACAGTTACACAATAATACTAGGGGAATTTAACACCCCACTTTCACCAATGGACAGATCATCCAAAATGAAAATAAATAAGGAAACACAAGCTTTAAATGACAGATTAAACAAGATGGACTTAATTGATATTTATAAGATATTCCATCCAAAACCAACAGAATACACTTCTCAAGTGCTCATGGAACATTCTCTAGGATAGATCATATCTTGGGTCACAAATCAAGCCTTGGTAAATTTAAGAAAATTGAAATTGTATCAAGTATCTTTTCTGATCACTACGCTATGAGACTAGATAACAATCACAGGAAAAAAAACTGTAAAAAATAGAAATACATGGAGGCTAAAGAATACGCTACTAAATAATGAAGAGATCACTGAAGAAATCAAAGAGGAAATCAAAAAATACCTAGAAACAAATGACAGTGAAAACACGATGACCCAAACCTATGGGATGCAACAAAAACAGTTCTAAGAGGGAAGTTTATAGCAATACAATCCTACATCAAGAAACAAGAAAAATCTCAAATAAACAACCTAACCTTACACCTAAAGCAATTAGAGAAAGAAGAACAAAAAAAAACCAAAGTTAGCAGAAGGAAAGAATCATAAAGATCAGATCAGAAATAAATGAATAAGAAATGAAGGAAACAATAACAAAGATCGATAAAACTAAAAGCTCGTTCTTTGAGAAGATAAACAAAATTGATAAACCATTAGCCAGACTCATCAAGAAAAAAAGGGAGAAGACTCAAATCAACAGAATTAGAAATGAAAAAGGAGAAGTAAAAACTGATACTGCAGAAATACAAAGGATCATGAGAGATTATTACAAGCAACTATATGCCAATAAAATGCACAACCTGGAAGAAATGGACAAATTCTTAGAAAAGCACAACCTTCTGAGACTGAACCAGGAAGAAATAGAAAATATTAACAGACCAATCACAAGCAGTGAAATTGAAACTGTGATTAAAAATCTTCCAACAAACAAAAGCCCAGGACCAGATGGCTTCACAGGTGAATTCTGTCAAACATTTAGAGAAGAGCTAACACCTATCCTTCTCAAACTCTTCCAAAATATAGCAGAGGGAGGAACACTCCCAAACTCATTCTACGAGGCCACCATCACTCTGATACCAAAAGCAAAGATGTCACAAAGAAAGAAATCTACAGGCCAGTATCACTGATGAACATAGATGCAAAAGTCCTCAACAGAATACTAGCAAACAGAATCCAACAGCACATTAAAAGGATCATACACCACGATCAAGTGGGGTTTATCCCAGGAATGCAAGGATTCTTCAATATACAAAAATCAATCAATATGATACACCATATTAACAAACTGAAGGAGAAAAACCATATGATAATCTCAATAGATGCAGAAAAAGCCTTTGACAGAATTCAACAGCCATTTATGATAAAAACTCTCCAGAAGGTAGGCATAGAGGGAACTTACCTCAACATAATAAAGGCCAGATATGACAAACCCACAGCCAACATCGTTCTCAATAGTGAAAAACTGAAACCATTTCCTCTAAGATTAGGAACAAGACAAGGTTGTCCACTCTCACCACTGTTATTCAACATAGTTTTGGAAGTTTTAGCCACAGCAATCAGAGAAGAAAAAGAAATAAAAGGAATCCAGATCAGAAAAGAAGAAGTAAAGCTGTCACTGTTTGCAGATGACATGATACTATACATAGAGAATCCTAAAGATGCTACCTGAAAACTACTAGAGCTAATCAATGAATTTGGTAGAGCAGCAGGATACAAAATTAATGCACAGGAATCTCTTGCATTCCTATACATTAATGATTAAAAATCTGAAAGAGAAATTAAGGAAACTGCCATTTACCATTGTAACAAAAATAATAAAATACCTAGGAATAAACCTACCTAAGGAGACAAAAGACCTGTATGCAGAAAGCTATAAGACACTGATGAAAGAAATTAAAGATGATACAAACAGATGGAGAGATTCCATGTTCTTGGATTGGAAGAATCAACATTGTGAAAATGACTGTGCTCCCCAAAGCAATCTACAGATTCAGTGCAATCTCTATCAAACTACCAATGTCATTTTTCACTTAACTAGAACAAAAAATTTCACAATTTGTATGGAAACACAAAAGACCCCGAATAGCCAAAGCAATCTTGAGAAAGAGAAACAGAGCTGGAGGAATCAGGCTCCTGGTCTTCAGACTAAACTACAAAGCTACAGTAATCAAGACAGTATGGTACTGGCACAAAGACAGAAATATAGATCAACGGAACAGGATAGAAAGCCCAGAGATAAACCCATGCACATATGGTCACCTTATTTTTGATGAAGGAGGCAAGAATATACAATGGAGAAAAGACAGCTTCTTCAATAAGTGGTGCTGGGAAAACTGGACAGCTACATGTAAAAGAATGAAATTAGAACACTCCCTAACACCATACACAAAAATAAACTCAAAATGGATTAAAAACCTAAATGTAAGGCCATATACTATAAAACTCTTAGAGGAAAACATGGGCAGAACACTGTATGACATAAATCACAGCAAGATCCTTTTTGACCCACCTCCTAGAGAAATGGAGATAAAAACAAAATAAACAAATGGGACCTAATGAAACTTAAAAGCTTTTGCACAGCAAAGGAAACCATAAACAAGCCGAAAAGACAACCATCAGAATGAGAGAAAATATTTGCAAATGAAGCAACTAACAAAGGATTAATCTCCAGAATTTACAAGCAGCTTGTGCAGCTCAATATCAGAAAAACAAACAACCCAATCCAAAAATGGGCAGAAGACCTAAACAGACATTTCTCCAAAGAAGATATACAGGTTGCCAACAAACACGTGAAAGGATGCTCAACATCACTAATCATTAGAGAAATGCAAATCACAACTACAATGAGGTATCTCCTCATACCAGTCAGAATGGCCATGATCAAAAAGTCTACAAATAATAAATGCCAGAGAGGGTGTGGAGGAAAGGGAACCCTCCTACACTGTTGGTGGGAATGTAACTTGGTACAGCCACTATGGAGAACAGTATGGAGATTCCTTTAAAAACTACAAATAGAGTAGCTATATGATCCAGCAATCCCACTCCTGGGCATAAATCTGGAAAACATGAAAACTGTAATTTGAAAAGATTCATGCACCCCAGTGTTCATAGGAGCATTATTTACAATAGCCAAGACATGGAAGCAACCCAGGTGTTCATCAACAGATGAATGGGTAAAGAAGATGTGGTACATATATAGAATGGAATATTACTCAGCCATAAAAAAGAAGGAAGTATTGCCATTTGCAACAACATGGATGGACCTAGAGATTTTCATACTAAGTGAAGTATGTCAGACAGAGAAAAACAAATATTATATGATATCACTTATATGTGGAATCTAAAAATAATGCAAATGAACTTATTTACAAAACAGAAACAGACTCACAGACATAGAAAACAAACTTATGGTTACCAAAGGGGAAAAGTGGGGGAGGGGGAGCGATAGATTAGGAATATGAGATTAACAGATATATACTACTATATATAAAACAGATAAATAACAAGGATTTACTGTATAGCACAGGGAACTATATTCAGTATCTTGTAATAATCTATAACAGTAAAGAATCTGAAAAAGAATATATATATACACACACACATATATATTCATAGACATATATATACATACATATATATATATCTGAATCACTTTTCTATACACCTGAAACTAACACAATATTGTAAATCTACTATAGTTCAGTAAAAAGAAAAAAGAGAAAAAGAATTAGAGGAAGAAATTGTAAACCAAAAAAATTGAAAATATAGTGTAAGAAAATGAAAAAAAGTTCAGATTGCTGGGTCCTACCTTTGTAGATGGTCTTAAAGATCAGTGTTTTGGTTTTCTCTTTTAAATAAATGCTCTCCATGTACCTCTGATGTACACCAGTCTTGGGAATCACTGATGCCATTAAACCATCTCTGGTTTAAAGGTAGAGAAACTGAGGCCAAGAGAGGTTTGTGAATTGCATGTGGACCTGAAGAAGGGGTGCGTGTTTTCTACTTGGTAATGATACAGTGTCCAAAAGAGGTTATCTCAGGATGTCAGGAATTAAGGGACGCAGAATCAATTTTAGAGAAAGGCTGCTTTACTGTCAGTGAGTACAGAATTTAAAGCTTGGCAGAATCTTCAGATATTAAACCCATCAGGTCCTCTTCTCTAACCCACCTGTTGTTACAGGGGTCCTGTCTTCAGGAGGTGATTTCTTGGCTTCTGTTTGAACATTTTGAATAATGGTGGGAGTGCTCACGGCCTCCAGTGTTGTTGTCGGGAAGTCTGGGCTGTTAATTAGAGTTCTTCAGGGACCTGATATGTGCCCTTTTCTAACTTATCCCTTCCTCCACTGGTCCTAAGTCAGCCTCCTGGGCTCATGCAAAACACATCTGCTCCCTTGCTACAACAGCAACCTTCAGAGCTTTTGGAAACAGTTGCCTTGTTCCCTCACCCCTCCTCCCTGCCTCCTCTATGCTCAGCCCTCTTTGCATCAGACTCTTTTTTCCTCCCAGCTGGTGAAGAGCTAGCTGTAGAGGTCACCCGGCAGTACCCAGGGTCCCATGTAGGCTGGGTCTCTTGCTTGCCAGTTTACCAGGGGCCAGGAGAAGTGACTGTCTTCTGGGTGTAGAGGGCTCCAAAGTGCAGCCACAGCTTGCAGTGCACAGAAGCTACAGCTACTCACAGTGTCCTTGCCTGCCCTTGGGGCTCAATGAGACAAGGAGACGAGGGCTGACTCTCAAGGCTGAGACTCAGCCCGGTACCCCAGCCCAGAGGAGATGGCACTGCAGGGTGGGCGGGCAAGCCTTGCCCAAGCCCTGGGCCAGTACCCCCTTCTCTGTGCTCCGTACTGCTCTCCAGAGGGTCCCATGATGACTCTCTCAGGAGTTTAGAGCTGGGTTGCTTTGGGGCCAGGCCCTATCCCAGAAGCAATTTAAAGTTTGGTGAGAGGCTCGGAATTTAGACTTCACCTCATAGATCCAATTAGACAATGTTGTGAAGTCTACCCAAAACTCCCCTCTCACTAGGAATGGAAACCTCAGCTTAGAATGTTCTCTAGCCAGGTAATCAGAGTTCTCCCGGGCTTTGATCACAATTGGTCCAGGAGCCAACAGTTGGCTCTGTCATTGGCCCTAAAAAGAGACTCGAAGGGAAAAAGAGCTGGGCCTCAGTGAATTCAAACATTCCTGGGAACTTTGGACAGATTCCTGGCCACCTAGGCATCTCCTCCCCTCCACTGGGTGACCCAGGGTGCGCTCTCTCTCTCTCTCTCTCTCTCTCTCTCGCTCTCTCTCTCTTTCTCTCTCTTTCTTCCCCCCGCCTCCCTCACCCTCTCTCTCCCCCAACAGCCTGCCCTCCACTCTGAACAATCCCTATGCTACAAACATGTCATGTGTGCCAGGCCTTGTGCCAGGTACCAAAGGGTAGGGGTGAGTGGGCGACATGATGGCCAGAAGCGAGTCTTTGCCTTCAGAGAATGTCCAGCAGAGTGGGAACATCCAGAGACTGAGGCAAGACTGAGAATGTCACAAAGCTGTCCAGGGGGCTGGTCACGGGAGGAGCAGGCGGAACTAGCCCAGGGTGACAATAACAGGGATGGAGGAGAGAGTGGCCCTGGGAGACGTTTAGGAGGAAGAAATGATAGGATTTAGAGATAGATCTGGGGTGGGACATGCAGAAGAGAGGAAAATGAACAATGGGTAAATTCCCAGATCTTGTGAACGGGAAGAAAGACCTGGAGGAAGTTAGGAGGAGAGCCTGTCTGGGCTGGTGGAGGTAGGGTGGCTACAGCGTTGTCTCTGACATTTCTGTGTACAGTTTCTCTACATCTTTGTGCCCAGCTCCAGGCTGGTTACTAGAAATAGAGATATGACTAAGAGATAATTTCTGTGATTGAGGGAGTTTACGGCCAGTTTGATTTGTTGTATTTGAGATAATGGTGAGGTATTAATATTAATATGGGTTGCCATTAATTTACAACTGTTTTCTTAATCTTATCTAATGCTCCCCAAGCCCCATGAAGTAGGTACGAGGGATACTTGGATGTAAGCGGGTGGAAGGACCCTCCTTCGCTGGGCTGCAGTGACTCGTATTTGGGATGTCTAGCATCTTTGACCTCTGCTCTCTAAATGCCAGGAGCCTCCCCCTCCTTCACGCTTGGGCTTCCTCAAGGGTTAGGGGATGTCTTGGGGTTCATGGGGGACAGTGGCACAGTCGGGCCTCATGGTTGAACAGGCACTGGACTGTCAATCAGGATCTGAGTGGCTCCTGCTGGTCCCTCTGTGGCAGAACTCTCTGTCCCCCAACTACAGGGGGGACTGCCCCGGGTGTGTCACAGGGACTGTCCCTGTGACTCAGCTTCAGCTCCCACAGGCCAGGCCTCTCCTCACTACCCACTTTCTTTGTGTTACTCTGGTTTCTCCTTCCTGTTCTTCCTTCCTTACACCAGCTGCTGACTCTGTCCTGGTGTTTTGAGTTCAAGCTTGTAAGAGACAGAACTAAGGGGTTTGGTTACTCATCATCCAGTATCAGCCACCAGACAGCCCATATGCTGACTGCCCCTGGGACAGGGGTCCACTGGTCAGTCAGGTGAGTCCTGTGGCCAGGGCGCCTCGTGGTACAGAGCATGGAAACAATGTAAGGGACCTCAGAAAGAGACTGTGGTGCTTCCTGGAATGAAGCAGCGAATCAGGCAAATACTGTCTAGACGATCCAGCGTTCAGACATGAGAAATTATACACTTACCTCTCCCCTGAGTGCTTGCTGCATGAGTGGGCTCCCCTCCGTGAAGGGGCAGTGCTTTGGTCCCTCTCCCTTCCTCCCCTTCCCTTCTCCCTCTTCAGGGAAGTTCTGTCTCTCTGACCTTTATAGCACCTGATTCCAGCCCTGGTATTATCTCAAAATGGTGGTGGTTCTTTTCCACCTTTACAGAGAATGTGCTGTTACTCATGACTCCCAACAGAATCTCAAAGTGTTTTGATCAGGGATCTGGTTACAGACCTTATGAATCTCGTGGGGTGTCACGTCCACATTTGTCCTTAGAAAGCCACAATAAACAGATGCCTCCCAGGAAATGCTGGGGTTGGTGGAGTTCAGACTACCCCTTTGGTCCAGTTATCTATGGCAAACTCACATTTACACACATACACACAAACACACTCGTAGAAAGGAGATTTCTGACACACAAAGCTTTCTCTTGGCCGGTTAAAACCCAGTATTCCCTTGGCTGGTCTGTCCGAGCCTTCCCTAGACAATGAGGAATAATGAGGAGAAACATCTTCTGCAATACCTCAAATTTCAATGCCCTGAGACCCTACACACTGAGTTAGTAAGAAGCCTAACCCTGGGCTACTCAGTGTGACAGAGGGCAGCATCGGCATCACCTGGGAACTTGTTAATGCAGATTCCTGGGCCTTTCCCGGGACCTACTAAATCAATCTCTGTGGATGGGGCCCAGCAGCCTGCACATGCACCTATATGTGTGTGCGTGTGTGCCTATGTGTTTCCAGTCTGTGTTTTAACAATTCCTCTAGGTGATTCTGATGCATGCTACTGTCTGAGAAGCACTGGTCTATCTAGACTTTTCCTAGGATTGGGGTCCCAGTTATTCCTTCTAAGGAATCCAGGAGGAAGGAGGGTGTTTTTTTATGCAGGATCAGAACAGCTGCCTGTAATTCCTCTGCTCTGGAGACAACTGCTCTTCCAGTCCTTGCTTTCCCCTAACTCTTGACTTTTGACCCTTGACTGTCCACACCCCTGCTGACCTCCTCTGGGTCACTGGTCTCTGTGGCCTTACTCTGTCCTCTGCAAGCAGCGAACCTTGTTCCTATCCTCAGAATCCACTTGCTCAGAGGGTTCTCATGACAGAGTGGATGGGTCCCTAGTGGCCCAGAGGTCAAGGAAACCATGTAGATGTTATGAATTTGCATTTCAGGGGGCCCCCAACAATCTTCCGTGGCAGTACAGTTAGACTTGTATCTACAGACAGCAGAGCAGTGCTAGCATCTCCAGGGTTCCAGCCACTCTCCCTAAGTGATGGATAAGTTGATGAGTCTCCAGCTCAGACATCTCCCCCATCTCTAGCTGGAAGTTCCTCAAACACACTGTACTCCAAAATGAATTCATCTTCTCCCCAAAAACCAAAAACTTGGTTGATATTCTCCACTTTGGTGGTGTCACCATCACCCAGCCATCACTTGAGCTAGAAATATTGATTCTATCCTCTTTCCCCCCTGCTATATCCAACCAAAATCTACTATTATATTTTGTACTTACCAAACCTTTCTTGAATCTCCCCATCTTCACCACGCAGTCACTCCCCAGTCAATGTTCTTATCTTTGTTTGCCTGAAGTGCTTCCCTGTCTCTTTAGACCTTGTCCTCCTGCCCCCAGTCTTGCCTCGACATTGTGCCCAGAAGGATCAACCTAAGATGCAAATTTCATCGTGTCGGACCTTTACTTAAAATTTCTAAGTGCCTTCTCATCCCCTACAGAAGAAAGTCCTAACTCCTCAGGATGTCCCAAAAGATCAACTTGGGTCCAGCCCTGCCTTCCTCCCCATCAGCAGCCCCTTTGTGCTCCAGCAACACTGCACTGCTGGTCACTCCTCACTCCTGGGGCTCTTTCTCATTTCTGTGTCTTTGGTTATGCAGCCCCCTCTGCCTGGGATGATTACCCACTCCCCTTCATTGGGCAGATTGACATTCCTCCATTCCAGTGGTGTACTGGTGAATATTTAACGACTGCCATCTCCAAGTCAAAAAAGCCCTGATCTGGAGCATTTGATGATTTCTGTGATATAAACACTCCCAGGATGGCCCATTTCTTTTTTTTTTTTTAACATCTTTATTGGGGTATAATTGCTTTACAAAGGTGTGTTAGTTTCTGCTTTATAACAAAGTGAATCAGTTATACATATACATATGTTCCCATATCTCTTCCCTCTTGGATCTCCCTCTCTCCCACCCTCCCTATCCCACCCCTCCAGGCAGTCACAAAGCATGGAGCCGATACCCCTGTGCCATGCGGCTGCTTCCCACTAGCTATCTACCTTACGTTTGTTAGTGTATATATGTCCATGCCACTCTCTTGCCCTGTCACAGCTCACCCTTCCCCCTCCCCATATCCTCAAGTCCGTTCTCCAGTAGGTCTGTGTCTTTATTCCTGTCTTACCCCTAGGTTCTTCATGACATTTTTTTCCTTAAATTCCATATATATGTGTTAGCATACGATATTTGTCTTTTTCTTTCTGACTTACTTCACTCTGTATGACAGACTCTAGGTCTATCCACCTCATTACAAATAGCTCAATTTTGTTTCTTTTTATGGCTGAGTAATATTCCATTGTATATATGTGCCACATCTTCTTTATCCATTCATCTGATGATGGGCACTTAGGTTGTTTCCATCTCCAGGCTATTGTAAATAGAGGTGCAATGAACATTTTGGTACATGACTCCTTTTGAATTATGGTTTTCTCAGGGTATATGCCCAGTAGTGGGATTGCTGGGTCGTATGGTAGTTCTATTTGTAGTTTTTTAAGGAACCTCCATACTGTTCTCCATAGTGGCTGAACCAATTCACATTCCCACCAGCAGTGCAAGAGTGTTCCTTTTCTCCACACCCTCTCCAGCATTTATTGTTTCTAGATTTTTTGATGATGGCAGGATGGCCCATTTCAAGCTACCAACAAAGTCACTGAATCGGAGTTGGGAAGAGATGTGCACAATTGCGAGCCAGCGCCAGCACACCACGGACCTTGGCTCACCTCCTCCAGGAGGTCTGGCCCCTGCCTCCTCTGGGCTGCCACATCAGCGTGGGCATTCTCCCTGGCCTGCACTTCCTTCCTTGTTTGGTAGCTTTCTTTTCACATTCCTGTCTCTAGATCGTGGTTCTCGGCACATTTCTGCCTTCTACGTAGTACACACTTAATAATCGTTTGCTGGATAAAGGAGGGTACCCATTTTCTGGACCCATCCCTGTTCTGGGTCACATTCTGTCCGTGACTACCGTAAGGTCTGGGAGCACGTGTGCAGATGATAGGTTGCTGAAAGGACAGTGACTTAGATGGATGCCAAGTGAGGATTCAGGAAGAACACGGCAGGTTATTTCAAGGGCCCTAATCCAACAAGTTGAAAATCCAGAGGAGAATATAGACCCCTAAAACCACTGCGTAAACACAGACTTGGGGTAATGAGGCTTGACTACAGCACAGGAGAAAAGACTTGACGTCTGAGTGAGTCATGTTCTGACCGGCAGGCTGCTGGACTCTGTTAATGGGATTATGATGTTCAGAGAGAAGGAAGGGAGGGAGGGAGAAAAGGAGGGAGGGAGAAAGGAAGCAGGCAGTAAACTTCCTCCAGTGCCTTCAACACAATTGGATCTTGGAGATGCAATCCCAGAAGGATACAAAGTTTCTAAACTGAGTCAACTCACTTTCCAAAGTTTAAATGACTTCAAGGACTAAAATGGTCCCGAAGAACAGACTGGAATTTAAATGATCTTCTAAGGGTGATGGCCAGTTCTTTGGAGATTGCACCCTGAACACAGGAGACAGGTGGAGGGCAGAGGACTGGCTGGACCCTTCACCTGTCACACATTCCGAGCCCTCACCCTGATGTTTCCCACTTGGTATCGCTATTTCTGACATGTGACCTCTTCCCAACTCTTAGGAAGGAGATCCTTCTTGCTCACCATATCTCTTATAAAGGTAAGCACAGGATTTGATCACACCAAAAGTTTCGTTCATGCGGCTGCATTTTGGCCGCCAGACTTGATTGTAATGGAATGGAGTTGAAAAGGGGAGGTGGAAAGCCCTTTCACTGATATGATGTTATTCTCACAGAGTCAGATAGACCCATCAAACCTCAAATGTCTCTGAGGTCCTCTGCCCTCACCCCACTTTGTGCCGAGGGGAAAGGTCTTGCCTGGGACCCCGCAGTCCTAACCTTCTTCTCACACAGTTGTCTCTTCTTGATTGAGACTGGTGTGTGGGTGGTGCTGTTTCTTGTTTTGTGGTTAAGAATCCAAAGTCCAGCGACAATAATGAGCCACGATTCTGGATCTCGTGGTGATGACATGGCGGGAATATCTTCTTCACAGGATCCAGGTTTTGGGGAGAGGTTGGAGGGCTGGCTGACGTAGAGTGAAACCCCAGCCTGGGACTCATTTACCGCCCCAGCACACACATCCACCTAGCGGGGCGGCACGTGAGCCATCCTCAAGCTGGGGGCCGTTGTCAGTGCTGACCAGCCTTTGTAGTCAGTTCCTGGCTGGCACATTTGCCCGTGTGAGAGATATATCTGTTTTAAGGCCCTGGGAGAAAAAGGGAGATGGACTCCTGTTTATCTTCATGCTGAAGCCAAGCTATTTCTAGACACTTGGAGGGCTGTCTGTGGAAGAGGGATTAATGTTGCAAAGGAGCAGATTTTGGCTCAGTATCAAAGGGGAACTACTTCAAAGTGCAGTGAGCCTTGCCAGGAAGTACAGCACCCCACGTCATTCAGGGAACCAAATGCAGGCCAGAGGACTGTGAGGAATGCAGCAAGGGGCTTTCCACATTGGAAAGAGAGCAGATTGTGAAATAGATCCTAAGGCCTGCTGTCAGTAGCATCAGAGCGATCGTTTGGGTTGATAGGGATGAGGATGATATAATCACTTGTGTGTGTGACTATTTGCATGACTATTTCCTCTACTAGATTTTGAGCTCTTTGAGGTTACGGGCTGTGACTGTCTTTGCTGTGATCCCAGCACCTAGAATTATGCCTGGCTCAGCACAGATGCTCAGTAAATATGTCCACCTGAATTGAATTATTGTGGCACTGACTTGGTCACAACTACAGTGCTGAGCACCGCCAGAGGAGTGTCTCAAAGCTCCCCAGGCAGGAAGTGCCCCCGTATAATTGAGGCAGGGGCTGGATGACTGAGAGCAGTTGAACAGATGGAGATCTGGGAAGTTCATGAATATTTTCGATACAGAGCAAATAAAACCAAATGCCCAACATCCTCAGTGTCACCTACAGTTTTTCACTGGTCCAGAGTAAATCCTAGTTTGGGGAGCTCTTAGAAGTCTGAGGAGAGATTCAAGCTTCCCAGAAAGAAGGCCTGACCGAGCAGGACTCAGGGCTCTGTGAACAGTCTTAGGGAGAAGCCAGTGCCTCTGGTGAGGCAGATGGAGAATGCAGAAAAGAAGGGACATTCAGTCAAACTCTCCTTCAACTTGGCCACAGTGCACAAGAGGCTCACTTGAACCCCAAATGTACAAGAGGATCAACCGGAGGTTAAGACCTTGGCGCTGTGTCTGGGTTAATTCTCTCAACAGGCAACACCAGGGAAGAGGAACTGCAGGCTCCCACCTCCCCCTAAGAGAAGAGGCTTGATTTTCTTTTTTTTCCTCTTGGTTTTCATTTATGTCGTCTTGTCTCCTGTGTGCCTTATTCTTTTTCAATGTGTGCCGGATGTTGTATTTGCAAAATTACTTGTAGACATGATTTAGAGACTGGGTGATATTGCCTTCCTTCAAGGTAGATTTATGTTTTGTTTTGTTTTTTGTTTTTGTTTTTTCCGTACACGGGTTTCTCACTGTCGTGGCCTCTCCCGTTGCGGAGCACAGGCTCTGGACGCGCAGGCTCAGCGGCCATGGCTCACGGGCCCAGCCGCTCCGCGTCACGTGGGATCTTCCCGGACCGGGGCACGAACCCGCGTCCCCTGCATTGGCAGGTGGACTCTCAACCACTGTGCCTTCCTTCAAGGTAGATTTATGTTTGCTTCTGTTAGGTATTTGGGAGCATCAAAAATTTGGGACCACCTCAATCCAATTTCAGGGCTTGATTTGAAGCTGAGCTATAGCACTTGTAAATGCATGTTTCTTTCTGATTCACTCATTCCTGTGGTGCTGCCCTTTGGGTTCCCTACCAAAGGGAGGAGGTTTAGTTAGGAGCCCTTCACAGTGGGCCTTGCACTTCAAAACCTGTTCCCACCTCCACGAGGCTATGCGTAGTGCTTCTTGGCCTCTCAGTGGCCACCTCCAGAAGCTGCAAATGCCCTAGTTGAAACATAACCTCAAATGCTGGATATACTTCCTTGAATTCCTTTTTTCCCCCAGAGTTATGACCCTATGATTCTTTGTTGTATTATTTACCTTGCCAGTGCTTTACACAGATATTTTAAATCATTTGCCCAGTTTTCTGTGCTCTAGAGCCTGCGAGCCACAACTGCTGAGCCCGTGTGCCACAACTACTGAAGCCCACGCACCTAAAGCCCATGCTTCGCAACAAGAGGAGCCACCGCAATGAGAAGCCCGCGCACCACAACAAAGAGTAACCCCCACTCGCCGCAACCAGAGGAAGCCTGCGTGCAGCAACGAAGACCCAAGGCAGCCAAAAAAAATTAAAATAAATAAATTTATTTTAAAAAAAATCATTTGCCCAGTTTTAAAAATTGTCACCTGCAGATGAGTTAATCCACATTAACTCTTCATTCTTACTGAAAACAAGTTAAATACTGATCTCTACTATATTTTTTCTAGAACCCCTTAGACATGACAGAATTGTCAGAGCTCTTCTCCAGTTGCTCAGCAGGGTGAAGATTTTTGCTGCTGCCCAGGCACTTTTGGAGTCAGAGAGTGCTGAGATTGACCTCAGAGACTTCCTTCAGGTGATAGATCGGAGGCACCATGGACAGGTCCAGTCAGACCTCCCCCGTGGTAGGGTTCATTCTCCTGGGCCTCTCAGCCCACCCAAGGCTGGAGAAAATGTTCTTTGTGCTCATTCTGCTCATGTACCTGGTGACCCTGCTGGGCAACGGGATCCTCATCCTGGTGACCATCCTGGACTCCCGCCTACACAAGCCCATGTACTTCTTCCTGAGGAACCTCTCCTTCCTGGACATCTGCTACACAACCTCCTCAGTCCCCCTCATCCTTGACAGCTTCTTGACCCCAGGAAAACCGTCTCTTACTCAGCATGTTTTGGGCAAATGTTCCTCTCCTTTGCCATGGGGGCCACAGAGTGTGTGCTTCTGGGCATGATGGCGTTTGATCGCTCCGTGGCCATCTGCAACCCCCTGAGGTACTCTGTGATCATGAGCAAGGCTGCCTACGTGCCCATGGCTGCTGGCTCCTGGGCAGCTGGTATCACCAACTCTGTAGTTCAGACATCCCAGGCTGTGAAGCTGCCCTTCTGTGGGGACAATGTCATCAACCACTTCACCTGTGAGATCCTGGCTGTCCTGAAGTTGGCCTGTGCTGACATCTCCATCAATGTGATCAGCATGGTTGTGGCCAATGTGATCTTCCTGGGCGTCCCAGTTCTGTTCATCTTTTTCTCCTGTGTGTTCATCATTACTACCATCCTAAGGATCCCCTCAGCAGAGGCGAGGAAAAAGACCTTCTCCACCTGCTCTGCCCACCTCACAGTTGTGATCATATTCTATGGGACCATTGTCTTTATGTATGCCAAGCCCAAGTCTAAGGACCCACTGGGGACAGATAAACAGGACCTTTCAGGCAAGCTCATCTGCCTCTTCTATGGGGTGGTGACTGCCATGCTCAACCCCATCATCTACAGCCTAAGGAACAAAGATGTAAAGGCTTCTGTGAAGACCTTTGGATGTCAGAAACACCTGAGTAAGGTTGCCTTGTATATCTAGAAAAATAGTATAGATGATCTTATTTGCAAAGCAGAAATAGAGACACAGATGTAGAGAACAAACGTATGGATACCAAGGGGGAAAGGGGGGAAGGTGGGCTGAATTGGGTGATTGAGATTGATATATATACACTATTGATACCATGTATAAAATAGATAACTAATGAGAACCTACTGTATAGCACAGGGAACTCTATTCAGTGTTCTGCGGTGACCTAAATGGGAAAGAAACCCAAAAAAGAGTGGATATATGTATATGTATAGCTGATTCACTTTGCTGTACAGAAGAAACTAACACAACATTGTAAAGCAACTATACTCCAATAAAAATTAATTTTTTTAAAGAAATTTAAATTAAAAAAAAAAAAAGAAACACCTATCTGAGTGACTGTCATGGAATTCCACGCTGCCAGAACACATGATCTCCAAACTCCTCAGTCCTCCTGGGGAAGTGGGAACCCAGTGTAGAGAAGGGAGTCTCCCAAGATTCATGTTGTGGACCATGTGAGTAAGACTAAAAAGTAAACTGGCCCTCCTCCCCTTGTTACATAGGCAGTGGAATCTTCTATCTAAGAATCTAGAAGGAAAGAGCTTTGCATTTCTAGAAACGCTGGCTAGTCGTTGGCTTTGTGCATAACCACGGTGACGTCACATCATAGCTACTTTATGCCAATGAAATCTAAGATCCTCTGCAACCAGAAGCTGACTCTTTGTTCTTATAACTAAAAAAACAAAACTAAATGGGTTGGGATGAAAGTTCATTTAAGAGTCAGTGGCTCATAGCTGGTCCTGGCCATAGACTCAGGGACCATCAAGATTCCCAGGGTGACCGTCTGGGGACCATGGCTTGTCCCCAATTAAGTCTGATGCTTTGTTCCCCTGGGGGTTAAGTCCAGAACCCTCAGTATTGGGAAAAGCCCATTAACATTCCAAATTATTGTATTATTACAACAGCTGCTTCTATCACTCCCAGAGAAAACAAGAGAGCTGTTCAAAGAGCAACTGGGTGGGAGAGGACAGGGAAGGATCAGCCAGGTCAGCATAGACTGGGGCTGAACCATCCTGCCCTGTCCATCTAGAGGTGCTCTCAGCCCAGGCCAGGCAGCCAGAAACCTGCCTTCCAATTCCACCTCCAACACCATTTGCCACTGCTGAGAGCTTGGCTAAGTTTCTTTCCCTCTCTGGACCTTAATTCCTTTGTCTGTAAAATAAGAGCTTATGGCCCATCCCTCTCACTAGACAATGAGTATAAAAACACCTTGGGGAAAGCCCAGAGAGGAGTAGTTCATGGCTCACACCCCACAAACTGCCGCTCATTGATTAGGGATCTCCTCTGCGTTCTCTCCCCATCCTTCACAGATCATGAGCAATGGCTCCAAATTTCTAAGGCCACTTAGGGCACTATTTGAAGGAGACTTGGGTGGGCTGATTGTGGCTCTGGATACCTGTGCCTGCTGCAAACCCGCCATCTGGTGGACATTTCTGCAAACTCCTGAGATCAGTGCTTCTGGAACTTTAACGTGCTCCTGATTCACCTGGGAATGTTGTGAAAATGCCAATTCGGATTCATTGAGTCTGAGGTGAGGTTGGAGATTCTGCGTCTCTGACAAGTTCCCAGGTGATGCCATCTATGCTGCTGCCCTTCGGACCACACTTTGAGTAGCAGGCTCTGCAAGATGTGCGACTAGGGCCAAGGGTCTGAAGGGAGAGGCAGGGAAGCAACTCCGGCGTGTGCCAGGTCCTCCAGCATCGGCAACCGAGGCTGCTCTCTCCACTCTGGGGGCAGCAGTTTGCCCTGCGACCTCTCTTCTCTTACAGGTCTAAGAAGAATTTTTGGTTTATCAGTTTGTTCAGCTTTTCACTTGTTAGTACAGAGTGGTGTCTTCCAAGCTTCTTCCATGCTAGACCAGAAACCAGCCGTTCCCACTTCAAATAGCTCTAAAAGTGCGGTCAAGTGCAAGTGCAAATAGATACAACAGTGTTAGGTGCAAAATTAGAGGCATAAATATAACAGAGAAAGAAACGGATGTAAAATTTTGCGGAAAACAAAATTGTATTTTTAAAGATTAACCAGAAAAATATTATCAGTAATATGAGTTCAGAAAAGTTAAGGAGACAGAAATAACTTCTCAAAAATCAATTGTGTTCCTACATACCATCAGTATAGAACAAAAAAACAAAACAGAAATAATATCCTATTTGCAGTAGTAACGAGTACCGAATAATTGGGAAAAAACATAATTCCAGACATGACAGACTGTGTCAAGGAAAAAATGATGCATGTCGTTGGAGTATAAAGGAAGGCGGAGTGACTGACCAGGGGCTTGAGAGTATAAATACAAAACAATGGCCTTAATTTCTAAGGGGGAAGCTCTCAACTTGTAACAAATAGAACTTCTTTCATATGCATATTCCTGGTCTCTACCCTCCACCACAATGATTCAAATTTCACTGTGTCTGCGGTAAGGCCAATAGGAAACCTGGGCTTAGAAACAAAGTTATTTAGTGTTTTAAATTCCCCAGAAGCCAGGACTTCCTTGGTGGTCCAGTGGGTAAGACTCCGTGCTGCAACGCAGGGGGCCTGGGTTTGGTTAGGGGAACTAGGTCCCGCATGCATGCCACAACTAAAAAGTCCACATGCTGCAACTAAAGATCCCAAGTGCCGCAACGATGATCACACATGCTGAAACTAAGACCCGGCACAGCCAAAATAAACAAACAAACAAACAATAAATAAATTCCCCAGAAGACTGTACTCAACTACATAAATTGCTGGTGAAGAATAATTGAACGGGACTTCCCTGGTGGTGCAGTGGTTAAGAACCTGCCTGCCAATGCAGGGGACTCGGGTTCGAGCCCTGGTCTGGGAAGATCCCACATGCCATGGAGCAACTAAGCCCATGCGCCACAACTACTGAGCCTGCACTCTAGAGCCTGCGAGCCACAACTACTGAAGCCTGCGTGCCTAGAGCCTGTGCTCCACAACAAGAGAAGTCACTGCAATGAGAAGCCTGTGCACCGCAACGGAGAGTAGCCCCTGCTCACCGCAACTAGAAAGACCGCGTGCAGCAACGAAGACCCAATGCAGCCAAAAATAATTTTGAAAATAATGGTGTTAGAGTCTTCCTGCCAGATTTGAACTTATTACAAAGTAACAATTACTGAATGTTTTTAAAAGTGGCTATTTTTTTTTTTTTTTTTTTTGCGGTACGCGGGCCTCTCACTGTTGTGGCCTCTCCCGCTGCGGAGCACAGGCTCCGGACGCGCAGGCCCAGCGGCAACGGCCCACGGGCCCAGCCGCTCCGCGGCATGTGGGATCCTCCCGGACCGGGGCACGAACCCGTGTCCCCTGCATCGGCAGGCGGACTCTCAACCGCTGCGCCACCAGGGAAGCCCAAAAGTGGCTATTTTTAAAAGTTTTGTAAAATCAGTGGTTATCAGAGATACCAGAAAATTAATTCCAACTATAAGAATCTAATACATATGTCAGGTCAAAATTAATAGCATGAAGAAGGAAGCACTTTTTAATAAATAGTGGGACAGCAGCAACATTCAATTGAATGAAGGTTTGCCTTTGATCCATACATCACACCACACGCTACCATAAACTTAGGATGGATTAGAATTAAACATAAGACACCATCATGATTACACAAAACAAAAAGAGAACAGCATGACATATTTATTCCAGCTGGGGAAGAGGGCATGATTCACTATTCTGGAAGAGAAAGAGGGTTATCAGAATTAAAAGAGACATATTCGAACATACATCGCACAAAACTCTTGAATAATATGGTCTGATCAAACAAGAATCAAACTTCTCCCACATGGAGGTTTGTTGGGTTCTGCAAGTATTTGAGTTTCTTTTATATATATGTATATATATTCTAAATGACTTTTAATATGTAGTAAGACCATGGACACATGCAAACTTACGTTTTGAGTTTTGGCACACAAGAGGCCACTACCACAATAGCATGTGTATTGTTGAGTTGACTCCTTTGCATAGACCTCAGAATAAATCTTTTCCTGCCATCTCTTCATATTTATTTTATCTTCTTTAAATGTGTCAATTAGAAAAAGTGTAATTCTGCACTGATCTTTTCCCTAATCCAAGCCTATGCTCAACTGCTCATTTATAATTGTACCAGGGAGTACAGATGTGCACTGTTCCCAATTAAGTGTTGGGCAAGGCTCAGAATCATCTGCTTGGTACATGTTCTCATCATGGTGTCATAGCCAATTGCACAATAACAAGGGAACATGTAACTGGTCACACAGTAATAATGTCACATTATAAATAGTATTGGGATTAACCATACATTTGGGGTGTTACTTCTGACTACATTTATGATAAGGAATTTGAGCAGTTATCCAAACTTATTAGTAAATCAATATTTTTTCTTATTTTTAATGTCTAACGGGCATTTAAAAAATCAATACAGTTTGTTTTTTAGAGCAGTTTTAGGTTCACAGCAAAACTGATCAGGAAGTACAGAGAGTTCCCATATACCCAGTCCCCACACACACATAACCTCTCCGACTATCAACATCCAGCAGCAGAAAGGTATCTTTGTTACAATCAGTGAATCTACATTGACACATCATCACCCAGAGTTCATAGTTTAGAGTTCACTCAGTGTACATTCTGTGGATTTGGACAAATGTGTAATGACATGTATCCAGCATTATAGTTTTGTACAGAATGCTTTAACTGCTCTGAAAATCCTCTGTGCTCTGCCTCTTCATCCCTCCCTCCCCCTCTAACCCCTGGCAACCCCTAATCTTTTTACTGTCTCCATAATTTTGCCTTTTCCAGAATGTCACAGAGTTGGAATCATTTAGTATGTAGCCTTTTCAGATTGGCTTCTTTCACTTAGTAACATGCTTTTAAGTTTCCTCCATGTCTTTTTGTAGCTTAATAGCTCATTTCTTTTTATTGCTGAATAATCTTCCATTGTATGGATGTACCACAGTTTATTTAACCACTTACCTATTAAAGGACATCTTGGTTGCTTCCAAGTTTTGGCAGTTATGAACAAAGCTGTTATAAATATCCGTGTGCAGGTTTTGGTATGGACATGAGTGTTCATTAGTCAATATTGAAATTAAAATCTCTCAGTACTTCATTTTCAAGGTACCATCTTAATTTGAACAAAGAGTAGTCTGAGATTGCAAGGTGGGCTAGTTCAAAAACCATGACCCTTTGCAAACTACTCATCTGTATCAATCAGGATTTTCTCTTACAGCAGGCAACCAAAACAAAATACAGAAATGGAAGCCCAAACTGTGACTGCAATTATCATACATAATTCCAGATTTTAAGTTTTTGTGTTCATCAAAGTCTCATTTATTATCTTTGAATTCTCATTTATTATCTTGGAACCAGTTAATTATTATTAATTATTATAAATTTGAACTTAGAAAATAAATGTAGCACTAAAACACAGCTTTTTTCTATTTTGTATGGCAGGACTCTTAAGATTTTGTTGGAAAAAGGATTCCACTGCTAAAAAATAAAAATAATATTTTTTAAGTTTGAAAATTAATGAAATAAGCAGGCAAGAAAAGTAGAGAATGGGGACAATTTCATACTCACAAGCTCATATCTTCAGAGGGCTCACTGGAGGCTGGCAGGATATTGTACCAGTATCACAGACTAAGATCACAATGCTAAATTGTATAACGTGTTGGTGTTGGATGCCTTGGCATTAGGGCTTCTCTCCCTCCTGTGAGATCTCAATATAGGGGTCAACGGGGCTTTCAGATACACCGATTCTGCTCCAGGTCATGGGATCCTTTGTTTTCCAAGGCCATATTCACAGTTAGTAAATCAACAGAGAACACGATGGCACTTAGAAAATGTTTGCTCTGGCTGGGCAGTTGCTTCCAAGCAACAATTTCTAGAAGGGCTGCACAAATCTTTGATGGACAGCTACTTGTCTCTGCGAGTCCCCTTCCTGCTGAATGACTAAAACTTAATCTCAGTCAATTCAGTAGGATCTCAGCTTAGTCAAGGCCTCTCCCCAACCCCCTCCCGAGTTTTGAGAGGAAAATACAGAATCAAACCCACCAACTGGGCCTGAGGAAGAAGGCAGGACATCTGGTCCTCAGTTGTCATCATCAATCCCTGTTGATACCTGCATTCTCACCTGGTGTCCAGTGTATAGACCATGCAAATACCAGCTACAGCCTCCTCATTCTGATCTTGAGGCGTCTTCAGGCTCTCAGCTCCTGCCTTGCCCCTCTCAAAGGGCATAGAATACATTCAGCTCCTCTTCTATGTCACTTTAGGTGGGGAGCGAGGAACAGTACATACCTGCAGCCATTTCTCCTCTACACTCCCATCATGCTCAGCGCAGTGGAACTTTATGAGGTGTGTCACTTCCCTGAGCTCCATGGGAAACGAGGCTCAGATCCCCTCTTATCTCACATTCTCAAGCCTTTCTGGGGTTCTGTGTCCCAGCCCACAGTAGCCTCCCTTCTCCAGTGGCTCTCCTCCTCCCCCATCAGAGGGAGTCAAGTTGTTGGGGAATGATGGGGGTGGAGGGATTGTATTGACTGACCACGGTATTCTCACAAGTCCATTGTTCAGAAAAATATTTTACACCCTCAGCCTTTTGGGCTAGGTTCTGATATCTCAAAAGCTTTTACTCTTAAAACCACTGTCTCTGGGAATTTCAGATGTCTTGTTTTTAAAACCAAAAAGCTAGGAATTATCTTTGTCTACTTCTCTACTCTAATAATCATCCCTGAGGAAATGAATGCCTTGCTCTCATGTCTAGTTTTAGTAAAGAAATTACTGGGAATATACTTAAAATATATTAATATTTCAAAAAATTGGCACCATATATATATATGTGTGTGTGTGTGTGGTTACATATATGTGTGTGTATACATATATACGTGTGTGTGTATATATATATATATATATATATATATGACTTTATAAAGTCTTAAAGAATTCAAAATGGACCTATCCCTTATCAAGATAGGTCAATTTGTGATAAGAAAATGTGTTTAGGCTAAATAAACCCAGAAAAATTATTTCCATTAAAGATTAACTTCAGGAATTTACTATGCATAAATTCCCAAAACCAATGTATGGGGTCCTAGTTAATTAAAATCAGCAAAACTTGCCATGTTCTTAATAAAAATGTTTCTCTTCCTCTAGATACTAGAGAGAAATTTTGAGCTACATAAAGGAATGAAGAGCATTAGAAATGCTTAACATGTGGGTAAATATAAAACACATTGTTGGGACTTCCCTGGTGGTGCAGTGGTTAAGAATCCACCTGCCAATGCAGGGGACATGGGTTTGAGCCCTGGTCTGGGAAGATCCCACATGCTGTGGGAGCAACTAAGCCCAAGAGTCACAACTACTGAGCCCACGTGCTGCAACTACTGAAACCCGCGTGCCTAGAGCCTGTGCTCCGCAACAAGAGAAGCCACTGCAATGAGAAGCCCATGCACCACAACGAAGAGTAGCCCCCGCTCGCCACAACTAGAGAGAGCTCGCGCGCAGCAACAAAGACCCAACACAACCAATAAATAAATAAATTTAAAACACATTGTTTCTCATTTTATAATCTCTTATTTAAATAATTGACTACTTAAAGCAAAATAATAACTGTGTGGAAGCAAAATGTATGACAATATTAGCACAAAAGATGGGAGGGGAAAATGGAAGTATACTGGTGTCACGTTCTTACATTTGACATGAAGTATTATTATTATTATTATTATTTTTTATTATTATTATTATTTTTCCGGTACTTGAGCCTCTCACCGTTGTGGCCTCTCCCGTTGCGGAGCACAGGCTCCGGACGCGCAGGCTCACCGGCCATGGCTCACGGGCCTAGCCGCTCTGTGGCATGTGGGATCTTCCCAGACCGGGGCACGAACCCGCGTCTCCTGCATCGGCAGGCGGACTCCCAACCACTGCGCCACCAGGGAAGCCCAGTGATTATTATTTGAAGGTGGAGTGTAATAAGTTAAACTGTATACTATAAACCCCAGCGCACCTACTGAAAAATAAAGCAAAGAAGTAGAGCTGATAAGCCAATAGAGGAGATAAAATGAAATCATAAAAACAACACTCCACACACTTTATTATTCTAAAAGAAGGTAGGAAAAGTGGAAAAAAGGAACAAATGGAGAAAATAGAAAACAAATTGCAAGATAGATTTAACTCACCCATATCAATAGTTGTATTAAATCAAAAGGATCTAAAAATTCCAATTAAAAGACAAATTGTCAGATTAAATTAAAAAGAAAAAAAGCAACCAACTATATGATTTCTACAGGAAACTTACTTTAAATATAAAACAAAAGTAAAATGATGGGGAAATTATATTACACAAAGATGAATCAAAAGATTTGATGGGGTTTATTTATCTAAAATACTGAAAGATGTTCTTGAGCTCAGGACAAAATCATTGGCCAGTAACATTTTTTTAAAGTTCCATTTTAAAGATGACCTCTAAGCATTAACCTTTGTTTAGAATGAAAGATAATTACACCAGCACTGTACAACAGAACTATGTAAACGCCAGAGTGAACCACATATGTAATTGTAAGTTTTCTAAAAGGCACATTAAAAAAGTAAAAAGAATAATGGTGGCTACATGTTGTTATACGTTTGTCCAAACCCACAGAATGTGTTAACACCAAGAATGAACCCTAAGGTAAATTATGGACCTTGGGTGATAATGATGTGTCAATGCAGGTTGATCAGTTGCAACAAACGTACCACTGTGGTGTGGGATGTTGATAGTGGAGGAGTCTGTGCATATGTTGTTATGCTGAGAAAGGGGGTGTATGGGAAATCTCTGTACCTTCTGCTTAGTTTTTCTGTGAACCTAAATCTGCTCTAAAAAATAAAGCCTATGTAAAACAAAAACAAGTTTAAAAAAAAGGTGAAATTAATGTTAGTAACATTTTACATTATTGTTTTCATACTAAGTCTTCCAAATCTGGTTCCAGCACATGTCAACTTGGACTTGCCACATCTTAAGTACTCAACAGCCACATGTGGCTAGTGGCTACCATATTAGTGCAACTCTAGGATTTTTGACTCTTCTCTCCTGGGGAGGAGTGGGGAGTAAGGTGGGATGAAGTGGTAAAGGTGACTGGGTCTAAATGCTGAGAACCTCTGACACCACGTCGAATAACTGTACATCATTCTATCTTGTAAGTAAAGAGGCGGCCTCTCAGAGGAGCAAGAGAATTGTTGCCACAGCAAATGTTTTAGAAAGATTATTGTAACTTATTCATGTTTTCCTTTTGTAAACCTAAAAGAGAGGGAATAGATACCTAAAAGACATACAAACCAATTTCAGTATATGGACATTGGGTGGAACTTGAAAAACTGTAAAAGGAAATTATGAGACAATAACGAAAATGTAAACTTACTGGATATTTAACATTAGGTATTTTAAAATGTAACTGTGGTTATGTTTTTTTTAAAAGGAAGGGGAATGGAAAAAGGTATTAACATAATTCACAAACGGAAAAGAGAGGGAGAGGAGGAGGGAGAGAGGGACCAGGGTGGAAAACGATTTGATAGCAAGTGAATCCTCTCAAACATACCCCACAGGAGCTGTGGGGGTAAGGGGTGGAGTGGGGACCCACCTCCAAATTGTCTTTTAAAAGTCGAAACCCAACCTGACATTCAAGGCTCTCCATATTTAGATACACAAGCATTTCTCTCCCCACATTTTCCTGATAGGAATAGGTACCTAGAACATCAAAGACACATTGAGGCTACACGTGCCAAAGAGCTTTGGTGGCGAATTCGGGCCTCGGGCCCTTGTCAGGGGACCGTGTCCGCGGCAGATTCCCTCCAATTTCGGGAGTTGTCCCGGGTGGCACGCCTTCTTTGGGTGTGAGGCAGCGTCTGGCAGAAAGGATTTTAAGACCATTGAAGGTACGTGAAAGGGACAAGTCCTTTTGGTTCAGCCTTGGCTTATGCCCCAGTTCTCAGGCGAACTTGCAGTGTGACCTGGAGCAGATGGTCTCTTCTCTGAGCCTCAGTGACCACATCTGCAAACCTCGGGAGGACCAGGCGTTCCAAGGGCGGTTCCAGCTCTTACATCCTCCGACTCCCCTCTTAGAGAACGCTGGCTGCGGTACTCCGCGGCAGAAGCCGACACACAGCTGGGCCTTAACAAAGAGCCCGGGTCTCGGGCAGGTTCCCGCCCCCAGCAGGTTTTGGAAAGTCTGTGCGGCCGAGGGGCGGGGCTTCAGCACGCCGCAGCCAATCACCAAGGGCCCAGGCCGCCGGGGCGGGGCCTCCGCGAGCTGCGGCGGCGGGCAGGCTGGGTCCGAGCATCCCGCGGCTCCGGACCCCCCGGCCCGGACATGGCGACCGTCCGGGCCTCCCCGCGTGGCGCGCTACTGCTTCTCCTGGCCGTGGCAGGGGTCGCGGAGGTGGCAGGGGGCCTGGACCCGGGCAGTGCGGGTGAGTAACTGCTGGAGCAGCGGTTCGGGGCGGTTCGGAGCGGCCGCCTCAGCGCTCCAAGATGGCGCGGGGCAGGGGGCGGGGGTGCCGGCGACCCCCAGACCCGGCCCAAGTCCGGTGACCCGGGGTCCGGAGGTCCCAGCAGGCTGCAGGAGGAGCTGAGGCGGGACGAGCAGGACCCCTCTCCACGCTCGCTCTCCCCTCCCCGATCTGCTGAACTGGGAGCGGTGACCCGGGTTCGAGGCCTTATTCTGTCACCCATCGAGCAGGGGCCCCCAGCTCAGCCCTTATCCCCTCACCCGGCTCGGGTCACTGTACGAAGAGAGTGAATGCCTTTGCCCAGGATCGTCGCGAGGGTCGGATAGGATTTATGAGGTGCCGCCGCCTTACCCCCGCCCTGGCCAGTTATTGTTGCTTGTTCCTTGACCCGCGGTTCAGAAAGGCCGACCTCGGGCAGCGAGCATTGATGGGCCCTGCAGCCTGCCTGACTTCTGAAGTCTCAGAAGAGAGTAGATCCAAGCCTACTAAATCCGATTCTGCTGCCGTTCGCTGTGGGTATGCTGTGTGTCCAAGACAGCGCTGGGCTCTGGCAGGAGACAGATTAAAATCCAGTAAACTGACTCTTTGGGGGCTTACTGGCTTGAGGAAAGTTTAGTTCTTGCTCTAGAGGAATTAGACCACTAGTGGATAGCAAGCTGTTCAGTGCTTATTGAGTGTCTCTCATGTGCTGGGCTTTTAGGAGTTGTTGCCATCTCCTGCTTTCCAGCAGCTCTGGCTAGGAGGTGGGGTGCAACAAGACATGAGCAACTCGAATTCAAGGCAGAAGGGTCCAGAGGAGATGAAGGGCTGTGAGTGCACAGAGGGAGAGAGATGATGGATGATGTCCACCTAGGGCAGGAAGAAAATTGAGTGACGCCCCAACTGCACTAGATATTAAAAGATGGCTGGGATTTATACATGCAAACGTGGTGGAGAAGTGCATTGCTTACAGGGAGACACACCTAGAAAGAGCAAAATCAGTCTCAAGGTTATAAGGTAGCTTACAATGTTAAAGGTTTTTTTTTGTTTTTTTTAAGTCAAGAGTATTTGAAGAAAGGAGAGGATTGTCAGGAACCTGGGGTTAGATAGTTAATTATAATTGGATTCTAACAAGCTGTCAATTAGACAAATCAAAGGAGAGAGAGAGAATGCTGTGTATTCGTGGCTAAATCAGCTTACCTTTCTGGGTCCCATTTTTCTCATTAAGAAATTGAACTAAAGCACTTTCAAAGTTATGGTTCATTAGAAAATTAGTCGTCCATTCTTATTCTACAACTAGTCAATTCTGTGGGAGATAGCAGGGTAGAATATAGTTAAGAATATTTGAACAAATTAGTTAGCTTTAGTCTCTTTGTGCTTTAGTATCCACATTTATTGTATACAGAAATTCTCATAGATTTTATTGTGAGAATTGAGGTAATACATGTATAGCATTTATAATAGCATATAGTAAGCACTGAAATGTTAGCTCTTCAGGTTGGGAAACACTGTACGCTGTACCCCTCTCTTATAAATTCGCAAACACGTTAGATTCATAATAATTCGCAAGTATTCCTGTAGTAAAGAAACTTGTTGCTGGGAGAATAGAGAAATGGGGAACTGACTGCTGATGGGTATGGGGTTTCTTTTAGGGTGATGAAAATGTTCAGAATTGGAAAGTGGTGAGCACAGTTCTGTAAATGTACTAAAAACAACTGAATTGTGCACTTCAAAAGGATGAATTTTGTGGTATATGATTGTTAAAAGATAAACTGAGGCATATTAAAATGTTAAGAGTTTGAGCAAAAATTGATTTGAATTGGGCAGTGCCAAATGGGAAGTAACAGGAGCTAGGGGAAGGACTTTTATGAAAGAGGTGGAAACAAAGCAAGGAAATATTCGATTGGTTATAGCTTGAGCAGGTGCCTTATTTGAGAAAGTCCAGGTGGCTGTTTGCAATTGATTGTCCTTAGGGTTCTGATTTCTTAACCTTGGGGCACTATAGGCTTAGGTTTTGGCTTGCTTAGGTAGGCTACTGAGGCATTGAAGCTGCCTCAGTCTGATGGCCTCCTTGTTTTATTAATTTAACATGATTTATATCTCAATAAAATTATTATGCAAAGAAAGAAAGAAACTTGTTTGCTTAAAGAACTCTTTTTTTCTTCATAACACCTAACGCACACTTTAGAAAATTCTGGGCTAGATGATTTCTAAAGGACCTACCAATTCAAAAAGTCCATGACAATATAGAGTTTGCATTGTTTGGTAAGAAGAAAAATTCCAAGTTTGATGTAAAAGTGAGATTTGTCCCTTGTACTAAATTCTTAGGCATATATTGCCTGGTTCCTTACATAAAGGGCGTTGAGTAATACAATGGACAAAGGCTTCCACTGTGGATTTGTATAAACTGTGGAAAATGTTCTTCAATCCTAAACAAAAATTAAGAACACAATATTAAATTGTATTTCATTGAAGGCCTGACTTATATTCCTGCTCAGACAGTCTTCTTTCCCATCTCCTTACCCCATCCAAAGTTGGGTACTCCTGTCTCCTCTGGTATAAAGCGTTACACAAGTCTCATCCGTTCTGACTTGGAGATTTTTGTTCCTGTTGGGGGAGTGGGGGTGAGGGAAGGAATCATTTGACTTGCTCAATTATTATTTTCTCCTGTGAAGTTTGGCCACACCCTCCTCATTGGAGTAATGCCACACTTCCTATCCTGTGTACTTTCTGGTCTCCTCAACACCCCCAGCTCTCCTCCCCAGCACCTCTAGTGTTCCCTTTGGAGGATAAGATGGAACCCTATGCTGCAGTCTCAGGATCTGTGTGTCGTGGCACCTGATATTAGCTCTGTTTCCATTTAAGATATTTTCTAATAGTACAAAAGAGAGAAAGATGTAACATTAAGGGCTAGGTTTCAATAAGTTGACATTTAAGAAATTATGTAATAGTCAGCCTAGAATCCTGAAAAAGAATGTAATGAATTTTAAGTTAGAAAAAGCAACCGCCTATCTGGAGGAATGTAATAAGAAGCAGATTCTCTTCCCTAAGAACTATCTTGGCCCACACTGTACAAAGAGCTAGAGTTGGTGATAGACCAGATATGACAGTTTATTCTGGTGTGCTACTAAAAGTTTCTATCTTATATCCATAGATTTAAACAGTCTTTCATTAACCATGCTTTTCACCATATGTCACTTCTGGAAGAAAGTGGGACAATATCAAGGAGGTGGTTTTTATTTATTATAAGTGTGTTTTTTTAAAAGAGCAAAACAGATACTACAGGGGTTTGTTTATTCAAAAAATATTTGCATGCTTACTATATGCCAGGCACTGTTCTACGTGCAGGGTTGCTGCTCTCAAGGGGCTTACTCTAGCAGAGGGGAGACAGGCAATAAACAGTTAAATAAAATGATTTCTGGTAGGGTTAAATATGCTGTGAAGAAAATACATAGATGGTAGCGTAGAGCAACAGTCCCCAACCGTTTTGGCACCAGGGGCCGGTTTTGTGGAAGACAGTTTTTCCACGGGGTGGGGGGCGGGGGGAGGGGGATGGTTGAGTCGGTAATGCTAGCAGTGGGGGAGCAGCAGCTGAAGCTTCACTCGCTCACGCTCCACTCACCTCCTGCTGTGCGGCCCAGTTCCTAACAGGGCCGTTACTAACAGACCATGGGCCACCAGTCCATGGCCAGGGGTTGGGGACCCCTGGCGTAGAGGGGAGTGGTTCTTAACATAGTGATGACAAGAATGGCTTCTTTGAGAAGTTAAGGTTCTGAACTGAGATCTGAAGACCGAAGGTGCTGTCCTTAGAAAAGGCCCGGGTGGAGACCAGGAAGTACATAGGCCCTAAGGCAAGAAAGAACAGTAGGTCAGTATGGTTGCAACATAGTGAGCAGGAGAGTAAACCAGGGCTAGATGGTGCTGGGCCTTGCAAAAAGCCACGTAAGGACTGTGGATTTTATTCTATATGCAAATAAAAACCAATGGACTTTTAAGTAAGAGATAAGTGCTTTGATTTCTATTTTAGATCACGCGGGCTGCTGAATGAAAAAAAGTGATCGTAATAGGGTAGGAGTAAAAGCAGAGCTACTAGAAGCCCATTTAGTAGTCGAAGCAGGAGATAACGTCTTACCATAGAGTGGTGGTGGAGATAGAAGAGGAGAGAGTCAAGATATATTGCTGTTGGATTGGATGTGGAAGTGAGGGAAGGAGGCAGTAAAGATTATTTATAGATTTTTACCTTGAGCAACTTAGTGAAAAGTAATGCTATTTACTGAGGTTGAGAAGATGGGTAGGACCAAGTTGGAGGGTTGGCAGGTGAGTCAGGAAGAGAATCAAAATTTCCGTTTTTGTATGTGTTTAAGATGGATATTAGGAATAACTCCCCTTGGTCCATTGCTTTCTAAACTTAATTTCATGCCTGTAAGTATTCCATTCAGCAGATATTTGTTAAGGGGTTAATAGTGCCAGACACTGATAGGCACTAGGTATATAATGTGGTAAGCAAAAACAGACATGGTCTCTGCTTTCGTGGGGTTTAAGGTTTAGTGAGAACATCAGACATTAAATATCGCCAAAAAGTGTATAATATCTACACTGCTAATATTTATGTGGTTATATTAGTACATATCCATTTATATTCTAAATCTGAATGTATTTGAGGAAAAATGTGATTTAGTCAAGTAACGGGTGCCGTAGAGCACATAGATTACATGAAGAAGACTTCAAGAAAAGTATTAAGAGAAACATTTTGACCATGGACTATACCATTGGGAGCCAGACATTAATATTTTCAGATCCCTTGTTTTACAAGTGGGTGTCCTATGGCATAGAATGGGGAAGGGAATTATCTGAGAGTACTGGGTATTAGCATCTGCAGGGAGGATCTGAGGAGTCATTTGCTTTAGTTGTTTCATAATTATGAATGATAATGTGTTAAGGCTCTTCTGACCCCCAAAAGAACAGAAACCAAGGTTGCTCAGGATTAGGGAGCTAGTTATATAGCATCTAACAGGGAACACATGGAAATCCAAGCATAGGAAATTGAGCACAGCACAACCTCAGGAACTGCTGTGGGAACTGGAAAGCTGCCAGCAACCAAGACTACTTTTAGAGACAGTCTCTCTCTACCTCTTATAGAGTCTGTCTGTACATCTCTTGCATTTCACACTCTCCACCAACCAGCTTCCTCATTTTACTCATGGTTTCTGCACACCGTAAAACTTCCTCAGCCACAGCTCATCTTGACCTTATAGTTGCAGAGCCCACCACCAACTGGCTGTATACCTCTGTGCCTGTGCATGTGATTGGGTCCAGCTTATCTTCTGACCTGGGTCAAAAACTCATATGATGTTTGCTAAATCATGGCTTGGTCACCGTGTGAAATATGGTATGGCAGTGGTATAGTGGGAGAAATAAACTTTTTGTACTTTATTTTCTGATTAAAAAGGCATTGTATAAATAGGAAATTATTATTAACCAATGAATAAATACAAATTTTCAAGCTGAGCACTGTGCTAAATGGGTACAAGAAGTTTCTGTTCAATCTGGAGATACCATTAGTACACACATGAAATTATTAGAGTTAAGTGTTAAAGCTTCCAGTTCTGACTGGAATCGTAAGACATTAAATAACCAAAAAACCAACATAGCCTGGAGTTGTTGGAGAAGAAAGGCTTACTAAGAGTTGAGATGAGATTTCAGCCTTGAAAGATGTTTAGGATTTATGTCAGCAGGAAAGAGTGCACTAAGCACTTCAGGCAGAAGGCTGTGTTCAAGGTAAATGTAGGCTTTCCTTGTTAAAAAGTAATAGAAGATCAGGGAAGGGGAGGTAAGAAGATGACTTGGAAAATTTAGAACTGGAATAGCAGGAAGCCACTGTAGGCCCTTAGATTAGAAGAGTGACATCATGAAAGGTCTATTTAAAAAATTAATCTGGCACTCATTGATAATAGAAGAGAATGAGCATAATTGGCTGTTGTAGCAGTGCAGTATGAGGCAAGCAATGGAGAAGGATATCCATCTGTCTAGATAAATAAAGTGGTATGACAAGATGTTAGCAGTGTTGAATCCAGGTGGTGGGTATATAAATAATCATTTTATTGTTTGGCTCTTCCTTGGCTGATGATATATTTTATGTATATACACAAACATATATATCATTGAAGGGATAAATGTGACAATTGTAAGAATGCATTTATAAGTTAAAGTTGCAGTTGTCATTTAAATGTTTTTAAAGTGATTGTCAATTTCCAGGCCATTATAGAAAAAAACATTTGATTAAAAGTAAGATGAGATTTTTAAAATTAATGTATCTTTTTTATTTGAAATGACTGTCTTTTTTATTTGAAATGACTGTTTTCCGCTATCAACTTGGATTTAGTTTTTTCCCCTTCAATAGTGCAGGATATATATATTCTGTTCTAGTAATTCTCTAGGAATACATTAATTAGAAGGAATTTTTATTTTCTTTAGAAAAGAAAACAAGACTGGCTTTTCATTAACCAAATTGAATTACAGCTTTTGGGAGGCTTCTGTGGCAAAATCTCTTTTAACTTCAAAAATCCTATAATTCTGTGAATATTTTAGCTTTAGATTAGGGTGTGTATTTGTTTTTTTTAAATGCTGGTTGGTCTTAGAAGTTGCATTTTTCCCTCGTGGCTGGAGCATGTGCTTCCTGCTTACTTGCCTATCTTTAGTAGACATGTGGTCCAAACCAGCAGACAAACCTTGATGTTTCTAATTATTGGATGATTCTACTCTCATATTTCTAGGTTACATTAATACCTTCTTAAACCCAATATACATGGCCTTTAGTAATCAGTTTTTGGTTTTTATTAATTTTATAATTACAGACTTTTGGAATAAGAATGCAAAATATGACGCTCTTCCTTATGTCTCTAATAAGGATAACACCTGTGCTATTTATTTTCATCCTGTCAATATCAAGTGTTATTTTGAACTAATTTACCTTTATCTGCTCAGTTCCATTTTATGAAAATAACCAGAGTTTTAAACTATTCTTGAAGAGCTAGAAATTAGGTTAGAATTAAATTATAAAAACAAAACATTTCTAGAATTCACAATGTCTTCTCTTGTATAAACCATTAGGCTTTGGAGAGTTTTTTTGCACTCTAATAGTTCAGTGACCCAATTAATCCATTTTAAAAGCTCTAAAAAAGACAGAGACCTTTAATTGCCACATTAATTGCGTTTGAATCCTCTGCCCTCATTCTTAATGAAGGCATATGACTTGATATCTATTTGTAGATATTTATTTCTTAAAAAATATGCAGTGTTTAAGATTCTAGTAAGTTTTTGTTGTTTCAAAGAAAGAAAAATGTAACGATGACTAAGGTTAAAAATAAAGTGTGGAAAATGTGATGGAGTGTAGGTCCCCTAGCCTGTTCTAGGAGGGTGGCAGTCCTCTCAAGGGAGGAAATGCACTATTACAGAGGAATGCTTGGTTGGAAGGGGAAAGGGCATTATTACCAGAAGACTTCAGGCTGCTCTCTTTAATCCCATTTTGTCAGAAATTTCAGAAGACTTTTGGAAAGACTAGAAGGAAATATGTCAAAATGTCAACACACGTTCTGGCAGGACAGTGGGAATATTAGGTCATTTTTCTTCTCATTTTCCAAATTTTGGGGTTTCTTAATGAAAAAATGAATTATTTTAAAATTTTAACTTTGGTGGTCACTCCACTATAAATTTGACCTTCACCATTAAATAGGAAAAAAACAGGCCTTTATATTTTTAATAAAACCTTTCATTGTTATTGGAGTTTTAATTATGACATGTTTTATGTTTCTGTTCTAAATAGACCTTTGCTCCAAGAAACTTTTTTCCAAAAATCCTTAGGCCCAAGTCAGACTCTTGTCTGCCTGACTGTTTACTTTTTGCTAAGCCTGTGCTTATTGGGACCATATGTTATCCTGAGCTATCTTTGCTCTTGATCAGCTGGATTTTCTGCCCTCGTGTGACCTTTGTTGTTGGAGGATAGTAGAAAGTGGCAACAACTTGAGCACTTCAAAAGAGCACATCAGTATCACACAGGAGACTCCCCCCCTTTTTTTCCTGCCTGTCTTCTCCATTCTAATGAGGCTGGGGACATAACAGAATCTTAGAAGAGGGGGTCGGCATGGTGTGGCATGGCAGGGGAGAAGGGGTGTTGTGAGAAAGTCTCATGAGTGATTGCACCCTCCCTCGAGTTAGTAGCTTCTAAGAAAGCAACTACAGCCTATAAACACGGAATTTTTAAAATTTCTGAAACTTAATGGAATTTCTATATGTTTTTCAGAATTTAAAGTCAAATGTTTAGAACTTCAAGACAGCTTTTCCCACATAGTATTAGAAAGCCAGCCCCACAGTAGTCTTTTATGAAACTAAATATAGTGATATAATGTCACTATAATATCACTATATATCACAGTAATATCATATACCCTGTCATTGTTTTATGGATTAACAGTGATTGGTTTTGAACTTAAAGGAGTTGGTAAGAGCTAAAGAGGACCTTTTTTATTCATTCATTTCTCCCCAATACTAATCCTACCTTCAATCAAAAAAGCTCTGCTTTCACGTATACTGAAATTATATAGATTTCATTTAAAGAGATTATGTTGCATATATATATATAAAACCATTGTATTGATCTAGCTGCCTGAAATATAATATTTTTATGTCCTTGTCTCTTTTGACTTAGCAGTCTAAACAGTCACTGATCAATGTAGTATCTTTTTTTTCCAGTCAGCATCACTCTAGAATAGTAACATGCCCCTGCTGATTATCTCTATCACCAATTTGTTAATTTCTCTGGGCCCATAATGCTGCTTGGCAAATGTTTCCTTTTCTCTGATATTTCTCAAATTGGCATTCTGAAATGTTAATACGTGGCATGAAAAAAAGTATTCTGTGCTCTGAGAAATCTGTCTACTTAGATCCCTTTTTAGGAGATTAATGATGCATATTAACATATTAAAGCCTACATAAAATCCTACAGAAAAGAATTCTCTTTAATTTTTTAATCCTTTGTTTCCCAATTTATTTGAACATGAAACATTTTCTCTTGAGGGATAGATATTAACAATTCATGAAACAGTGTTTCATAGAACAGAAGTTTGAGAAACATTTATAGTTGCCTTCTTTATTCTCTACGATGGCTGTTCCAGACCTCTACAACCTCACCTCAAGCCCAACACCATCTCAATCCTTTTTGTTTTCAGACCTAATCTCTACTTCACTGAGATAATGGAGGCTTACATGTAACATGTCCAAAACAAAATTCACTATCTTTTTATCATTTAACCTTACATTATAGGTATAATAATAGAATATAGCCCATAGGGTAATAATGAGGGTTGAATGAGATAATACATAAAGCAAGCAGTAAAATTCTGGCATGTAGAAAGTACACAGTACCTAGTAACTGCTATTACTAAATGACAGTCTCCCCTATTAGGTTGTAAGCTTCTTGAAGGCAAAAACCACATTCTCCAACACAGCACCGTCCTTGACTTGAAATAGGTACTCAGCAAAGGTTTGTTGAGTTAAAATGGATAGTAATAGTAATAATTGTTGAATAAATGGTTTGTGTAACCATCTGGCTTAGCTTAATCATCATGTTTATTTAACAGTAGGCAACATCAGGTGTTTATTTTTTCTCCCTAGGTGCGCTGTGTTGTAATCATTCAAAGGATAACCAAATGTGCCGCGATGTATGTGAGCAGGTAAGCTTACATAATAATTGTAGAAGATATTATTTAGTATAATTGTTTTGGAGAAATCTGCTGGGCAGCACTTAAAACAAGTGTTCAGAGTTCACATCACCAATAATGGAACAAATTAACGTGTGTCTGCTGACATGATGGAGCACAGTATCTTAAGTAGGATTCTTGCCCAAAATACATAACCAGAATCATGAGGAAACAATAGGGCAAACCCAGATTGAGGGATATTCCTCAAAACAACTGCCTGTACCCTTCAGAGGTATCAGTGTTATAAAAACAAAGGCTGGGCTTCCCTGGTGGCGCAGTGGTTGAGAGTCCACCTGCCGAGCAGGGGACACAGGTTCGTGCCCCGGTCCGGGAAGATCCCACATGCCGTGGAGCGGCTGGGCCTGTGAGCCATGGCTGCTGAGCCTGCACGTCCGGAGCCTGTGCTCCGCAACGGGAGAGGCCACAACAGTGAGAGGCCCGTGTATCGCAAAAAAAAAAAAAAAAAGAGAAAGAAAAACTAACTGGAGATAAATCCTTTTTCATTGTCGTTAGCATTCATAGACTTTACAATCTTGACTATTTGCAGGTAATAATATATGTAATGATTTAAATTTACAGAGACATCAAATTACAATTGCATTAATTAAAGTTGTAGTTGGAAGTGAGCCAACTAGCCTGATGAGTGAACTTGTCAACCCCTCAGCAGCTTTATTTAAAAGATGGCTTTGTCTCTATTTTATGGAATTCTGTGGAGAAGTTTTTGCTACAGTGCTATTCACAAAGTTGTTCTTCACCAATATAAAGGGTATGGCATAGTCTATTTTTCATTGTGGTCAGTTGACTAAAAGCAGTTTATAGGACAGTTTAGAATAGATTTATTGTTTTTTCTTTTCTGTTTTTTTTTTTTTCTCCCCTGTACCCTAACAGGTTAACAGCTGGTTTTCTCCATTTTTGATCATTAGACTTGCCGTATTTAGACTTTGTTGATTATTTGCCAAGCTAACCAACCTTTCAAGAAATATTACCTCACCTTAATTTAGATCTTTCCAAAGGTTTTCCGTTTATAAAGGGAAATTGGAAAATATTCTAGACAATTCATAAATCTAGAGGATAAGTTTACCTCCTCTATTTTCTTATTGAAAAAATGCCACAAAACTTTTTTTTTTTTGTCAAATAGATATTCTCCTCAAAAAGTGAATCCCGACTAAAACATCTGTTGCAGCGAGCCCCAGATTATTGCCCTGAAACAATGGTAGGTCTTATTTAACTGAACTATGGAAGCTTTTGTCTAATGAAGCACTCTAATGAGTTACTTTAGATTTAGCAAATCTTTCAGTGTGATTGGGGTTTGTGGTCAAAGTAAAATGTTAGATTTAACTAGGTACTTTAAAAAGATCTTCACACAAATTGCTAGATAGAATATTGTTTTTCATTGTTTATTTTATACCTATGATGTAGGTATATGACATATTCCAGTCTTTAAATTTCATTATAATAGTTTATCTGGAATTGGGAATTTTACTTATTATCATATTTTGACAATTTTATGAAAACCATAATAACTAAGTCTTACATATATTTTGATTTTTAAAAAGTTGGATTTGGGGTAAGGGAAAATGTGTGACTTCTCATTACTTCTGTCTTCCCATTTTCTGGTATATTATAGATACATTGCATGCCTGTCTGAATGTATTGCATGCATGTAACTTAAAATGCCTCTAATGCATGGGCCATCCTCAGCGTTTGGGATACTCCTGAGCCAGGCTAAGAAAGTCTGAGCTGGCATGAGGGAGCCTCCTTAGATAAGGTAGCTTGGGTTAAATGGGGGGGAAGGTTGATGATCAAACAGTTCTGACTGACATATTTTCCTTTAGTCACTCAACAGGCACTTTTATCTCTGTGCTTGGAAACAGTTATCCTAGTAAGCATCCTGAGTAACCATATTTGTCCTTAGTACTCTCAGATGGAAAGATGGGAAAGCAGCAAGCAGCATTTTTACATCTCAGTTCTGTTTTTTCTTCCCTGAATAGCTGGTTGATACTCATATAGTTCTAGATCATTGATTGTGTAGACACAAACATAATCAAATTAGCTATACATAATTTCTGTAGAAATTTTCATATTTAGGAACTGGTTATCTACATAAAAGTCTTTTGGTGATTACAATTTTAGGTTGAAATTTGGAGTTGTATGAATTCATCTTTGCCAGGTAAGCAATAGAACTGCAACATTTAGCGCTTTATTTTTTGAAACTTATTTTGTGATTGTAAAATCTGTGTCATAGTCCTGAAACCTAATGTTTACCCTTGAATTTCTATCCTCTCCTTCCTGTAGGCACCCAAATTTTCAAATGTATAATTAATTCTCATTCACTCAGTCCTTAATGGTACTCTTGTCTCCACTTCTACCATTCTATTGAAACTGGTCTTTGAAAGATCACCAGGATCTCTTGGTTCCTAGATCTTATGGCTTTTTCTCAGTACTTATTCTCTTCGACTTCCCTGTGACACTTGATATGATTGACCACTCCCTCCTTGTGACCTCACCTTGGCCTTGTGACTTTGCCCTCTCTTATCCCCACCTCCCCCACACACTGTCCCCCCCATAACTACCACAGTTATTTCTGTGTGTGGTCCTCTTCCCTTCTCTCTCCACATTCACCCTGGTAACCACATTCCTTCCCAGAACTGTTATCTAATCAGCTCTGGGAAGATAACTTTCAAATCCAAGTCATTGTTCATGACCTCTACACGTCTTTACCTGGATCTATGCATCCAGGTGGCATCTGAAGTGCCAATTCAAAACCAAACTCATCTTATAACTGCTTTCTCTTGTGAATGACACTCTAGACTGGAAGCCCTCAAGTCATTATCTCTGATAGCTTTTTCTTTTTAGCTCATTGACTCTCTTCTTGTAAAATCTTGCATCTATCCTCACTATTCCTAGTTCAAGCCTTTATGATTACACCTTTGGGGTAGATTATTGCAATAACCTTGTAACTGGTGTTTCAATACACCATAGCTGTCCTCCCCACCCCCTTCAAAAAAAATCCCTCCGGGGATATCCACTTCCATCGGAATAAAGGTCAAACTCCCTAGCCTGGTATTCATGGTCTCCTAGGATTAAAGCTCATTTTCCAGTCCTGGTTAAAGCCAGTGCCTTGAAAAAAAGGGGCTATATCTTATGTTTCTCTGAATTCTGAAGGCTCTCACACTGTTTGAAATTTTCATTTCAAACAAAGTGGACTGTTTGCTTCCTAGAATTGCCCACGTCCTTGCTTGTTCTCCCAGTTATCCCTCTCCCTAGTGTCTGCAATTATATATATGTGTGTATTGTTCCTATCAAATTGTAATCTCCATAAAGGGATAAATCATATATTTTATCTATCTCATAGCCCACAAAATACCTAATAGAGTGTCTTGTACATAATAGGGGTTCAGTGAATGTAAATGCTTGTTGAATAATTTAATATTTTCTAAGAGGCACTGGATATGTGAAAACAGCAGTAAAATGCATTATGGTGTAAAAGTTCACAGAGTTTATGACCTACATTGATTCCATTCAAAATTCTTTCTAGAATATGAGTGATTCTGAATAGCAAGCAGCAAAGATTGAGAGGAAGCTAACTATACTAGGCAATGGGACTAGATGGGAGTCTGTTGCCCTTTATACCATTAAAACATGTAGGGTTATAGAAGCTTATGATATGCAGGATTTTTAGCCAGTTTTAACAATTGGGATGGTTTATGATTATATTTTGAGAGCTTTGTCTGTCCATGGGCCATTTGTTTGCTTTGGTTTGTTTTTTAGCAGAATACTTCTATTTGTTATATTAGGTCTTAGTTTCGTGTAGAGAACTATGTTACATATTGCCTTGAATCCCTGACATTTTTAAAAAATGGAAATAATAATCTAATGTACATGTGGATTTGCAGATCTATGTATTATATGGAAGCAGCATAAAGAATTTCTTAAAAGAGATAAGAAGGAATTTGTAGCATTCCTACAAGTGAATCTTTTCTTTTTTCATAATTATTACTTATATCTCCTAATTTTATCCTAGGAGTTATTCATTGACATTTATGATTGCAAAAAGGGATCTGAAAATTGCATTAGAACACTTTGTAATTTTATCACCTTTTGATATCACTGTAATTTGGTTGGAGAAATAGAGCTATGCATAAATTGAACCAGAATAGTCATTTTGCCCCACAATAAAGTATACCCATCAAAGTCAGTCATGGCTCACAGGAGATGTTCCTGTCTGTTTACTAAGTATCAGTTTTTAAACAGCATCATGTGTTTTATGATATTCTAGGTATTTAATATTTTGAATGTTGGAATACAATAATACTCATGCCCTTTTTTGTTTGTTGGCTTATTAAGTTAAATTGGAATCCTTTCCTCTTCTGGTTCATAGTCCAAAGGTGAAGAAAGCCTCTCATTGCTTTCCTTAGCCTGTATGTCCTCTAGAGATTCTGTTTACCTAAGAGTGAGAATGAGCTAAAGAGAGTTTAGGGTGGGCAGGGAGAAGAGGGAAAAAAACAAAGGACCTGGTAATTATGCTGTGAGGGACCCTGAGAAGACTGATAGCATTGAGAGTAAGGGTGGGAGGAGGGGCTTCATACTTTGAGACCCTGCTATCTAAGTTAGCTTTCTTATGGACACCTGCTTTGACTTGTAGTGGTATCCATGAACCAGTTTGGCACTCTATTTGTGTTTGTCACTACTTATGACCAAAACATTTGAACATTTTCTTTTTAAGGTGTGTTTAAGAAGTCTGATGGCTGGGTTGGCTTAGGCTGCTGTGAACTGGCTATTACCTTGGAGTGTCGACAGGCATGCAAGCAGGTAACACTTGGCAATCAGGCTCTTAAGCAGCGTGGAGTAGAGTTTCAGTTTCGGCTGTGTCTTGGACCTAGCCTACCTCATATCTTTGGAGAGGTGACCCATAAAAGCTGCAAATTTAGCATTTCTTACATGGACCATTTCCTTTTAGACATGCTGCCTTTTCAGATATGGCTGCTGCATGTAAGACCCTCAGCCTTCTCTTATTCTTTCTTAACTTCTATCTGCCACACAAAGAAAGAATATGATAGGAATCAAGGCCTTTTGTATTCTGCCTATGGTCATGCTTAGTCAGTGCTGAATGACTCCAAATGGTCGTGTAAATTTCAGGCATGCTTGGATGAGAGCAGTTGACACAGTTGGCTTATTTTGCTTTCATCTTCCCTCTGTCGTTCATCATGGGTTTACTCTGAGTATGTTCTTTTATACCTTCTCTGCCCCTAAGGTGAGCCTGTCTCCTACAGTGAATTATGACTTCTCTTTGATTTGATATATCTCAGGTCCAATTCAAGTTAGGCCCCTGAACTCTTCCTCACTGTATGTTTTTCATAGTGGTTCCTCAGAGTGCTGTGGAAAAACTGGTCTCCTGGCTCCTCATACTCCAAATGGTGGGAGTATGGAAAACTGGGAAATTTAAGTGTCCCTAAAACTAAACGGGAAAGCCTTCTCTTATTTTCTCCTTCTAGTGACTGGTCTCTAGACAGGAGTATATGAGACATGGTGATGCCTTCACTTTCATACAGACCACTGAGCCACACTCTTTGGGCAGCACATAGCCTAGCTATCTGCTGTTCTCCTCCAGGCATTGAGACGAAACTGAGTTGTAGAGCATTTGAGCTGTAGTACATCTAGTGGGCCACAGAATAGTTGCCAGTCCATTCTGCTTCTTGCTTTCCCTGTCCTCATCAGCTGGTCTATTCAGAATTGCATGAGCCTAGGTGATAGAACGGGAGGAAATAGAACAAGGAACCAGAGTCCATGGCTCTGGAACTCCGTCTCTAAATGAGGATTATCATCATGTGGAAGAACAGCCACCCCTCAGCAGATTTGTTTTGGCTTGTTTTTTATAGAAAGTGTATACTTAAATGTAGTAAATAACTTTCTGTTTTTCTGTCTGTCAGTTTCCTCATCTGTAGAAGGAATAATATCTTCTACATAAACTTGTTAAGAAAATTACATAAAAATAACTTATTAATTGCCTGGCATTGCCTTTCACTCTTTAGTTGTCTCCTCTGTTACATATGGATCTTGGCTTATATGGGAACTTAAAACATGAAGGGTTAAAGAAAAAGCAAACTATAAATGCCCTAGCAAAGCTTCACAAGAAAATTCACTGCAGCAGAGCTTCAGAGCTTCACAAGAAAATTTGCTACAGAATGGAATTCAGCTTAAAAAAAAAGTCCTCTGATTTACATTTCCTTCAAAGTTATCTAGTTTCTGAAATAACAAAAGGACTGTGTCATTATGTGAGATTAAAGCCATAAAAGTGAGAGTGAAATTCTAGCATATCTGGAGCTAATGTTTGTTTAATGTGGATTAAATAAATTAATGCAGAAATTTGTTATTTTTTAGGCATCTTCAAAAAATGATATTTCCAGAGTTTGCAGAAAAGAATATGAGGTATGCATTTTATTTAACAAATTTGGATAGACTAATTAGATGTTATCAGAATTGATAAAATCACTCAAATTTTAAAAATGAGTTCATCGTTAAATAAATTGCCTTTTACTTTACAGAAAATATGGCGTTGAGAAAAATGTCATTTACCTTTTTTTAGAAATGTTATAATTTTAATTAACTTGTTGAAATTAAACGTTAATTTGAAAGAAATGCCTAAATCACATATACAGAGGATTTAACCTATGATGTTTTCATAATAAAGCAACTGGTTGTATCCAAGGTTGTAAAATAGTTTTTCTTAGGTTCCATATCCTCTTTTGCCCCTTTTCCTATACCTTGATCCATCCAGGTATCCACTTTTATCAACTACCTCTAATTGGAAGAAACAAAATCACATTGCTAGTGTGAGTAGCTTCAGACTTTCCTAGCATCTTACATTTGGGGGGGAAAGGTACATACCAAATTACAAAGGCTATTAAATCTGAAGGACTCTTGTCTCCCAATGGTGGTGTTTCAAGCACTGTGGTATCTAGATTGGGTGTCGGGGGGAACAGGTTGAGGAGGGGCAGAGGTAGAGGAGGTATTTCACATCAGACAAATATGTACAAAAGATTGTCCCTAATGTGATAGAGCTCCTCACTGGGACTACTTTGTTCAGTTCCTAGAACTTCATTGTTAAGTATGACAATATTATTTTTTATAGTGTAAGACCGTGTAATTAAGAATACTTAAGCACATATGCCTCATTCATCATTTGTATGTATAAACATTGAGATTCCTATTGCTTTTAATAGTCTGTATTCTCTTGGAGAAGAAAGATAGAACAACTCTCTTAACTGCTTCTAGATTATAGTTCTAATTTTTTTTTCTTTTCTCAAAGCCTGTAATTATAGCTCTCGATTAATATTTTGGAATTGGAAAAATCTTATTTATCCTTTGTTCCTTTGTACTATTGCTAAGTTATATCTGTTTCTCTGAAGACAAATTTCCAAATTAACTGCAACTCTTTTCTGTTCTTATTGAAAAGAGCCTTTCTACAAAGAAGTAAAAGATCTTTCTTTTTTTTCTTATCTCTCTACCTTTGAAATAACTAGTTTTAGTTTCTCTTGAACAAAGTGGCTAACTGTGATAATTCCTTCTTTTCTCCCACATGATGTCTGACACTGTCCATCTCCTGTAGCCTGTCCTCCATTATTTTAGTGTGCTTCCTTCTCTTGTCTGGATTTCTGCATTGCCCTAGGAAGTCTGCCAGTATGTGTTGATGAAGGACGGGACAGGAAAGGTAAGAGAGATAAACACTGTCCTATGAGAGAAATACTAAGAGTAGTTTACCTTTTCCAGTCTATCCTCCCCTATTTGGCCTAGAATTAAGCAACTATCTTCCAAAAATATACATGCCAAGAAGGTTCTTTCGCATATATATAAACGTAAAATATATATATGTAATACATATATGTAAAGTATACATGTGTTTTATATATATATGTGTGTGTTATATATATATAAAACTGTACAAATTATTCAAGATAATTCAAGATTCAATTTGATTTTTTATGTTATTTAGAAATAAAAAGAGAGACAAGAGCACTTTAACACAGAAAGAAGTTTCTGCATTATAAGCCCCAAATAACAGTCACTCTCACTGAATTGTTAAAGCCTAGTCTAGACATAATGGCTATTTGTTATAAAGTGAATTGGGTAACATTGGTGTAGTGCAACCTATTTTAACTGGATTAGTTGCTTATCAACATTAGAATAATTTATAAAACTAGGCTTTTGGTACCTTTTCCTTAACACTGGAGTGGTCCCTGGAAGTGAATTTCCAGATGTGTAAGCTATTCCTTTAGGCTTACAACTTTAGGAGTTAACATTTACCCTGAAGGATGGTGTTGTGCAGTTTGACTAGAGATTCAGAGAATGAGCGGTTATATTTGAAGGAGCTAATGTTTATCTTTACTGATAAGCTGCTGCAGAATCCCCTTCGAGGGGATTTCCTGAGAAATTTACTTACATGAATAAAGTTTAAAATTTTTATGCCATTTAAGATTGTTTTGTTCCAACCAAGCTAAGATAAACTAGTGAAATGTAAAGCATTTTTATGTGTGGTTTTATAGTATCTGGTTTCTTTTTAGGCAAATCAACAAATATTTATTGAATAGTGAGAGGCAGTTTTATTATATTAGAAAGAAAACAAACTTTCGGGAATTCCCTGGTGGTCCAGTGGTTAGGACTCCATGCTTCCACTGCAGGGGGCATGGGTTCGTTTCCTGGTCGGGGAGCTAAGATCCCTCATAGCTGCGCAGCATGGCCAAAAATATATAAATAAAATAAAATTATCTTAAAAAAAGAAAGAAAACAAACTTTGAAGTCAGACCTATGTTAGAATTATGGTTAAGCTACATATAGCTTAATTCTTTAGTATTAAAAGAATTATACCTGAGTCGAGATAGTTAAAGAATTATACCTGAGTCGAGATAGTTAAAATATGTACTGAACATGCAAGAACTCAAGGAAATTGGAAAGCAGACTGAGCATGTTGGGAGTTAACAGGGAAAACTTTGCAAAAGAGAGGCCTGAAAGGATTGGTATAATTTGGGTCAGAAGACTGGATCAACAGCATTTTAGCAAAAATGCACATGACTGAGGTGGGGGGTGAAAAAGAAGATAGGCCTATTTTGGGCTGAGAATCTGCTTGGATAGGAAAGTGGGACCAGATCCTGGAAAAATGATATTTTGGGGCTCAGCCCATTATTTAGTAGAGGGAGATGATAAAGATTCTGTGATAGGAGACCAACATAACAAATAAAAGTCCAATATTTTAGAAAGCTTCAAGTGTTAGGTATGTGCAGGCTAAGTTTTAGATCCCCCAAGTTCCTCTAACTTAGCTAAAAACAAATAAGGCCCACAACTAGGATGATAGCAATAAAATCGAGTATTTGGGAATAAATCAGAGATTTGAAGGTAGAGTCCGTCATTCAGGATTTGTTATAAAGGATTGAATATAGGAGATGATGTTCAGGGAAATATAAAAAACAATTAGTGAATTGGGAGATAGGACTAAAGAAGTTATATGGAAAAGCAGCGCAGGATAGGCTGAAAGAGAGTTTAAGGAACATGGAGAATAGAGGAAGTATTCTAATTGGAATACTCAAAGAAGAAGAAAGAATATGGGACAGAGGCAGTGTTTAAAGAAGCCCAAGAAATCTCCAGCAGGATTTTTTTTTAAATCCATACGTTACAGACAGACCTCATAGCCACAGGTCTTAAAAGCAGTCAGGAAAAAAGACATTGTCTTCAAAGGAGGTCAACAGCTGATTTTTCAGTAGCAATAGAGGAAGCCAGGAACAGTGGAATGATACCTAAACTGTTCTGAGAGAAAATAACTATCATATCCAGCAAAAATATTTTTCAAGAAAGAAGGCAAAATTAAGGTATTTCCATATGACAAAAACAGAGAATTGCCAGTACTGGACCCTTGCTAGAAATCCTTCTTTAAAGGAAGTTCTAAAATATCTATAATTATTTGAGATGCAAAGGAAAATGAGAACAATAAAAATACAAAGTGACTAAGTTAAAACACACACAGGTTGTATAAAACAGTAATAATTTATTATTGAGTTTAAAAAAAAGAGAAAATACACAGCAAAGATAGCATATACATTGGGAAGGGATTTTAAAGAAATTGAAGTACATTGTTAGGTCTTTTTCAGTGTAAAAACCCATATCTCAGAGGTAGTTAGGAATACCAGACTAAAGATGAGGAGAGATCATGCCCAAAGTCAACCATGAAGTGACTCTTGAACGTTGAGAGTGAAAGAAAGCTTTATGAAAGAAAAAATATAGAAAAAATAGAAAGCTGATTTTGAAAATCGTTTTTAGGGAATGGAAAGAGAAGGAGCCATGTACTGATCTGACATTCAATGAGAATATTAGATTGAGATATTCCAAGAAAAAGAGAAATTCTTATTAGTGAAAGTGTTCAAAGCAAAGATTTACTGGATAAATACATTGTGGAGGGGATTTCTGCAATGGATAGGAGATTTGGCTATTCTCCCATCTTTGCAGTTCTCTTATTCTGACTCATACCTATGAAAGAGTACCACCTTCAGAAATTGAGAATACTTCTTTCAGAATCACACACATTTGGTTAGAGCTATCAAAATCAACCAGTGGCTTGATAACTCCATCACAGATGTGTTCAAGTGTCATGGGCATGCTTGGTTCTAGGTTAGCCATGCGTTTTCACAGGCTTGGTCTTGGCCCATCTAGAAGTATTTATCAGGCCACATGCACTCATGGATGTATGATACTAGACCAGGGATGATATTTAAAATATTAAACAACTGGAATGACCGGCACCAACAATCAGAACAAATGCTGGATATAAACTAGAGCCATACTAGTTTAGCCATACTAGGGCAAATTGGCTGATTAGAACTAAAGTAAAAACTTAATCATGTTTTCCATGAGGTGTGAGACATCTAGTGTAATACTTTTTGCATAGTCTTTGTCTATAGCTGGCTGAAAACATTTTCTTCTAGCCACCAAGATGGTGGTTAAAAACAAAAATTGGTTGTTGATAGTGATTTTCTTGAATGTCAGAATAAACATCAAGATGATATGAGGCTGGTGTATTCCCAGAGACCTGGCAGTGTCTGTAACATGATGAGACAAATTTTAGTTTCAGGTTCATAAACCCATTTCATACCTTTATGTCACACCTTACCTGCCGTTCTCTAACATAATGGCCATAAATATATATACCTTTCCATTTGCTGCATGAGCCACTGAAATACAGTGTTGCAAATTTGTCCTCAGACTTTTGTGCTTTTACTTTTTTATTCCTTCTTTCACAGATCCTTCTCTGCGCTTTTCTTTATATTGTTTTCAGAAATGTGATTTTCATTTCTCTCCTTTCTTCCTAGCTTTCTTCAGTCCAGTTCCTTGATGTTATTTCATTAAGGAAGTTGAGAAACTATGAAGGAAAGTCAGTAGGAGATATTTTTGTGAGGATTTGCTTTTTTTTTTTTCTTTTTAAGCTTAATCCATTTAAGTTTTAAACTAAACTGTTGCTAAAGAAAACTAAAATAATGTTCTGTCCTGGGGCTCTGGTTCTCTGAGAATGCTGAGATAAAATTAAGACTCTGAGGATATTAAAAAGAGGCTCTAAGAACCACAAAAACAAAGATGGTCAGCCTTGTGAGTGCCAGGCTCAGGTCTGTCAGCACTATCCTATCAACACACAGCTAAATGCATAAGAGTGCAGGTATGTGTTAAATTTTATTTTTTGAATATTCACATGTTCAAAATTCAAAACAGTATACAATAAAAAGTCTCTTTCCTACCTCTTATACCACAGCCACCCAGTTCCTAAGGTCACCAGAGATATTTTATGCACATAAAAGTAAATATGTATATATAGTCCTCTTCTACCCTTCTGTACACAAATGGTAGCTTACCACACACTTTGTGGTACCCGTGGATGCCAGTGTTTGGTGCATATTTATGTATGTCTGTATGGGCTGTCCAGTGTATCCTCAGGAAATGTCGCAATAAAATGTTCTGTTTTAAAGATTTCTATGTTTTAATTTTATTTTGTTCCTTTTCTCTCAAATTAACCTTGATTCTAGATTTACTACCAGAAGCATAAAGGAAAAGGGATGAAAAAATAGCCCTAAAAATTTAGACCTAGGAGGGCAGGGATGTAGGACCAGCAGGATTCTCTGGACAGCTAGAGGCCTTCTGTGCCTCGGTATGATTGGATCTGTGCCGCAGTAGTTCCAGGAATAGAGTAGACCTTCTTACATGGCAGATGACAGCCTAGGCTTTGGACAGTTGGCTTGGGGATTTTAGCAAAAAGAATCATGTGGTACTTTGCCTCAGCAGAGCCTTCAGCACCTAAATGTAAAGCTTCTTTTAGTACCAAGGAAACTCCAAGAATTGTCAGAATATGGTAAGTAGAAGACTGTGAATGGGAGGCTTTGTAAATGGTAAAATGCTATACAGGTATGCTGTGTCAGACTAGATTTGAGCCGTTACCTGCAGCTGATGAGCTCCAAAAAGAGCGAAACCTATTAGGTCCTGCAGTACTGGCTTGAGATAGTATAAATCCTTGATTACGTTCCATTTGTATGTTGTTTTGTTCTGTCATACTTTGTACTGGGGAAGGGAATAGCTCCCATTTAGTCTCCTTGAGCTAGTGTATTTCCTCTGCAGTCCATTCTTCTTATAAGTCACCTGATTGAGATCATCCCAAAAGGGAAATCTGATCAAGTCTGATTAGATTGTGACCTGGTCTGATCCAAATGGCCAGGTTTTTCTCCCTAGGCAATCTCATCTACTCCCATAGCTTTAATTGCCCCAATATGATGACAACTCCAGAATCTTCTTTGCTAACCTCTTTTTCTCCTGAATCACTGCTGGATATGTGTTCTTTTGATGTTCAACTGACATTTCAAATCAGCCAAACTGACTGTTAACCTTCCCTACCTCTTCTTCCCTCCACCCTACTGCTACACAACACCACACATACACACATCCCCAAACAAAAACTTACCATTTTCTTGCATTTCTTGCTTGGTTGTTTAAGTACAGTCCTCCCAGACACATAAACTAAAAGCCTAAGAGGTGTTGTCTACTCTTTCTTCTTTCTCACCACCTCCCACAGAACAAAACAAAAAATAAAAAAACTGGCTATTAAGCTCTAAAGATTTGCCTCTGGAATATGTCTTAAATTGGTCTCCTTTCCAGATCCTCAGTTACTGCCTACCTCAGGCCTTTATACCACTTTGGGGGACAACTACAATAGCTGCCCAACTAGCTTTCCTGTCTCTAATTTCTCCTCTTATTTACTACCTCCACTTCTCGTAGGGTGACCTCTTTAAAGACCAAATATGGTCGTATCACTCCCTTCCTTGAAACTCTTCAGTGGCTCACCTGTAAGATACAGTTCATGTTCCTCAGCCTGGTATACTTAAGCTTTTCTCGACCTAGCCCCCGACTCTTCCCTCCTTGACGCTTCAGCAGCTTACTGCTTATAACTTCCCAGATTACCATGTGTTGTATTTGTTAGTTGTACCACCTGTTGCCCTCCTGGAATTCCTGTTCCCTGAATCCATCCTATCATCCCCATCCATTAGTAGACTGGAGCCAGCTCCCACCAGCTAGGGAGAACTGGTTGTTAAATATTCAGGAGTTTGGCAAGCCAGCTTTTAACTTGAAAAGCAGCTGTGATGGGGGTATTTATACCACGCATATCAGCAAATATTACAAATCAGAACTCCCCTTCACCCCCACCCCACCCCAGCATGCCATAACCCTACTGAAATTCTGGCTTAGATGGTTCCTCTTTAAAACCTTTCCTGCTCAGCCCTCTACCGTCACACACACAAAATTAGTTGCTATTTATAAACACTTGACATGCTTTATTATAGCATTGGTCACCGTATAGTGTAAGTCTTTGTTTTCAAGTCACTTTTTAATGCTAAAGTCTTGAGTTCCTAGGACAGAGTCCATTGTCTCAATTGTCTTTGCATGCATGTCATTCATTCATTCCTTCAACATTCATTGAGTTGATACACTTAATATGTATCAGGCACTGTTCTCAGAGTACAAAGATGGAAGGATTTAGCCACTGTCTGTAAGAAGTTCATAGCCTAGTCCATGGGAAGAGAGAAATTCAAATAGTCCATTACAATACAGTGAGACAAGTACGTTGCTAGAAGTCTGTGCAAGACACGTTGAAGCCTGGAGGAAAAAACCCTTCCCAGGGTAATGGGGAAGTCTTCACAGAGCAGGTAAGACTTAAAAGATGAACAAAAATTTGTTGCCTGTAAATAGGTGCTACAGTTAGTATTTTTATAGATAGAATTTTTTAATAGAAAGTTTTCCCACTCTGGACAGTACATAAGGTTCTTTGTTTCAGAGTAAATAGCAGTTTTATGCGAAAACCCTGTGTAAATGTCTATGAATCAGGCATTCTTTGAATGAACAGAGAAAGCACTGAATACTGTATCTGTAATCACAATGTTGTGTAGCAAACCATCCCAAAACTCCATAGCCTAGAATTATTATTATTTAATAATAATTTATTATTTCTCATGCATTTAGCAGGCCTAGCTGCTTCTGGCTGGGCTCACTTGTGCATCTGCAGTCAGCTGGCAAGTCAGCCAGGGTCTGGCTGGTTTAGGATGCCCTTGGCTAAGTCAGCTCAGCTCTCCTCTTTGTGTCTCTCCCAGCCTTCTAGCAGGCTAGCTCAGGCAGGTTCCCATGGTGGTGGCAGGGGCTCAAGAAAAGAAGTGGAAACATGCAAGTATATGTGCAGGTCTCTACTTACCTCATGCTTGCTACTGTCCACTTAACTAAAGCAAAATCACATGACTAAGTCCAGAGTTAGTGTGAGAGAAATAGATACAGGGAAATGTAAAAAATTGGGGCCATTGCTGCAGTCAATTTGCCACAAACACATACTCTGTGTAAGCTGTGTTCTAGACCTCATGTTACTCTGCAGGTATTACTTGCTAGTGAATTTGCTTCCAGCTGGTTGGATGCTCTGGGTGATAATGAGCAAACTTCTCTGAGCAGTCTGGACCTATTAATCTTATCTCAGTTTTGGGTTTCATTTTTATCCCACTATTGAAATGACATTTATTATTTGGGAGGCTGAAGAGTCATTTGTTTAGTGATATCCATGTCCTATTAAACTCCTTTACATATTCTAGTCACTTAGAATTTTTTTTACTAAAAAGCCATGGTGTCCACAACAAGGAGAAAATACCTTGTGGAGGTTTAAAAAACATGTTTTTAAAGGTCAGTTATTGGGGAATTCCCTGGTGGTCCGGGGGTTAGGACTCGGTGCTTTCACTGCCATGACCTGGGTTCCATCCCTGGTCGGGGAACTAAGATCCTGCAAGCTGCACGGCGTGGCCAAAAAAAAGAAAAACAAAAGGTCAATTATTTAATCTCTCCAACTTAGCTTTTTTTTTTTTTTTTTTTTTTTTTTTTTTTTTGCATACGTGGGCCTCTCACTGTTGTGGCCTCTCCCATTGCGGAGCACAGGCTCCAGACACGCAGGCCCAGAGGCCATGGCTCACAGGCCCAGCTGCTCCGCGGCACGTGGGATCTTCCCAGACCGGGGCATGGACCCGTGTACCCTGCATCGGCAGGCGGACTCTCAACCACTGCGCCACCAGGGAAGCCCCAACTTAGCACTTAATAAGCTAGATTCTTCATGCAAAACTTCAAACTGGGAGAACTCTCAGTCCATCTGTGAAAAGCAAACATTTTATTTATTGAGACCTTAGGAACAAAGCAGCCCCTTTTAACTAGTAGCCTTGGGAATAGGAAACATTAATAACAGTTCATAGAATGTACTCTTTTGGGTCTTTGTCCAGAAGTGACTAAAATATCCAAGATTCAAACCTGGTTTTGTTTGTTTTTAATAAGATTCATGTGAAATGTTTGTTTCATTTTCGTCATCCTCATCATTGGTGAGAAAGGGAAGCTGGAGGGACCAGTAGTAGTAGAAGGGCAGTGGACAGAGAAAGTATTGAGACAAGTGGACAAATGGAGAAATGCCAGAAGGGGTCACTGAAGTAGAAAAGTGAGTGGCCAGGTCAGAAAATAAATCTGCAGAGCCAAGTTCTGAGCAAGAGGTTAGAGCCGCAGAGTCTACCTCGCAGATGGACCCCAATGGCTCTTCCCCCCAGAAGGAAGGTCAGTGTGGCATAAAGGATCACATAGGGTTCCCTTGACTTTGATTTCACTCTGTATCTTAGTTTTTCTGCTAGGTGTGCCCATAGGTGGGAGGGCTTATTGCAGTTCTCAAAAACCATTTTAGGTAGGGTAAGGAACTGGCTAATGAAAGCAGCTGCCTGAGGAAAGATTTCATGATCAAAATTTTTTAAGGGAAATGATAATACTTCAAGAAAATGATTTTTTCACAATTTAAGATGTTGATTTAAAAAATAGACTTAAAATAGGATACTCTATGGACATAAATTCAACCTTGCATTGGCTGCATTCAGAATAATAATCCAAAGTCTTCTCACGGGATAGTGTCATGGGAGAGCACTGGCAGAGTAATCTGGGTTCTAGCCCCGCCTTTGCCCTTTGCTTACTCTGTACATCTCTATCCAGCTGTATAGTGAAGGCTTTGGGACTTGAAGGTCTCTTGCTGTCAGCGCTTACATACTGACATGTTCTTTGGGTCTCTGAGGTTTTTGTAGATCCTAACCTCAGTTACACTGTAATTTTGATTTATAGAGTAAGATGAGTGGGGTGAGGGAGCTGCTATATGGAGTCACATTGAGTATTAATATTGGTGGCAGAAGATCAAAAGAGGCTTGGGGGCTTCCCTGGTGGCGCAGTGGTTGAGAGTCCACCTGCAGATGCAGGGGACACGGGTTTGTGCCCCGGTCCAGGAAGATCCCACATGCCGCTGAGCGGCTGGGCCCGTGAGCCACGGCCCCTGAGCCTGCGTGTCCGGAGCCTCTGCTCCGCAACAGGAAAAAAAAAAGAGGCTTGGTATAAACCCAACTGAGTATAAACCCTCAGTTACTGCCTACTTTTGCCACTAGATGGCAATCAGACATTTGAAAGACTTAAGAATTGACTAGCTAAGACCCTGATGGACCATCTTAAGAAATGAAGAAACTGTCAGCCAGGGCTGTAACTCATGTGTGTCTTAAGCCCTGTCAAACTAGTCAGCAGTAGTTTTAGCAGTGAAAAGGTAGAGTTACCTATAGTTTATACCTTAGGTAGAGTTACCTAAGGTTAAGAATCTTTTATCAAAGAGGGGGATATGATAAAATCATGATGCGTGTAAAGTAAGCAACAGAGAATTGATGAATTCATCAAATACCAGTATACTTGAGTGAAGGACCATTCTTTTTTAAATTTAATTTCATTTTCTACTGAAGTATAGTTGAATTACAATGTTGTATTACTGCTGTACAGCAAAGTGACTCAGTTATACATATATATACATTCTTTTCCATTATGGTTTATCACAGGATATTGAATATAGTTCCATGTGCTATACAGTAGAACCTTGTTGTTTATCAATTCTGTATATACCAGTTTGCATGGTATATATACCATGCAACCCCAAACTCCCAATCCAACGCTCTCCCACCCACCTCCCCCTTGGCAACCGCCAGTCTATTCCCTATAAGGACCATAGTTTGAAACCTTAAAACTGGTAAAGATAAAGAAAGAGATGTAAAAATGGTGTTAACACTAGAGGTGCTGCCACGTGGAAATATAAAAGTTTTTAGTTCAACAAGTTAGAGTAACGCTATGCATGCAAGGTCTATCAGTGAACATTAAGGGAAACGAGAAATGCTTAGGGAACATCTCTGAGCTCTGGATGTGACATCAAGAGAGACAGCTGAGCCCTTCTATATCAGCCGTTAGCAAACTTTTTCTGTGAAGGGTCAGAAAGCAAATATTTTAGGCTTACCAGCCAGTTTAGGCTTACTGTCCACTCAACTCTCCTATTATAGTGTGAGGTAACCATATACAATATGTAAATGAATGGGTGTGACTGTGTTCCAATAAAACTTTACTTACAAACACAGGCAGCGGGCAAGATTTGGCCTGGGTGCCATAGTTTGCCAACCCATTTGTGGGTGAAAGCTAGGGTCCATAAGTAGTTCTCCTTTCTAGGCCTCAGACTCTGGCTTCTGTCAAACGAGTTGGATTAGCTGATCTCCGACATTTTTCAGATTTTGTGTCCTTTAATACCTCTCTCTGAAGCTAAGTGATCCACAAGGCTGACCCAGAGTGATATTTCTTTTATTTTTAAGATCAAATTTAAAAAAAAATCAAGCTTGAACAAATTTGTAAGTTTCTAGAGCAGAATTTCTCAACCTTGACACTATTGACATTTGGGGCCGGATAATCCTTTGTTGTAGGGGAGCTGTCTTATGCATTGTAGGATGTTTAACAGCATCTCTAGACTCCTCTACCTACTAGATGTCAGTTCAGTAGAACACCCCAACCCCCCCGTGTTATGACAACCAAGAATGTCTCCAGACATTGCCATATGCCCCCTGGGAAGCAAGATTACCTCCACTTGAAAACCACAGCTCTAGAGACTTCAAGAGTAACTGGAAGAATAACAAAAATGGAAATCAGGCCATGTAACCCAGGACGGCCACCAAGATAATAAACATACTTCTTTAGGAACAAGGCCAAAAAAGCCAAAACCAAGAGGAACCAAGAGGAACCAAGAGGAACAAGAGGAACAACCTGCATATTAGAAAGAGAATCGCAAGGAATTCCCTGGCGGTCCAGTGGTTAAGACTCCGTGCTTTCACTGCTGAGGGCCCTGGTTCCACCAGGAAACTAGAATCCCACAAGCCTCTCAGCTCAGCCAAAAAAAGCAAAGCAAGCAAAAAAAAGAAAAGAGAAGGGCAATGAGAATTTTATTCACCCAGTTAAGAGGGGCTGGAAAGTTGGTAGCAGATGACTTTTTTTTTTTTTTGGCTGCACCAGGTCTTAGTTGCCACGTGTGGGATCTTCAGTTGCTTGCAGCATGAGGGCTCTTTTAGTTGCGTCGTGCGGGATCTAGTTCCCTGACCAGTGATCGAGGCCGGACCCCCTGCATTGGGAGCTTGGAGTCTTAACCATTGGACCACCAAGGAAGTCATGGTAGCAGATGACTTTTTAATATTGATTTAGATCATTTTATTGAAAGTGTTCCTGAAACCATTGAACCAAAATAGAGGGCTACCTATAATGGGTAGCTGAAAAGTCAAACTAAAACAAAGAAACATGGATGAAGAGAAATATAAAAAAGACCACTATTAAAGAATACCAAGAATATTTACTTTTCACTATTTTATATTATTTGATGAGATCTCTAACAGAAAGAATTCATACTGGGTGAATTCATTAGCCCTTATCTATGGGTCCTGGGTATTTTGTTTTGCTTTGGATAAATCAAGTGTGGTTTATTCCTACAGTAGAATATTATTTAGTAGAGAAAATGCAGTACAGCTTTACACAACTACATAGATGGATCCTTGAAGCTAGGTTTTAAGTGTCAGTAAAGCTGATCCTTTAATAAGGCTAGATCACGTAGCCAGCTTGGAAGTTAGTTGCAAATAAAAGCCAAAATCATCTCTATTCATTAATAAGGGTGTCCTTGTTTTCCATCTACCTTTTATTTATGCCCATATTCTTTTAAGAATTTATTCTCTTCCAAGTGTGATATTAATCATAGTCTACAAGCCCTGATTATCCAAATAGCATTGTACAAGGAAGTTTTTGTTTGTCTTGTTTTGTTTATTTTCCTTACAATGACTTTAACACAGTGTGATATTTTCTGAACAGTGATCTAAGAGATCTAAAAACATTAATTCTAGTCTCAGATTCTACTTTTGACTTGCTCTGTGAGCTGGGGCAGTCTCTCCCCTGCTAAGGAAATGGTTTCTTTATCTGTAATATGGTAGAGAGATTCCCCAACTCTGGCCCCAGGATGGCTGCATAAGAATCATCTTTGAGGCCTTGTTTTAAATTTAGATTTCTGTGCTTCATTCCCAAATTCCAATTCTGTAGTCTAGGGTTAAGGCCTAGGAAGCCCAGGTGTTCTAGTGCATGGCCAGGTTTGAGAACAATTAGAGGTGATCTCCAAGGTCCTTTCAACTCTAAAATGCAGTGGTTATATGAAATATGTATTTCCTAAATAACCTTTATTATATTATTATCTGAAAGCTTTTTTATGTTCTACAAGAAACAATTGAGATTACTACATTGTACTTTCCCCACATACACACATTGGTACAGCTTTACATAAACTTGGTTTGCTATAATGTGGTCAGCTTATGGCTTGGGTGATAATCTTGATCCCCAAAATGTATTAGAAGATGGTTTCTCTTTTCACCAGAATGCTATATCATAGTTTCTTTGTTTTTAATCTTGGATTTAGAGAAGGATTAAATAGTTTGATATCCTGATTTCCATATAACTCTAAGAGTGGAATAAAATTAGAAATTCTATGTGGTTGTTAATTTCTGTTTTTTTTTTCCTTTAATTTACAGAATGCTCTTTTCAGTTGCATTAGCAGAAATGAAAGTAAGTATATTGTTGATGGTTATACAAGCAATCCAAAGAGAAAAACATGGCTTACAGAATATGATTTAGCTGTTATAAATATTGCCAAAACTCTGACATTATAACTTAGGTTGTTACTAAACCGTCTGAAGGAATGTGCACAGCAGGATTCTGATAGGCTCTTTCCTCTGGAGTGTTTGGGCCATTCATGAATTCTAACAATTCCCATGTCCTAATTACAGATTTACAAAGCAGATATCAGTGCTGGGTGTTTTAGAGGAAGATCATGCCCCACTTGGATAAACAGGAAGTTGAGCACTCCCACGTGATATAAACAGAAGTTGAACACTCCCACGTAGTATAACGTAATATAATTGCAGCACTAGCTGAGGGCTGCCTCTCAGTTCATTCAGCAGATATTCACTGACTACTTGCTCTGTGCAGGGCAGATGCACACCTGTGGGGGACACAACCTGTACACAAAGAACTCTGGGACATGGTGGGTATGGGATAGAGTTACTGATAAGGTGCCACGGGAGTTCAGAGGAAGGAGGGATCACATCTTGCAGGGGCGCTTAGAGGTGACTTCATGGAGTTGGTAGCTGAACTGGGCCTTGAAGGATGGACATGATGTGAGCAGTAGAGATTGGAGGAAGGGAATTCCAGCTGAAGGGAACAGCGAGAGCAGTTGGAGATGGGGAAACACGTGTGAGGAGTAAAGAGTTGTTAGGTGAGCTTGGCAGTGGGGTGTATTAAAGTATAAGAAACATTAGCTGTCTGTACTTTATCTTCTACTCTTTCTAACTGGGGTTTAGTTCAAGATTTTCCAGATAGTCTTTAGCACATAATCCTATTTCCTCCCACACTGAGGAAGCCAGCCTAATTGGGGCATCAGAAGACAGGCATCTTTGTCCTATTCTCACTTGTCTCCTCTGTCCTCAGCATCCCTCACCCCTGCCCCCAGTTTTAGCTTCATTGAGGTTGACAATGATAAATGTAGCCATTAATGATTGTTCTTTGTGAATAAAATGAACAATTCAGCAATGAACAATGTAAGTTTGTTAGTAATTTCAAATCAGAAACTTAGCTGGCACAATAGGTATGAAACAGTTTCCTTGTCCAGGAAAGAGGCTTGTCTTGCTATCAGTGTAGTCCTACTTTAGTTCATTTGTATATGATTTTATCATTATCATTATTTCTGGAAGTCGCCTGAGTTCCCTGCTCATTCCTTGGTCTGTGGAATCCACCAGAAACCGGATTCTGGTTCCTCTATAACCATCACTAATTATTATCAGAGGTTTCCTACCTGCCATTTTCTTAACCTTTTCCAGCCATACCTCTACCCTTTTGGCTCCCTTCAGCCTCCCACAGACCCCTTAGCCTCTCCTATGAGGACCTCTTGTTCTTCATTATAAATCCCACATCTGCACCCCCAGCCACTCATCCTGCTCTTCCCAGATACCTTAAATAGTCCACCTTGATTTTTAAAAATACATACGTCCAGAATCGTTTATTCCAAATGTGGGTTTTACTTTTCAGTGTTGAAGCAAGTCATATCAGTTTTGAGGTGAGCACTTTCAATTTAGGCATAGTCTTGGAGATTTTCAAACAGTATAGAACTTTAGGGATTTTGTTTCAAGATGGACAGTTATATAATTTGCAAATTTATGAAGTGGTCCTGATATCTCTTGGTTTTTACTGGTCCTATTTTATAAATGTGAGGTATTTGGGGTTTTGTTTTATTTTGATATGTTTGATTTGTTTTGCTTTGGTTTGCTTTGTTTATGAATCTCCACAGATCCAACGTGGAAGGAAGCTGTTCCAGTGGTTCTCAACATGGGTGCTATTAGCATTTTGGGAGACAGTTTCGATTATATGAGACTTTCCTGTACGTTGCACAGCCCTGACCCCCATGTGCTAAATGCCAGCAGTCATCCTTAAGTCATCATGAAAACCAGAAACACTTCCACATGCATCCAAATTCTCCCAGGGGCTGGTACTGCTCCTGCTGAGAACCACCGCACTATAGACTATAAGTTGACAAATAATGACTTTCTCAGACCAGTGAGCGCCTGAATGTCCCCATGGCCATGCTTATAGTAGTGCTGACTTTAACTACGTGTCTTCTATGGCATGGTTTTATTTCTGAAATTCAAAAAGACACATATTGTTCCATCATTATTATGATGATTTAATGTTAACAAATAGCTGATTTCATTTCAATGTAATCTTTTTTCTTCCCCTAGTGGGCTCAGTTTGTTGCAGTTATGCAGGCCATCACACAAACTGCCGAGAATACTGTCAAGCCATTTTTCGAACAGACTCTTCTCCTGGTCCTTCTCAGATCAAAGCAGTGGAAAATTATTGTGCCTCTATTAGTCCACAATTAATACACTGTGTAAACAATTATACCCAATCTTATCCAATGAGGAACCCAACAGATAGTAAGTAAAAGCCACATATTCCTCTCATTTCAATCTTTGGTAAAATAATTTGTAAAAAAAAACGAAGTAAATTCTTGAAGATATCTACAGTCTGGGTCATTTGGGAAATACCAGGCTTCCTTTGGTCTTTAGATTTGGCAGACTGGACATTATCATCACAGCTAAAAGATGCCGAGAAAGACAGGGCTGTCAAGGGTATGAAGAAACAGGCACTCTCTATTCTGAAGTGGGAAAATTCACTGGTATGGATACTTTAAGAGGGAAGATTGGGTTATGCCCATGAGACTTTCAAATAATCATACCTTTTAATCTAGCAATTCTATTTCTCAGAAATTATCCTTCACAAAAACTCACAAATTTTCAAAAATACATCTATACATATAAAGGATGTTTACTACAACATTGCTGGTATAGAGAAAAATTTAAAATGACCTAAACATCCACCAATAGGATATTGATTAAAGTTGATTAAATAAATTATATATCTGTATAATAACTACATTATACAATCAACATACTGGAAGATGTATTATGTAAATCAATGAAGTTAGAACACTCCCTCACACAATACACAAAAATAAACTCAAAATGGCTTAAAGACTTAATTATATGACATGATACCATAAAACTCCTAGAAGAGAACATAGGAGAAACATTCTCTGACATAAATTTTAGCAATATTTTCTTAGATCAGTCTCCCAAGGCAAAAGAAATAGAAGCAAAACAAACAAATGAGACCTACTCAAGCTTACAAGCTTTTGCACAGCAAAGGAAACCATAAACAAAATGAAAAGACAACTGTGGACTGGGAGAAAATATTTATAAACAACACGACCAACAAGGGCTTAATTTCCAAAATATACAAACAGCTTATACAACTCAATATCAAAAAAGTAAACAACCCGATCAAAAAATGGACAGAAGACCTAAATAGACATTTCTCCAAAGAAGACATACAGATGACCAGCAGGCACATGAAAAGATGCTCAATATTGCTAATTGTTAGAGAAATGCAAATCAAAACTACAATGAGTGAGAGGGCAGACAGCAGAAGCAAGAAGAACTATGGAACAAAAGCCACATTCACAGTAATATAGGCAAGATGAATAATATAGGCAAGATGAAAAGGCAGAGGGCTATGTACCAGATGAAGGAACAAGATAAAACCCCAGAAAAACAAGTAAATGAAGTGGAGATAGGCAACCTTCCAGAAAAAGAATTCAGAATAATGATATTGAAGATGATCCAGGACCTCGGAAAAAGAATGGAGGCAAAGATCGAGAAGATGCAAGAAATGTTTAACAAAGATCTAGAAGAATTAAAGAACAAACAAACAGAGATGAACAACACAATAAATGAAATGAAAACTACACTATAAGGAATCAATAGCAGAATAACTGAGGCAGAAGAACAGATAAGTGACTTGGAAGACAGAATGGTGGAATTCACTGCTGCAGAACAGAATAAAGAAAAAAGAATGAAAAGAAATGAAGACAGCCTAAGAGACCTCTGGGACAACATTAAATGCAACAACATTTGCATTATAGGGGTCCCAGAAGGAGAAGAGAGAGAGAAAGGACCCAAGAAAATATTTGAAGAGATTATAGTCGAAAACTTCCCTAACATGGGAAAGGAAATAGCCACCCAAGTCCAGTAAGTGCAGAGAGTCTCATACAGGATAAACCCAAGGAGAAACACGCCGAGATACATAGTAATCAAATTGGCAAAAATTAAAGACAAAGAAAAATTATTGAAAGCAGCAAGGGAAAAACAACAAATAACATACAAAGGAACTCCCATAAGGTTAACAGCTGATTTCTCAGCAGAAACTCTATAAGCCAGAATGGAGTGGCATGATATACTTAAAGTGATGAAAGGGAAGAACTGACAACCAAGATTATTCTACCCAGCACAGATCTCATTCAGATTCGATGGAGGAATCAAAAGCTTAACAGACAAGCAAAAGGTAAGAGAATTCAGCACCACCAAACCAGGTCTACAACAAATGCAAAAGGAACTTCTCTAAGTGGGAAGCACAAGAGAAGAAAACGACCAACAAAAACAAACTCATAACAGTTGAGAAAATGGTCATAGGAACATCATATCGATAATTACCTTAAACATGAATGGATAAAATGCTCCAACCAAAAGACACAGGCTTGCTGAATGGATACAAAAACAAGACCCATATATATGCTGTCTACAAGAGATCCACTTCAGACCTAGGGACACATATAGACTGAAAGTGAGGGGATGGAAAAAGATACTCCATGCAAATGGAAATCAAAAGAAAGCTGGAATAGCAATACTCATATCAGATAAAATAGACTTTAAAATAAAGAATGTTACGAGACAATGTTACAAGGAAGGACACTACATAATGATCAAGGAATCAATCCAAGAAGAAGATATAACAATTATATATAATATTGTAAATATTTATGGTGCACCATAGGAGCACCTCAATACATAAGGCAACTGCTAACAGCTATAAAAGAGGAAATTGACAGTAACACAGTAATAGTGGGGAACTTTAACACCTCACCTACACCAATGGACAGACCATCCAAACAGAAAATTAATAAGGAAACACAAGCTTTAACTGACACAATAGACCAGATAGATTTAATTGATATTTATAGGACATTCCACCCAAAAAGAGCAGATTACACTTTCTCCTCAAGTGCGCATGGAACATTCTCCTGAATAGATCACATCTTGGTTCACAAATCAAGCCTCAGTAAATTTAAGAAAATTGAAATTGTATCAAGCATATTTTCTGACCACAATGCTATGAGATTAGAAATCAATTACAGGGAAAAAAACGTAAAAAACACAAACACGTGGAGGCTAAACAATACGTTACTAAATAACCAAGAGATCACTGAAGAAATCAAAAGAGGAAATCAAAAAATACCTAGAGGGCTTCCCTGGTGGCACAGTGGTTAAGAATCCGCCTGCCAATGCAGGGGAAACGGGTTCAAGCCCTAGTCTGGGAAGATCCCACATGTCATGGAACAACCAAGTCCGTGTGTCACAAGTACTGAGCCTGCACTCTAGAGCCTGTGCTCTGCAACAAGAGAAGCCACCGCAATGAGAAGCCAGTGCACCACAGCAAATAGTAGCCCCCGCTCACCTCAACTAGAGAAAAGCCCGGGTGCAGCAACAAAGACCCAGTGCAGCCAAAAATAAAATTAATTAATTTTTAAAAAATCATTTAAAAAACCCTAGAAACAAATGACAGTGAAAACATGACAATCCAAAACTTACGGGATGCAGCAAAAGCAGTTTTAAGAAGGAAGTTTATAGCAATACAAGCCTACCTCAATAAACAAGAAAAATCTCAAATAAACAATCTAACCTTACACCTAAAGGAACTAGAGAAAGAAGAACAAACAAAACCCAAAGTTAGTAGAAGGAAAGAAATCATAAAATCAGAGCAGAAATAAATAGAAACAAAACAATAGCAAAGATCAATAAAACTAAAAGCTGGTTCTTAGAGAAGATAAACAAAATTGATAAACCATTAACCAGACTCATCAAGAAAAAGAGGGAGAGGACTCAAATCAATAAAATTAGAAATGAAAAAGAAGTTACAACAGACACCACAGAAATACAAAACATCCTAAGAGACTACTACAACCAACTCTATGCCAATAAAATCGACAACCTGGAAGAATTGGACAAATTCTTAGAAAAGTATAGCATCCAAGACTGAACCAGGAAGAACTAGAAAATATGAACAGACAAATCACAAGTAATGAAATTGAAACTGTGATTAAAAATCTTCCAACAAACAAAAGTCCAGGACCAGATGGCTTCACAGGTGAATTCTATCAAACATTTAGAGAAGAGCTAATACCCATCCTTCTCAAACTCTTCCAAAAAATTGCAGAGGAAGGAACACTCCCAAACTCATTCTATGAGACCACCATCACCCTGACACCAAAACCAGACTAAGGGGCTTTCCTGGTGGCGCAGTGGTTGAGAGTCCGCCTGCCAATGCAGGGGACATGGGTTTGTGCCCCGGTCTGGGAGAATCCCACATGCCGCGGAGCGGCTGGACCCGTGAGCCATGGCCGCTAAGCCTGCGCTTCTGGAGCCTGTGCTCCGCAACGGGAGAGGCCACAGCAGTGAGAAGCCTGCGTACCGCAAAAAAAAAAAACAAAAAAAAAACCAGACTAAGATACTACAAAAAAAAATTATAGACCAATATCACTGATGAATATAGATGCAAAAATCCTCAACAAAATACTAGCAAACAGAATCCAACAACACATTAAAGGGGTCATACACCATGATCAAGTGGGATTTATCCCAGGGATGCAAGGATTCTTCAATATATGCACATCAATCAATGTGATAACCATATTAACAAACTGAAGAATAAAAACCATATGATCATCTCAATAGATGCAGAAAAAAGCTTTTGACAAAATTCAACACCCGTTTATGATAAAAACTCTCCAGCAAGTGGGCATAGAGGGAACCTACATCAACATAATAAAGGCCATATATGACAAACCCACAGCAAACATCATTCTCAGTGTTGAAAAACTGAAAACATTTCCTCTAACATCAGGAAGAAGACAAGGATGTCCACTCTCGCCACTATTACTAAGCATAGTTTTGGAAGTCCTAGCCACGGCAATCAGAGAAGAAAAAGAAATAAAAGGAATACCAATTGGAAAAGAAGAAGTAAAGCTGTCACTGTTTGCAGATGACATGATACTATACACAGAGAATCCTAAAGATGCCACCAGAAAACTACTAGAGCTAATCAATGAATTTGGTAACGTTTCAGGATACAAAATTAATGCACATAACTAATAAGAACCTGATATATATTTTAAAAAACTCAAAAATTCAGAAAAAAGAAAAAATTAATGCACAGAAATCTCTTGCATTCCTGTACACTAATGATGAAAAATCTGAAAGAGAAATTAAGAAAACACTCCCATTTACCACTGCAACAAAAGGAATAAAATACCTAGGAATAAACCTACCTAGGGAGACAAAAGACCTGTATGCAGAAAACTGTGAGACACTGATGAAAGAAATTAAAGATGATACAAACAGATGGAGAAATATACCATGTTCTTGGATTGGAAGAATCAATATTGTGAACGTGACTATACTACCCAAAGCAATCTACAGATTCAGTGCAATCCCTATCAAATTACCAATGGCATTTTTCACAGAACTAGAACAAAAAATCTTAAAATTTGTATGGAGACACAAAAGACCCCAAATAGCCAAAGCAGTACTGAGGGAAGAAAACGGATCTGGAGGAATCAGGCTCCCTGACTTCAGACTATACTACAAAGCTACAGTAATCAAGACAATATGGTACTGGCACAAAAACAGAAATATAGATCAATGGAACAGCATAGAAAGCCCAGAGATAAACCCACGCACCTGTGGTCAACTAATCTATGACAAAGGAGGCAAGGATATACAATGGAGAAAAGACAGTCTCTTCAATAAGTGGTGCTGGGAAAACTGGACAGCTACATGTGAAAGAATGAAATTAGAACACTCCCTAACACCATACACAAAAATAAACTCAAAATGGATTAGAGACCTAAATGTAAGACTGGGCACTCTAAAACTCTTAGAGGAAAACATAGGAAGAACACTCTTTTACATAAATCACAGGAAGATCTTTTTTGATCCACCTCCTAGAGTAATGGAAATAAAAGCAAAAATAAACAAATGGGATCTAATGAAACTTAAAAGCTTTTGCACAAAGGAAACTACAAACAAGATGAAAAAACTCTCAGAATGGGAGAAAATATTTGCAAACAAATCAACGGACAAAGGATTAATCTCCAAAATATATAAACAGCTCATGCAGCTCAATATTTAAAAAAAACTCAATCCAAAAATGGGCTAAAAACCTAAATAGACATTTCTCCAAAGAAGACATAAAGATGGCAAGGAAGCACATGAAAAGCTGCTCAGGGGCTTCCCTGGTGGCGCAGTGGTTGAGAGTCCGCCTGCTGATGCAGGGGACACGGATTCATGCCCCAGTCTGGGAAGATTCCCCATGCCGCGGAGCGGCTGGGCCCGTGAGCCATGGCTGCTGAGCCTGCGCGTCCGGAGCCTGTGCTCCGCAACGGGAGAGGCCACAACAGTGAGAGGCCCACATACCGAAAAAAAAAGAAAAAAAGCTGCTCAACATCACTAATTATTAGAGAAATGCAAATCAAAACTATAATGAGGTATCACCTCACACCAGTTAGAATGGGCATCATCAGAAAATCTACAAACAACAAATGCTGGAGAGGGTGTGGAGAAAAGGGAACCCTCTTGCACTGTTGGTGGGAATGTAAGTTGATACAGCCACTATGGAGAACAGTATGGAGGTTCCTTAAAAAACTAAAAATAGAATTACCATATGACCCAGCAATCCCACTACTGGTCATATACCCAGAGAAAACCTTAATTCAAAAAGACACATGCACCCCAATGTTCATTGCAGCACTATATACAATAACAAGCTCATGGAAGCAACCTAAATGCCCATCGACAGACGAACGGATAAAGAAGATGTGGTACATATATACAATGGAATATTACTCAGCCGTAAAAAGGAATGAAATTGGGTCATTTGTAGAGACATGGAGGGATCTAGAGACTGTCATACTGAGTGAAATAAGTCAGAAAGAGAAAAACAAATATCGTATATTAACACATGTATGTGGAACCTAGCAAAATGGTACAGAAGAACTGGTTTGCAGGGCAGAAATAGAGTCACAGATGTAGAGAACAAACGTATGGACACCAAGGGGGGAAAGTGGCGGGGGATGGGGGATAGTGTGATGAATTGGGAGATTGGGATTGACATACATACACTATTATGTATAAAATGGATAACTAGTAAGAACCTGCTGTATAAAGATATAAAATTCAAAAATAAATTTTAAAAATAAATAAAAAAAAGAAAACTACAATGAGAGAAGGAAAAGAACTACACCTCACACTAGTCAGAATGGCTGTCATCAAAAAGTCTACAAATAAATGCTGAAGAGGGTGTGGAGAAAAGGGAGCCCACTGACACTGTTGGTGGGAATGTAAATTGGTACAGCCACTATGGAGAACAGTATGGAGGTTCCTTAAAAAACTACAAATAAAGTTACCATATGATCCATCAATCCCACTCTTGGGTATATTTCTGGAAAAGATGAAAACTAATTTAAAAAGATACATGCACCCCAATGTTCATAGCAGCACTGTTTACAATAACCAAGGCATGGGGCTTCCCTGGTGGCACAGTGGTTAAGAATCCGCCTGCCAATGCAGGGAACACAGGTTCGAGCCCTTGTCCGGGAAGATCCCACGTGCTGCAGAGCAACTAAGCCCATGTGCCACAACTACTGAGCCTGTGCTCTAGAGCCCGCGAGCCACAACTGCTGAAGCCCTCGTGGCACAACTACTGAAGCCCCCACACCTAGAGCCCGTGCTCAACAACAAGAGAAGCCACCACATTGAGAAGTCCGTGTACCGCAATGAAGAGTAGCCCCTGCTCGCCGCAACTAGAGAAAGCCCATGCGCAGCAACGAAGACCAAATGCAGCCAAAAATAATTAAATAAGATTTATTTAAAAAAAAAATAGCCAAGGAATGGAAACAACCCAAGTGTTCATCAACAGATAAACGGATAAAGAAGATGTGACATACACACACACACACACACACTCACACACACACACAATGGAATATATTACTCAGCCATAAAAAAGAATGAAATAATACCATTTGCTGTAACATGGATGGAGTGGAGATTATCATACTAAGTGAAGTAAGTCAGACAAAGACAAATACTAAATGATATCACTTATATGTGGAATCTGAAAAATAATACAAATGAACTTTTTACAAAACAGATAGACTCACAGACATAGAAAACAAACTTATGGTTACCAAGGGGGAAGGGGGGTGGGGTGAGGGATAAATTAGAATATGGATTAAGATGTACACTACCACATACAAAATAGGTAAACAACAAAGATTTACTGTATAGCACAGGGAGCTATATTGAATATCTTGTGACAACATATGGAAAAGAATAAAAAAACCCAACATATATATGTATAACCGAATTACTTTGCTGTGCATGTGAAACTAACACAATATTGTAAATCAACTATACTTCAATACAAAAAAAAAAAAAGATGTATGTTTATAGAAGTCCAAGATGTAATAAGCAAAAAAAAAGCAAGTGTCAGAACTAAATGTGTATAGTAAGGTACATTTTTAGTTATATACCTATTCCACATTATATGGATGTGTAATGTTTGAATTTTACCAATGAAATTTATTACTTTTATAATAAAAACATCAATATAAATGAGATCCTGATACTTTTAAAAAATTAGGGCCTCCTAATGAACTTGCATGTTATGGGGTCTTCAAAATCTCAGCTTTGGAAAGCCTATAATCCACTTTGTTCATTTAGAGATGATCAGACTTTAAGAACTGACTAATTAAGCAAAACTGGCAAGAGACTTGTAAGACTCAGAAGCCAGATGCCAATGTTTTGATTTACACTGGGATATTGAACGACTTGTTTTTGTAAACTCAGAAGCAGTGCTATGTGCCTTGTTTGGCCAGAATCTAAAGCAGAACTCTAAGGCTTACGACATTTGTGTGGTTGTGTGATGAAAATCAGAGGGTGAAGCATTTGCCATAATAACCTTCATTCATTTTAAAGGCAGATCTGTCTTCACTGACATTTAGGCTATAGAGAGGTGCTGCTGAAGCAATGTTGACAGATAGCAGCTCAAAAAAAAAAAAAAAAAAGGCAGAAAAATGTTTTAAGGGTAGAACAACCATCTCAAATGTCTGTGCTAATACATAGGAAATCCGGAAAAGAAAGCTACAGACAGATAACAGATATGCCTGAATAAGCTTCTTAAGAAGTCAAACTCCTAAGAAAACTACTTCAAAGAAGCCCTCTGAATCCTATAGACTTGTTGAAAGTGTTCTCTTGCTTTCTGATTTTTTATAGAAAAGTAAGGGCAGAAGCAAACTGATATCTTGTCAGAGTTTTTAATTGTATTATTTAAATTACTACTTAGATTAATTCATTTGCACAGATTTGTAAAAGCTTTATATCCCAGAATATAATGAAATACAGTATTTGTGGTTATTGCTATTAAAATTAGTCATCTTTCTCGTTATGTCAAGAACATAATCCCTTTTAGGTAGCTGTTTCTAGCATGAAATAATTCCAGTTTGATCTACAATACCCTTTCCAGGAACAGAAAATGCCTTGCATGTAAGGACCTCTTAGGTGTAAGAGGACCTTTCATTTATCTAGGAATAGTGCTGGAGATCCCATGATTGGGCACAGTGGTGAATCTGGGAATAAATACCTAGTCTACCTTTAGCTTTTCACTTATTTGCTATATTGCAAAGTAATGGAAGAGAATTTGGTAGGCTTAGTATACTGGAGAAATTGACATGACTCAAGAGTAGTGACAGGTTCCAGTACACCACTGGGTCCTTCTGTCTGAGCAATGCATGACATAAAACCAGCTAATTAAGCCACTTATATTCTGAAAATGTAGGTTTATATTGCTGTGACAGAGCTGAAGATCATGCTTGCCAAAATGCCTGCAAGAGAATTCTGATGTCTAAGAAAACAGAAATGGAGATTGTTGATGGCCTCATCGAGGGTTGTAAGACCCAGCCTTTGCCTCAGGATCCACTTTGGCAGTGTTTTCTTGAAAGCTCACAATCTGTTCACCCTGGAGTCACTGTACACCCTCCTCCCTCTACAGGCCTTGATGGCGCTAAATTGCACTGTTGTTCTAAAGCAAACACTTCAACGTGTAGGTCAGTACCTCATTTTCCTTTATTAAAAACAGTAGAAAATAGCATTTTAATTAATGAATTTAAGTCTAGCAAATGTGTGTTATGTTCTTGCACTGTGTAGTCTTAAGAGTCTAGAAGATATAAAATCATTCTTTCATCCAGCAGATATTTATTGAGCATGATGTATATATAGAACATTGTTTTTGTACATTGAGCTAAAAGCACTGTGTTTTGCGGTGTGGAGGTTTAGCATTGGCAGGGCAATAAATATCTAAAGATGATGCAATATGAATTCTACCCTCGAGGTTATCGTCAAGTAAGCTTACAATTTAGGAGATGTTTTGACCAGACATCTAAGGGATATTCTTTTTGTTAAATTGTGAAACTTTGAACTTAATCAACTTTGCATGTGTTGGTGAATAACCTGGGCTGGCACTTATATCCAAAGTTAGACAGCAGTGTATTGGCATTCATTTGGATGATACACTTAGGGATAAAAAATTGGCAATACTATTTGTGTAGGTTGGAGGAAACACAATCTAGAGATAAGAATAAATGGAGATAAGGTAAAGGTTTAACACAGGCGAAACAGAAGTTTGCTTTATTAGAGATATTTTGGGTGAAAAGGTACCACATGTTACTAGAATATCCTGAAATGAATACGACATATGAGGAGTGAAACGATCTTTCCTCTGGTTTCTAAATTGGATGGACTTTAGCAAAAACTTGTGCCTAGAATAGCTCATCAGACTTTATCAAAGATATGAAAAAATCTGGAAAACATCCAAAGAAAATTAACAGAAGGGCTAAAAGAGAAATTAAGTTGGCCCTATAATTCAGGAAATTGTATTGCTGATAGGAATTAATAAATGTACATATGGGAGGGATGCTGAGTACTTCTTTGAATGTCTACAAAAGAGTTTATGCCCTGTAGTCACTGGAGATAGGACTGGCTGTGTCATCCCAGAAGAATTTCAGTAAGAAACGTGGCACCTCGTACCTTGATGTAAGGTTTTATGGTTTACTGAATGCTTTCACTTTCATCTTGTTTCATCCTCATGAAACCTTACAAGATGACTGGTATCATCTTATGACTGATGTCAATTTGTATAATTCTTGTATATATATAGAAAACTAACTCTGAGATGTTAAACAATCTGTCCAAGGTCATTCAGAAAGTTAGGACTAAAGAAAGGACTGATTTCCAGATCAAGGTACCTAATGGATTTTTTTTTTTTTTTTTTTTTTAAATGGCTGCGTTGGGTCTTAGTTGCTGTGTGCAGGCTTTCTCTAGTTGTGGCAAGCAGGGCTACTCTTTGTTGCGGTGCACGGGTTTCTCATTGCTGTGGCTTCTCTTGTTGCGGAGCACAGGCTCTAGGCACAGAGGCTCAGTAGTTGTGGCACGTGGGCTCAGTAGTTGTGGCTCACGGGCTCTAGAGCACAGGCTCAGTAGTTGTGGTACACAGACTTAGTTGCACCGCGGCATGTGGGATCTTCCTGGACCAGGGCTCAAACCTGTGTCCCCTGCATTGGCAGGCAGACTCTCAACCACTGCACCTCCAGCGAAGTCCCTACCTAATGGATCTTGATATCAGCTTTCTCATCCCCATCATGTGTAAGCTCAATTGAGAGCAGGGACTTTGTCTCTTTTATTCACCACTGCATTTCCAGTGCCTTCAACAGGGCCTCACACAAAACAGGCACTCAGTAAATGCTGGTAGAGTGAATGAGCAAACTTATAAAAGTAAAGATACCCTCCTCACAGGGGTAATTATGAGAGTCAAAATGTGACAGGGATGGAGAATTTCTACTTGTGATTTTGCATATTCCGGTAGTATTAAAATTTTATATTATGTGTTACTTTTTTTGACACTTGTATTACATTTATAAATGTTAAAAATTAAACTAATGAATATAATGTGTGAAAGCACTTTGGAAATGATACTGATGTTATTTTAGCTTTATATATGCACTGAAGTTGCTTTATAATCATCGAGTACTGAAATAAAAATGCATACATATTACAATAGTGTATATATATATATATATATATATATATAGTATATATTACTATATACAGTAGTTTATAGCAGCTTTGGAATTCATAAAGCCTTTACATGTAGGCTATCTTGGTATATCTTAAGGAATATAAGTGGCTTGGGGATACTTTTTCAGGGAGAATCCAGTGAACCCTAAGTCTATAATGCTTTTTAAAAGGAGTCTGGGGCTTCCCTGGTGGTGCAGTGGTTGAGAGTCCGCCTGCCAGTGCAGGGGACGTGGGTTCGTGCCCTGGTCCGGGAAGATCCCACGTGCCGCGGAGTGGCTGGGCCCCTGAGCCATGTCCGCTGAGCCTGCGTCCGGAGCCTGTGCTCCGCAACGGGAGAGGCCACAACAGTGAGAGGCCCACGTACCGCAAAAAAAAAAAAAAAAAAAAGGAGTCTGAGGATCATGTCACAGTTTTGCCTCCTGTGATTGAAGTATAAATATAGTGGACTATATCTTTGTGGAGGCAACACCATATGCTTTACCTTACTTCAAGTAAAGGTAAAAGAGAGATCAGAAATATAAAGGGGAATAATTGTGCCAAGAATAAGGATGTACAATACTATAATTAAACATTAAATTTAGCACTGAGCTTTCTAGAAACCATAGCAAAAAGGAAAGAGATGGATAATAAAGCTAACTTTTTCATATAAAAGATGACTTTTTCAGGCTCTAAATTCTAGAAGATAGATCTTAGTCTTTTGGTTTTTGTACTTTTTTTTTCGTTTATGTTCTAAAGTACAGTTCATAGAGTTCACGTTTTATGCAAATCAAATATTTATTCATTTGGCTCATCTGTACGTTTCTTCATTTGTTCTTTTGTTTCAGGGAACTGTGCACTAAACTTTATAGCATGAGCTGGGGCAATACACAGAGTTGGCAAGAGTTTGATCGCTTTTGTGAATATAATCCAGTGGAAGTGTCCATGTTGACCTGTTTAGCAGATGTTCGGGAACCTTGCCAGTTGGGCTGTAGAAATCTTACTTACTGTACTAATTTTAACAACAGGTAGGAGCAAATTACTATACGTGGAATAGAAGTATTTTATCATTAATTGCCTTGTTTTTAAATAAGTGAAAAGATCATTTTACTCTGATTTTGTTCCTGCTAAGTTAAAAGGAAGTAGTATACCTTTATCATTTCATCTTTAAATGCTATATTCTATCTTGTAAATCACCCCTGGGAAAGGAAGCACTGTAACAAAGTCCCTTCTAATCTCGAGATACTTCAAACTTCTAGAACTCAAAGAGTCTCCTCTGCCTTCAGTCTACCATTCTTCCCCTCTCCCTTCTGCTGCACCACCAGTGGAAATAATTCACTGCAGAATAAAACACTGTGAGCAATTTGCTCATCCAAATGCCCTCTTACGGACAATTTGTGTTTTTTTTGTTTTTTTGTTTTTGTTTTTGTGGTACGCGGGCCTCTCACTGTTGCGGCCTCTCCTGCTGCGGAGCACAGGCTCAGGACGCGCAGGCTCAGCGGCCATGGCTCATGGGCCCAGCCGCTCTGCGGCATGTGGGATCTTCCCGGACCGGGGCACGAACCTGTGTCCCCTGCAACTGCAGGCAGACTCTCAACCACTGCGCCACCAGGGAAGCCCGGACAATTTGTTTTGAAAGACCTTCAGATTGGTTGAAGTTCCCACTCAGTGAGTCCCCTATTTCATACAAAAACTTTCTTTACAGAAGCAATTTGAATAGGTGTTTCCCTGAGATATCAGTTATGGTATGAAAAATAAGGGCCAAGAACTGAATTAATGGCTGAAGAAGCAATGAAGAAAACAGAAAAAGGGCATCCAGAAGCATAGAGAATGCCATATCAGAGAAGCCAGAGAGGGAGAGTTTCTAAAGAAAAGGGGACTGGCTGGTTTTATGAGCTGCAGCCCAGAGATCAAGAACACAAAAAGGAAGAGAATCATTCAGTTGAGGCAGAAGGAAGTTCAGAGGATACTCACCTCAAGCTAACACACATCCGATCCTCTTAAATGTATTCAGATTATTATTTTGAGTAAGAAAATTGAGGTATCTTTACAACTAGTGTTAGCCAATAAGCACCTGGCTTAGAGGTTGAGCAAATTTGAAGTCTATGAAATGTTTCAAGTTAAATTTGCACATAGTTCTAGCTTCTGGTAATGGTGGAGCAGTTTGTGTCAGACTGCCACTCCTGTCAGTACCAATTATGAGCTCTGCACAAAATATAAAAACATAATTGTTTTGAAGCCATTTGAGAGTGACCAAAAGCAGGAGGAAGTACATCTCATGAAAGATAGAAGCCACACTGAGTGGGGGCCACATTTATCCAGTTTTTTCTTCATGGGCACTCTCAGTCCCCTGGCATGGCATATAGAATTCAAGCAAAAAGCAGCAGTCTTGGGCTGAGGAGTTAAGAGATCACAGTTTGGGGCTGCCAGAGTGGCTGGATATGAAATTGGAAAATCCCAGAAAGGAGGGAACCACAAAAGGAGATGCCCCAACAATCTGCACAAGCTCCCCTTAAATCCTTGAATTTAACAAAGTCACAGGGTACAACTTTAACATACAAAAGCCAATTGTATTTCTGTATATTAGCAACAAACAATTAGAAAATGAAATTTATAAAAAAAAATTTACACAATTGCATCAAAAATATGAAATACTTAGAGATTAACAAAAGATGTGCAAGAACTCTACACTAGGAACCAGAAAACTTTGAAGAGAGAAGTTAAATGGAGAGAAGTACCATGTTCATGGATTAGAAGACTCAATATTGTTAAGATGTTAATTCTCCTGAAACCAATCTCTAGATTCCGTGCAATCTCAATCAAAATCCCAACCAGCTTTTTAAAATAGAAAGTGCCAGACTAAGTCTAAAATTCATATGAAAAGACAAATAACCTAGAAGAGCTAAAACAATTTTTTTAAGGAATAAATTTGGAGAACTTACAGTACATGATTTCAAGACTTATTATAAAGCAATAGAAATTAAGTCAATGTAGCAATTCCCTGGTGGTCCAGTGGTTAGGACTCTGTGCTTTCACTGCCGAGGGCCCAGGTTCAGTCCCTGGTCAAGGAACCTAAGATCCCACAAGACGTGTGGTGCAGCCAAAAAAGAATAATAATAAATTATATAATAATAAATAAATAAAATTTTTTTAATTTTAAAAAGAAATTAAATCAATGTAATATTGGCATAAGTTTAGACAAATAGATCAATGACAAAATAGGCAAGAACAGACCCACACATATAAATTGATTTTCAACAAAGGCAGCAAGGCAATTCAGTGCAAAAAGAAACATCTTATCAACAAATGATGCTGGAACAACTGAATATCTGTATGAAAAAAATAAAACCTTAACCTCCATCTCACACCATCCACAAAAATTAATTCAAGATGGGTCGTAGAACTAAACATAAAAGCTAAAAATAAAAGCTTCTAGAAAAAAAAATAGGAGACTATGTTGATAGCCTTGATATAGCCAGAGATTTTGTAGGCAGGACACAAAATACACTAATTATAAAAGAAAAAAATTAATGAACTAGAGTTCAACAGTAAACATTTTTGTTCACCAAAAGACACCATTTAAAATTTGAAAAGATAAGCCACAGTCTGAGAAAAAATATTCAATATATTACACATGTACACACACACAATCACACACACGTGCATTTGACAGAGGTCCTGTATCCAGAATATATAAATAACTCCCACAGCCTCATAATAAAAAGTCAAACAACCCAATTAAAAAATGGGCAAAAAATTTTCAAGGACACTTCATCAAAGAAGACATCAAAAGAGCCACTTAGTATATGAAAAAGTGTATTACCATTAGTTATGCAAAATGCAAATAAAAACCCCAATGAGATGCCTCCTCATACCAAATAGTTAAAATTAGAAGACTGACAAGCATGTAAACCAACTAGAAGTTTCATACATTGCTGGTGGGAGTCTAAAATGGTATGACCACTCTGGAAAACAGTTTGGCAGTTTCTTAATAAGTTATGACCCAAAAATGCCATTCATAGCCAGGGGAAAGAGACATGAAAACTAGAAACAACCTTAATGTCTATAAAACAGTGAATGAATAAACCAGCATTTCTCAAAGTGTGGTCTGCAGTCCCCAAAACCCCTTGAGATCAAAACTATTTTTATAATAATACTAAGATGTTATTTGTCTATTTCACTCACATTCTCAAAAGAGTGAAGAGTGAAGTTTTCCAGCTGCTTTAAGACATGATACAGCAACAGATTGAATGTAGGAGCAGATATGAAAATGCAGCTGTCTTCTATAAAGCCAGACATTAAATAGATTTTCAAAACTATAAAACAGATCTACCCTTCTCACTAATTTTTGCTTTAACATGTAATGGGTTTATTATCATTTTAAATGAATAAGTACTTTAAAATCTCTCAGTTTTGATTTACAGTGTGATGGGTAGGGGTGGATATAACCCACATAAACAAAAACTTTTTGAGAACTTAATAATTTCAAGAATGTAAATGAGTCATGAGATCAAAAAGTTTGGGAACCACTGAGATAAACAAATTGTGGTACATTTATTAATGGAATACTACTGAACAATAAAAAGAACAATTTATATGTATAACAACATAAGTAAATCTCAAGAAGATTATTTAGCTAAAGACACTAGACCCAAAAGAATACATATAGTATGATTCCATTTATATGAAGTTCTACAACGGGCAGAATTAATCGATGGTGATCTAAGCACAGATGGTGGTGGCCTCTGGGGTGCAGTCAGCAGGGAGGGCATTGACTGGACAGGGACACAAAGGAACTTTGTGACATGATGGAAATGCTTCTTTATTGATTTGGATATGCCTGTGTAAAGGTACATGTTTGTTAAATCACATCAAACTAACCATAAAATCTGTAAATTTTATTTTTATAAATAATACCTCAATTTTTAAAACTTGGACTTTAATATTTATTTTGTGAAATGAAAGAAATGGTATAGTTGGAGATGATAGTCCTGTCCACAGTGTTTTAAAGTTTTTAACTGCCTCACAAAAATCCGTATTATAAAGAAAAATTGCAATCAGAGTCTTAATGCTAGTGTCTATGTCTACATTGAATTTTCATATATTCAAAGCTGACAATCTTTGATAGGTTGTATGTACTTTCTTCCTTAAAAAAAAAATCAGATTTTCCTGATGCATTAGCATGTCAAGATTTTACACATTGTTTCTCTGTAGAAAGTAATTGCCTCTTGATTCCTTCTGGACTTTTTTCTCTTCAGACCAACAGAACTTTTCAGGAGTTGCAATGCTCAGTCAGATCAAGGAGCCATGAATGACATGAAGCTGTGGGAGAAAGGAAGCATAAAGATGCCATTTATCAACATACCTGTTCTTGACATTAAAAAGTGCCAGCCAGAAATGTGGAAAGCAATAGCTTGTTCACTGCAGATTAAACCTTGTCATAGTAAATCCCGGGGAAGTATTATTTGCAAGTAAGTTTCTTTCATCATAATGACTCTCTGGTTTTGGTTCAGACCTTTCATGATCTCTACTCACAGCCTATCTTTAGTTTTCTTTCCCACCACTTCCTTTTGCCCATCACCCCCACATGTTAAATGCTTTTCCTCCTCTGCTGAAAATACTCTTCCATCTCCACTCGCCCACTGCCTGTCCTTCTTAGCCTCTCTCAAATACCAGTCATTCCTATGGAATCTTCCCAGATTTCTCCAGCTGATAGTAATTTATCCTTACTACAAATTTCTGTAGACCTTTATTTGTATTTCTCTTATGGAACTTAGTTCAAGAAACATTGCATATCTTCAATGCACAATTCTATTTGTATATTTTAATTTGTGTACTTGTTTTATATTCTGTTAGACCTTGCTCTCCTTGAGGAGTTCATTCTTCTTTGTACCTCTCTTTTCTTATCTCCTCTCTCCTCTTTTTCTCCTCTTCAGGGATTAGCATAATCCTAATATGCAATAGGTATTCCAAAAATGTTTGATGAGTGAAAGACTTAGTAAATATAGTCATTAGGGCCTGTTCCTAAAACATTTTGTGAATGGTTTGCTTAAGATCTAGGTTAAAGTACAAGGACCTACTGTATAGCACAAGGAACTATACTCAGTATTTTGTAATAACCTATAAGGGAGAAGTATCTGAAAAAGAATGTATATATATATAAAGAAAAAGAATATATATATATATAACTGAATCACTTTGCTATACCTGAAACTAACACAACATTATAAATAAAACTATACTCCAATAAAAAATAAAATTTTAAAAAAGTAAATAGGAAGACAAAAAAAAAAGGATCTGAGATAAAGATGAAAGCTGCTATGGTGGGTGAAACCAAAAGCATTAACTACATAGTAATCTGTGTCAGCTGCTCTTCGAGCATCTTTTTTTCCAAAACCAAGGTAATATCCAGCCCTTAAGGTGTTGGTATGTGGCTCAGTGCTGCTGGGCACTTGATGACTGACTGCAGATTATTTCAACCTTGAATAGGGTCCGGATCTGTTCTCTGACATGACTTGAGGGTGGCCTGAGTAGGGGAGAGATGAGGGGTAACTACTGGGTGACAAGCAAGAGGCAACAAGTGGGAAATTTATAGACTCTTAGCACAGAAATTTTATAGATGTCAAATCCCTATTGAAGACAGAAAATTTTAAAGTAGTGGATTTTCCAGTTGTTATAGGCCAAACACCTTAATGTTGATAACAAAGCAGATTTTTAAAAAGAGAATGGCAGGAAGGGAGTGATAGAAGAAGAAAGGAAGAAGCAAGCATGCATAAGGTCCTGAGACAATGTGTGATTTTGCAAAGAGCAAATCAGATTAGCCTAGGTTCATTTCCTTTCAAAGACAGTGAAAAGCCACACTGATGGTAGTAACAGTAAGTATGAGTGTAACATTTGAGCAAGGCCTTTGATCTCAGGTCGGAGAAAGTTAGGCATGCTTTGATATGGTAATACATTACTTACTCCTCAACTTAATAAGGTCTGCTATCACTCCTATTCTCTTTTGTCATAGTTACACCTATAAAGTGTGAAACATTGTTGAGTTATGAAAACTGAAACAGAATTGATATTGGCTAGACAACGTGAGGCAGTTCCTCAAACCCTAAATTTGTGTGTGTTTTCCTTTTCAAGATCAGATTGTGTGGAGATTCTGAAGAAATGTGGGGACCAGAACAAATTCCCTGAAGACCACACAGCTGAAAGTATTTGTGAGCTTCTGTCACCTACAGATGACCTGGAGAACTGTATACCTTTGGATACATATCTCAGTAAGTACTTTGGTTTTTTTAATTTCAAAGGCTTCTCCCTTCTGTCTCTGCCCTTGTTGTTTGCTTTGGATGAGTATCATTCTGTTAAGAACATGTGGTTTAATGATACTACCTCAACTGCAGACTCTTATTTGCTTGGCCTCTTTGGCTCAGGAAAGAATTGTCATCTTTCTCTCTTTTCTTTTTTTAATTTTTATTGGAGTCTAGGTGATTTACAACGTTGTGTTAGTTTCAGGTGTACAGCAAAGTGAATCAGTTATACATATACATATATACACTCTTTTTTAGATTCTTTTCCCGTATAGGACATTACAGAGTATTGAGTAGAGTTCCCTGTGCTATACAATAGATCCTTATTAGTTATCTGTTTTATATATAGTAGTGTGTATATGTCAATCCCCCCCATCTTAAAATATGTACAGAGAAGCAATTATTATATCAGTCTGAGGAGGTAGTGAACTGTTATCAATCAGGAATTCTAAGTGGTGAATCAGGGGCCAGCATACTCAGATAACCAGCCTTTTATCATTGCCGTCTCCTTGCCGTGATTTGACCAAGAAGTGGAATTTCCCCTAGGGATTCTTCAGCTTTCTGTCGTCGGAATATCAGTGGACCTGAGCCAGGTGTTGGCTTGGACTTATCCACCAAATAGGGGGTAAGGAATGATGGTCTGGGTTAGTTCATGAAAAATGGAATTTTTCTGTGCCAAATACTCCTGCCAAGAGCTAGAAGAATAAGTTGGTATCTTCTTGAGGGATTCTGGAGCTAAGCTTCCTGGCAGGAGGTGACTATGTGTGGTGGAAACCAGGGATTAACAAGTAGAACTCATACACACCATGTAGTTAGGGTAAGGGAAGTGTTTAGGCTGCCACCAGGGGGCATTAGTGCCATGGGCTAGCTGGAAAGGCAGTGAGTTCAGCTCCTGCTAGCTTTGTTTTCCTGTGTTAGAGAGGATTAAGTTCAACTGCAAATGACAGAACAGATAGAAGCAAAAGAAAGCCCAGAAGTAAATAGTCCAGGGCTGTTATAGTGGCTCCATCATCAGGAACCTAGCCTCCTTTTTCTTTCTCCACCATCCTTAGTGCTTGGCTTCCATCATCAAGGTTACTTCATGTATTTATCGTCACAACATGACTACTGTAATTCCAGCCACCATATCCTAGTGTAAGGGAAAACCACGCCTAATTGTAAGGGAAACTGGGAGAGATGTTTTTATCTGTGGGCCCATTGCCATCCTGCTATATATAGCAGAAAATGTCTGCTATATTTTCTCAAGACAAACAAACTGTGTCCCTTAGCCTTAGTGACCAGTATAGAAAAAAAGATAGCATTAGACTAGAATCATAGGCAGATCACTTCTTTGAGTCTCAGCTTCCCTATTTATAAAATGATTGGGCTGGATGAGATAAACTCCAAGAGCCCTCTACCTCTGTTAGCCTTAGAGGGTGAGTCTGGCCTAAAATCAAGTAGGCAAAATGAATGTATTCACAATCCTGGATGCTATTAGAGCAGTCAAATATATGTGTAGAAGGAAACTTTTTCAGTGGGAGGAAACTTAAAGAAATGCTTTTGTTTAAATTTCAATACTCTTTTTAAATATCACACATATAGTTGGCCCTGCATATCCACAGGTTCCGCATTTGCAGATTGAAAATATTCGGAAAAGAAAAATTCCAGAAGGTTCCAAAAGGCAAAACTTGAATTTGCTGTATACCTGGCAACTATTTACATAGCATTTACATTTTATTTACAACTATTTACATAGTATTAGGTATTATAAATAATCTAGAGATAGACTTCCCTGGTGGTACAGTGGTTAAGAATCCGCCTGCCAATGCAAGGATCACAGTTTCGAGCCCTGGTCCAGGAAGATCCCACATGCCATGGAGCAACTAAGCCTGTGCGCCACAACTACTGAGCCTGCACTCTAGAGCCCGCGAGCCACAACTACTGAAGCCCATGTGCCTAGAGCCCGTGCTCCACAGCAAGAGAAGCCACCCCGGGCTTCCCTGGTGGCGCAGTGGTTGAGAGTCCGCCTGCCGATGCAAGGGACACGGGTTCGTGCCCCGGTCCGGGAAGATCCCACATGCCGCGGAGCAGCTAGGCCCGTGAGCCAAGGCCGCTGAGCCTGCACATCCGGAGCCTGTGCTCTGCAACGGGAGAGTCCACAACAGTGAGAGGCCCGCGTATCGCAAAAAAAAAAAAAAAAAGAGAAGCCACCGCAATGAGAAGCCCGCGCACCACAACGAAGAGTAGCCCCGCTCGCCGCAACTAGAGAAAGCCCGCGCACAGCAATGAAGACCCAACACAGCCAAAAATAAATAAATTAATTAATTTAATTAAAATAAATAAATAATCTAGAGATGATTTAAACTATACAGGAGAGAGTACTTAGGTTATATGCAAATACTATGTATGCCTTTTTTTTTTTCCAATGGTTTTATATATTTATTTATTTATTTATTTATTTATTTATTTATTTATTTTGCGGTACGCGGGCCTCTCACTGTTGTGGCCTCTCCCGTTGCGGAGCACAGGCTCCGGATGCGCAGGCTCAGCGGCCATGGCTCACGGGCCCAGCTGCTCCACGGCATATGGGATCCTCCCGGACCGGGGCACGAACCCACGTCCCCTGCATCGGCAGGCGGACTCTCAACCACTGCACCACCAGGGAAGCCCCTGTATGCCATTTTATATAAAGGACTTGAGCATCCTCAGTTTTTGGTATCCATGGAGGTCCTGGAACCAATCCCCCACAGATGCTGAGGGATGACTGTATATTAAATGAGATTCTTCCTTGGTCATTGTTTAACAAGAAATATAATCATGGTATAGGGTCCATCTTACCATAATAAATTACCATCATTTATGGTGAAATGTGCTAAATTATCCCTCTTAGACATAAGCTATTTGACTACCTTATTGAAAATATACCTGTTACTTTCCATCCCCTTACACTGCTTATTATTTATTGTTATCTGACTTTTTATTTACATAGATACACACACACACACACACACACACACACACACACACATACACACACAGTGTCTATTTATTGTCTATTTCCTGATCAGAATGTAAACTCTATGTTAGAGATTTGTCTGTTTTGTTCACTACTGTATCTCCAGTACCTAGAACCTTGCCAGGTGTATTGTAGGCACCCAATAACATTTATTTATAACAAATGAATGAATGTATGTTTATGCTAAATGCACAAATGATCAAGGAATCTGAGTATTTTAATAGCTTACTAGAATCAGTCCTCATGAGCTGTCCATTTGTTCCAGATGTCATTAACTCAGACAATTTACAGACCTCTGTTACTCTTTTGGGTTGGTTAAACTGATCTGTTTTTGTTTTTTCAGGACCAAGTACTTTGGGTAACATTGTAGAAGAAGTGACTCATCCCTGTAACCCAAATCCTTGCCCTGCTAATGAGCTCTGTGAGGTAAACCGGAAAGGGTGTCCGTCTGGTGATCCCTGCCTTCCATACTCTTGTGTTCAAGGTAAGAGGTAGATGGGTGGGGTGTGGGGTGGGTATGAGTACGTGCCTCTGCTGTTTCTTCATAGGAGTTATCTTTGGAATGAGATTATTTTCTAAATTATGTTTTTCTATAATGTTCAAGGTTTTTCCAACATGTATTATTTATGTAAGCAGAAAAAGACAAAGACAAATGTAATTTTCAATAGTCATTTTGATTGTAACCTAATTTCAATCCAAAACCAGACTCTCATAACGAGTCATAGGGTTCTTGACAACAAAAGAAGAAAGACCCTTGGGCCAGCTTTTTGTACTTTGTCTTCTATGCTGTAATGTTTGAGAAGATGTACTGCACACTGTTCGTGTTTTTTCTTTTCTCTCCTTTAAAACATGGAGAAATAGCATTCTCAATCGGATGTGTAATTATCTTCATAAATTTAATGTTGTGCTGAAATGCACATGATCTTAAGGCTGAAAAATTTTTATCCCATAGAATTTTTATGGTCTTTATCTCTCTGTGGGTCCCTTTAGAATATAGTTGCTTTCTTTTATCTATTTTCCAATTGAAAATGTTTCTTTATCGTGTTAGAATCAACATTTTTAAACATGTGTGAAGTAAAAAGGAACAAAAGATTAAATAAGCATGATGTCTCAAAAGACCATGTATAATATTTGTGTAATGCTATAATATATCAGCTATAGCATCATAATAAATCTTGTTAAATTTGGAAACAAATGGGTTTTCCTTAAGTCCAATCAAGTATTCAACTTTTCTTTGAACTTAAGATGTACTTGTATTCCATCACTAAAAGTTTTCTGACCAAGATTATTCTAAAACTAGTCAGTCGCCATACTCCATTTTAAAAATATCTGTGATTTTAACATACATTTGATAAGTCTAAAGAAATAAAAAACTACATATCTGATAGCATTTTTGTACAGAACTATTGCTAACTTTGAGGTACATGTCCTTTAATCATCACCATCTCACAGAACATGGAATTTTTGTTTGAGAGGTTATGCTTTTGGCCAGTGAACCAAAGCAGTTCTTTAGTGAAAGTTCTATTACATAATCTTCAGTGGCCACACAGTACCTATAAGACTTGTGTGAGGTGTATCTAATGTCATAAAACAATATCAGAGAACAATACCAACTCTCTCAGCTAATTTTGTCTATACAGGTTGCAAATTGGGAGAAGCATCTGATTTTATTGTCCGTCAAGGGACACTGATCCAAGTGCCATCATCTGCAGGGGAAGTTGGTTGTTATAAAATTTGCTCATGCGGGCAAAGTGGACTCTTAGAAAACTGTATAGAGATGCACTGTATAGACCTTCAGAAGTCTTGTATTGTTGGAGGAAAAAGAAAAAGTGAGTCTTGAACTGTTTTTGTTTTTAACATGAGATTAGTTATATTAATTTTGTAGGGAGAACATTGGATGGGTTCTCACCAGAAAGTAAAGTCTACAAAGCAGATATTCCAGGGAAGTATTTTTCAACTATACAGAACATGAGGACTTCTAAGGAACCCTCTTAGAAGCCTCATCAAGAAGGGACTAATAGCTAATAATAACTAACACTTGAACTCTTAACTGTGTGCCAAGCACTATGCTAAGTCTTGGCCTGTGTTATCTCCATAAATCCTCCCAGTTGCTCTTCGATACGGGTGCTATTGTAAAGAAGCTGATGGTAAGAGAGGTCACCCACCTAGTAAGTGACCAAAGCAGTATTCAGTCCCAGGCCTATTCGACTCCAAAGCCCTTGCCCTCCACAGGCAAGGACACAGGTCTACCCCTCCCCACCCCTTCCTCAACAGTCTCTCTCCCCTCTGCCCCTTTCCCAGAAGTAAAACTCAGAGTTTGACGTCATGCAAAGCAAACTGGGGGATGGAAACTACACTGTTGATTCGTGGTTGAGAGAGAGCACATTAAAAGGTGCCCTGCTTTATCGCCTTCTCTAAAAGTCTAAGAGTCTTGCTTTCTCACTGTTTCCTTAACCATCTTTTGCTTATAACCCTAATAACTGTTCATATCAATATATAACCTCAAAAATTGTGAAAAAATACCACTTTTGAGAATGTGTTCCCCACTACACGTGCTCATTCTGCTACCCTTACCTCTATGTCCATCCCCCTACCCATCAACCAGAGTAGTTCAGCTTTCATATGCCTCTTGCTTTACTCTTCTGGGTGAGATTTTATTTTAAGAAGAGTACTCTTGGCTAAAAAGGGCTTGCAAATTTCTGCTTAGACCAGCAAGTCAGGTATTCATTGCTTAGTCCATATTCTAAAATGTAATGTATGTACCTTGAATCACAGAAAACATCTGAAGATAGACAAGTTCATTCCTTCCATAAGCTTTCACTGATTAAATGCCTGTTCTCTACAAAAGAACATACTAGTGCCTTGTGGAGCTGAAACTGGGGTGAGGGATTGAGGTCATGCTTTGCATGCTAAGAAGGGAGAGAATTTGAGCCACAAAAAGGAGCAGACCAAATGTATGTACTTTAAGGAGCTAGTCATTTCTGCCAGGGCATCAGGAGAGTCTTCAACCCAAAGATGGCATCAGGACTGGTCCTGGAAAGATGAATAAAGTTCCAGAAGGAGGAAAGGAATGAGCACTTGAGGCAAAAGAGGTAGCCAGGAACATTCTCAGAGAATAAGGAGCAGTCTGGTGAGATGAGCACATTAGGGGTTTGGAGGGGTATGGTGGGAGGTAAATACAAAACTATAAGTATTACAAATTTAACTCCCTAGTTTATGTACTCAGAAGTCATCTTTCAAGAATTTCTATTTTAAAGCTCTTTAAACTATTACATTTTTTAATTTATGATTTATTTATAAATGCATTACATAGATCAACATTTTATTTCTCTTTCTCTAAGGTCATGGAACTTCCTTTAATATTGACTGCAATATCTGTTCTTGTTTTGCTGGTAATTTGGTGTGTTCTACCCGCCTGTGTCTCAGTGAGCACAGCTCAGAAGATGACCGTCGTACCTTCACAGGTAACCATGGTCACCCAGAAGCTGCCCTCATCCCTTTGTACTCATGTTCCCTTCAAGGCAGCTTCTCTGGTCTTGCCTTAACTGCAAATTTTCACAGTAAAATTAATACCTAACCTGAGAGCAAGGCACTTTCCTCTCTGGATCTGTTGCCTCCTCTATAAATTGAAGGCATTAAACTAAGTGGTTTCTTAGGGTCCTTTTAGAGTTCCATGAGTCAAAAAGAGCAGGGCCAGTGATTGGGATGGTTTTAGTTAAATGTAATTTTTCTACTTGCTAAAATACCCATTTATCCCTACCATTATGGTCTAAAGTGTCCATGTATTTTCTAAATTTGCTTCTGTTTTAATGTTTTTATTACCACCTTCTTTCTTGTCCTACCTTGTCTTACTGAATTCATATAGGTAGGGACCCCTATAAACAAAGCTATAGGTAGAAAAAATAAAGAGTGTTTCTCCCAATCTACTATATAAAATCTAGAAGTTAGATGTATCAAGTCTCGCTTGGGAGATTTCTGGAATGTTGAAGGGTGATAACAAAAGCAAGACAAAGACAAAGGTTGTAAACGCCTTACATAGATTCCTTCCATTCATATCTCCTTAGGGATGGGGAAAAACAGGAAAGTAACTCAGGAAATTATTGTAATTTTGAAACTTAAGAATTTTTGTGAACAATCGGTCAAGAATATGACTTTCTTGACTTTCCTTTGCTTTATGCTGCTGGTATTATGCTCACACCAGCTGCAATAAGTGAAAAACCTAGCTTGATGGGATGCTCTTTTCTTGAGAAGAAGCTACGGTTGTCAACAGCAACAGCACAGTGGCTGGCATCTGCTGGTATCTGCTTTTTCCCAAATCTGAAATACCTTTGCTTCTGGGTGAAGAGGAACCAGGTAGCTGCCCTTACTCCATGTCTTGCTGCTGCACCAGCAGCTTGATTCTCCTTCCATGGAGTTGGTATTACACATGGAGTGGGGTAGGAAGAGAACAGAATAGGGTTTTACCAACCTTGTATCTCCAGCCCATTGGAAATAAAAAGGAGATCAGAAGTAAGAAGTGAACGGCAGACTGATGAGGAAGTAGAGGGAGGACTAGCTCCACCCCATCCTCTGTCCACCCTAATGAGTACCAGTCTTTGCTGCTTTATTCTTCTGTTGTTGTTGTCCTTTATTTTTATCCTTTGTCTGCTTGGTCTGATGAGGACAATTCATTCTGCTTAGAGAAACAGTTAAAATGATGTGGGGATGAAAAATGAACTAAGGACGTACACGGAAGACTTTTATTTATTTACTTACATCTAAGTGTTTTGGGAAGTTGAACTTTACAACTAGCAGGATGCTTTTTCCCTGTAGTGTGTAGCCCCTCGTGTCCTGGGATAAATTACATTAATGACTGTTTAGCTAGCAGACTCTAAGGAGATTTTACTGGCCACAAAGTATACCACATTCTGGGGGACTCAGAGAGTGCCCCAGTCCACACAGGACTCAGAAGGAGATGTTCATGAAAATTCTTAAGTCTCAAGTCACAATAATTTCCCAAGTTACTACCTTCTTGTTCTTCCCCCTCCCTAAGGAGATGGAAGGAACCTATGTGACGCATTTACAACCTGCATTATTTGTCTTGGTTTTGATATTATCCTCTAACATTCTAGAAATCCCCTAAGCCAGAATCAAACATCTAAATTTCAGATTTTATATACCAGATTGGGAGAAACATTCTTTACTTTTCCTACCCATAGCTCTGTTCGTCTCTACCCCTGGAATCAAGATCCGGAGGCCCTCAATTAGCTGGCAATAAATGGAACAAAGGAAAGTCGTTATGCAGACAAATGGCTTTTCAGAACCTTGCCGCCTTTAAAAACACTGTCAGAGATTGGAAGGATTTTTTTTCTGACTTATTAAAATTGTATTTTAACCTGAGACCTCTGCGTGCTTGTTAGTGGTTTGCCTTAATTAGGAAACAAGAGGGGAAGGGGACCGTACAAATGCACATTGTTGAGGCACTCTCCTCCCTTCAGGTCTGCCCTGTAACTGTGCAGATCAGTTTGTCCCTGTGTGTGGGCAGAATGGACGCACTTACCCCAGTGCCTGCATTGCTCGCTGTGTGGGCCTCCAAGACCATCAGTTTGAGTTTGGATCATGCATCTCAAAGGATCCATGTACTCCTAACCCCTGCCCAAAAAACCAAAGGTAAGTCAAATGCCTCCTTATCTTTTTCAACTGAAGGTCACCACTTACTCTATACCAGACAGTGAAAATACAAAGATGAATTAAGGTGGTCTCTGCCCTGAAAAGTTGGAGTCTAGAGGGAAAGATCCAGGTAAAGCTGCTTGGTAACATGCTTTGATTGGGGGCCCAGAAGTTGAGCAGTTTACACAGCCTGGGGGAACCTGGGAAAGCCTCTAGAGCATGTGACAGTCGGCTGGAAAAACGAGGAGGAGACTGACAGCAAGGTTTACGGTGGAGGAAAGGTGGTGCTGGTGAAGGTAGAGAGAGTAACAGGAGCAAAGATCTTGGCTGCTGGAAACGAGGAGAGAGCGTGGTGTATGCCGGGAGCTAGAGCAGTTTTGTAAGACTGGAACAAAGTGTGAGGCAAGGAGAGGTGGCAGTTGAGACAAGAGAAGGAGATGCATTCTTGTTACTAGCTACTTATGCCTGATGGCAATAGGAAACATTCTACTTAAAACCTACCTCCATTGTAGGGATGGGACATGAGAAATCTCTGGAAGTGTAACTTCAGTATTTTATGAAGTTGTTTAGGGGCTCCTTTCTCTGCATTTTCCTCAGGAGCTCAGAGTGCAGTTGACCTTGCCTTAATGATGGATTTCTGCCTGTGGTGGCTGCAGGATGAGGGTCCTGATGATTCACTTAGGTTTCAAGCTTCTAGAACTGGAGTTTTCACTGACTACCTCAGAGAGCTGAGCAGGACATGTCCCAGTGCCACAGTCCTTGCCTTATGAAGGTTTTGTGGAGAACAAGCAACTGCTTCTCCATCCTGAAAATCCTGGTGCAGCATGAAGGGAAGGAAAGATCTTCTCGTGTGTTAAATTTATTTTAACAAGTTTAAATTCTCTTTTAGCAAAGAGAGTTGGTCACCCATCTAGCAAAGTTTACATCATGAAAACTAAGCCCAGAGAGTTGCTATGGAAAGAAGACAGGGTGCTATACATAAAGAAACATGATAAAGAAATAAGTCAAAAGGATAATATAGTTGTGTTGGGAGGTAGAATTGAGGGTTGTTTTGGTATTTGTTTGTTTCCCTCTATTTGCTAACCTTTCTGAATAAGGTTGGCTTGCTTTTATAATAAAACAATAAAATCTCAAAGTGGAAAGGGCTGGCTGGGTATAATACAAAATCAATATAAAAGAAAAGTTTGAAAAATGCAGCTACATGAAAATGAAAATTTTCTGCATGGTAGCAAACAAATGACAAACTGAGAAGAATCTCAGAGAAAGGGCTGATGTCCTTACAATATAAAGAACCCCTACCAATCAATATGAAAAAGATGAACAACCTAGTATAAAAATGGGCAAAGATCAATAACCAATAGAAAATGGACCAAGGATGTAAACATAGGAGAAGAAGTACAGATGGTTCTTAAACACTTGAAAAGATGCTTATATTAGCTGGCGGGGAGTAACTCTAGCTACTGTATACAAAATATCAGTGCTTTAACATAGTAGAAGTTCAAATACAGTCCATTTGGGTGTTCAGCAGGTGGCTTTCTACACGTGATTCAGAGACTTAGGATCCTTCCATCTAGCAACTCTGCTCCTACAGCCTCTAGTCCTCCTCTGTCCAGCAGACAAGAGAAGGGAGATGATGGAGGTTGCTCTTGAGAAGCTTTTATAGGCCAGGTTAAAAATTCATCTCTACTTCCAGCCACACTCCATTGTCTAGAACTTAGTCATTTGGCCAGAACTACTGCCAGGGAGGCTGGGAAATGTAGTCTAGATGTATGCCCAGGAAGAAAGTTAAATGAATTTGATGAATGATCATCTAGCCGATCTACCACAATGCTTAACCTTTCTCATATTAAGAGAAATGTAAATTAAAGTAAAACTACAATTGTGTACCATTTTCTTTCTACCAGCTTGGTAAAGGTAAAAAGTTTGATAACAAAATGTAGGCAAGTAGGCACTCCCATACAAGAGGATTTGGGGGTGAAGATTGGTACATCCTCTTTGGAGGGCAATTTGTCCAAGGCTACCAAAATTTTAAATGCACATACTTTTTGAGTCAGCATATATAAATGCTTATTCTTACATAAAATATCTCTGGAAGAATAAATAAAAATTGATAATAATGGTTGCCTCTGGGGAAAGGAATTAGGTGGCTGGGGCACAAGGAGTAGGAAGGAGATTTACTTTTCACTGTATATGATTTTGTGTCTTTTCACTTTCTACATGGGCTTGTATTATCTGTTCAAAAACTAATTGTTTAAAAAACAAAAAGTTGAGAATAAATAAATAAATAAAGTTATAGTCATTCATCAAGTATCTACTGATATACCAGGCATCTTTCTAAACACTAGGACACAATAGTAAGCAAGACAAAGTCCCTGCCCTGATTGTGTTTATTTTAATTTACCCCCCAGAGTCTCAGCCTTTCCTATTGATCCTCTTATTTCTGTACGTTCATATTGGTAATGTTTTTCCTTCCAAAATTACCAAATTTCTCCTGATATTCTTTGTTCTCATTCCTTCAATGTTAATCGATAGTGAAGTTCTAAATGTTCTTCTTTTTCATATTTCTCTTCAAATGTCTTAAATTTCTGTAAAATTATTACTACATGCATTCTAATTTCTTTCTTCTAATTTTATTGAGATAGAATTGACATATAGCACTATATAAGTTTAAGGTGTATAGCACAATTATTTGACTTACATGCATCATGAAATGATTACCACAATACGTTTAGTGAATATTCATCATCTTATATAGATACAAAATTAAAGAAATAGAAAAAAATTTTTTTCCTTGTGCTAAGAACTCTCAAGATTTATTCTGTTAACTTTCATATATAGCATTCAGCAGTGTTAATTACATTTATCATGTTGTACATTACATCTCTATATTATAACTAGAAGTTTGTATCTTTTGGCTACCTTCATCTAATTCTCCCTCGCCTCACCCTTTGCCTCTGGTAACCACAAATCTGATCTTTTTCTATGAGTTTGTTTGTTAGTTTTGAAGTATAATTGACCTACAACTCTGTGTTAGTTCCTGGTATACAACATAGTGACTCAGTATTTCTATACATTTTGAAATAATAGTTTAGTTACTGTCTTTCATCCTACAAGGATATTATTGTACGTAGTTATCAACTATATGCCCCATACTGTACATTTAATACCTGTGATTCCTTTCTTGTGCAGCTGGAAGTTTGTACCTCTTAATCTCCCACACCAATTTCTCTCCTCTCCCCACTCTCCTCCCTCTGGCAACCACCCGTTGGTTCTCTGTATCTATGACTCTGTATCTTTCATTATGTTTGTTCATTTGTTTTGTTTTTTAGGTTCCACATATAAGTGAAATCATACAGTATTTGTCTTTCTCTGTCTGACTTATTTCACTTAGCATAATACCCTCTAGGTCCATCCGTGTCGTCACAAAATTTCATTCTTTTTTATGGCTGAGTAATATTCCTGTGTGTGTGTGTGTGTGTGTGTGTGTGTGTGTGTGTGTGTGAGCGCTCACACACACACGAAGTTTCCCTTTCTCTACATCCTCACCAAGACTTATTTGTTGTCTTTTGGATAATAGCTATTCTGACAGGTGTGAGATGATATTTCATTGTGATTTGACTTGAATTTCCCTTATGATTAGTGATGTTGAGCATCTTTTCATGTGCCTGTTGGCCATCTTTATGTCTTCTTGGGAAAATGTCTATTCAGATCCTTGGCCCATTTTTTGATTGGGTGTTTGTTTTTTTTGATGTTGAGTTGTATGAGTTCTTTGTATATTTAGGATATTAACCCTTTATCAGATATATCGTTTGCAAATATCTTCTCCCATTCAGTAGGCGGCCTTTTGATTTTGTTGATGGTTTTCTCTGCTGTGCAAGAGCTTTTTAGTTTGATGTAGTCACATTTGTTTATTTTTGCTTTTGTTTCCCTTGCCTGAGGAGACATATCTAAAAAATATTACTAAGACTAATATCTAAGAGCATACTGCCTATGTTTTCTTCTAGAAGTTTTATGGTTTCAGGTTTTACATTTAAGTCTTCAATCCATTTTGAATTTATTTTTGTGTATGGTGTGAGAAAGTAGTCCAATTTGATTCTTTTACATGTAGTTGTCCAGTTTTCCCAACACCATTTATTAAAGAGGCTGTCTTTTCCCCATTGTGTATTCTTGCCTCCTTTTTCATAGATTAATTGCCCATATAAGAATGGGTTTCTTCCTGGACTTGCTATTCTGTTTCATTGATCTATGTGTCTGTTTTTGTGCAGTACCATACTGTTTTGATGACTGTGTAATATAGTTTGAAATCAGGGAGAGTGATACCTCCAGCTATGTTCTTCTTTCTCAAGATTGTTTTGGCTATTCAGGGTCTTTTGTGTTTCCTTACAAATTTTAGAATTATTTGTTCTAGTTCCATGAAAAATGCTATTGGTATTGTTATAGGGATTGCATTGAATCTGTAGATTGCCTTGAGTAACATGGCCATTTTAACAATATTAGTTTTTCTAATCCATGAGCATGGCATATCTTTCCATCTTTATGTGTCGTCTTCAGTTTATTTCATCAGTGTCTTATAGTTTTCCAAGTACAGGTCTTTTACTTCCTTAGTTAAATTTATTCCTAAATATTTTATTCTTTTTGATGTGATTGTAAATGGGATTGTTTTCTTAATTTCTCTTTACGTGCATCCTAATTTTAAATCCCATCGGAAGAGGCAACCACATTAGTAGTAGTGATGGTGGTGGTGGTGATTTCAGTGCAGGAAGCTTATCTCTAAAAAGAATAGAAGCAATTTCCTTTGAAATTATATGATGCTAGCTAATACATTCTTCTCCTTTTACTTTATAGACTAATATTTGTATATCTTATTATTTCAAATACCCAGTAAAAGCTAAACATTTTCGTAGGTCTTATCTTGTTATAGAAAATTATAAATACCCTTTATAGAAATGAGGGAGACAAAAAGAGTCTAAAGAAGAAAAGAACCATCCTCCCTAACCCCTCTGAAGAAGTTCAGGGATTGAGAATGGAGCAAGGTTCAGGTATTACTAGGAAAACCCAGCTTCAGGGGGTGGCATTCTCTCAGTGATTCACTACCAGCCAGCATCAGGTCCTCAGCCTTGTAAGCACAGAAACCTGAAATTTTCAGCACATACTGTGAAGCCTTCTCTTAAGATAGACTCATATTAGCCAAGCTGATAATTAAGCCTCTGAAAATGCTCCATTTATTATTAACGAGAAGGCCTCCAGCATTGGGCCCCAGCCCATTTGATGGCTTCATGTCATGCCTCTTCCACCCCAAGCATACTTTGCTCCTGCTCTCGGGGTCCCCTGCCCTCTCCCCCAGCACCACAGGGTTTCAGGCATCACACCTTTGCTCTGCTGCTCCCTCAGCCTGGCAGGCCTTCATCCTCCTGGTTCTACCTCCTCCCGGTGCTTTCTCCAGGCTCCCCAGTCAGAATGACTCATTCCCACGATCACTTGGTGTGTGATTTTCTACCTGATAGCCTGCTTTACATGCGTGCTCGACTCCCCACTCTCCATAAGCTCTTGGGCACAGGGACTGTTTCTGATTGCTCTCTTACTTTCTCCTCAGCCTCCTGTGCCCTGTCAGTGCTTTGCCGGCCCCACCATGGTCCCTTACGACACTGGCTCATGGTGCTGCGTTTGTGTTTTTCAGATGCATACCCAAACCACAAGTCTGCCTGACAACTTTTGATAAATTTGGATGTAGCCAATATGAGTGTTTGCCAAGACAGCTCACCTGTGACCAGGGCCGAGATCCTGTTTGTGATACAAACCACATGGAGCACAGCAATCTCTGCACTTTGTACCAGAGGGGGAAGAGCCTCTTATACAAAGGCCCGTGCCAGGTACCACTGTTTACCTGACAAACCCAAGTACACTGAGCATGAAATCAGCTTATGATCTTTTACACATGAATCAGCAGTGAGACCCCTTCAGGGTCTGCTGTGGATCCCGTCAAATCTAGAGCACTCAGTCCTCCACCAAAAATGAGCCACCCCGAGGCTGGCTTTTCCTCCTAACACTGGAGGGCCCCCTTGCTCATGTGTGAACCTTTGCACATCTAGCGTACAGAGCAAGAAGAGGGAGGCTTCTTGCCGCCAACCATTAGGAAAAGAATTTAAAGTCTCACACGCCTGGCATTGGTCAGCAGCATCTTCACTTCCCCTAGTTCTGCGGGCCCTCATTAGAAAACAGCCCAGGAAGGATGCGAGGTAAAACAACGAAGAAAAGAGCTCTTTCCCCACTCTTCCCACTGAAGTCCCACCTGAGGTATGAAAAGTGACTGAAAATTTCTCTGAAACTTAATGTTGTCTTACATCAGTTTATCTTTCAGTCTTTGAGGGTCGTGAAATCTGTATTCATGTTAAAAATAACCCCAAGGACAACCCCACTGAGGCCTCCCACAGTACCACTGATCTATGGGCTGGGCCCTCTGCCTGGGGGAAGCCCAGCCTTGGGCCAGCACCCCCTGCCCACAGCTGGCTGACACCGGACCTGCTGGCTGCTCATTTCCTGGTCTTCATTGTCGGAAAATCCCTTCAGGTCATCCCCCTGGGCTTGTTTCCCCTCAGAGATCATGTTCCAAGTGCACTGATACCTTTACTCTGAATTCCCAGTCTTCTCTTCCTGTTGTTCCCTGTTCCTGGCTTCAAGTTTTCGCTTCCATGTTCCTAACCTACCTCATGGAGCCAGTCTGTCTGCTCTCCTGATCTCTCCACTCTTCCCTCTCCTTATCCCAGCATGAAATGATAAGGCCTCTGAATTTGCATGAAGATTGGTCTTGTTTTCTTCTAACAGGTTCTTCTGGAATAAAGGAAGTCTGGAGGGAGGGAGGATTTTTATCTCATATCAGTTCACAGAGAATGAGTACCCAAGTCCCAGAGAGGCTGAGAAAAGTAATCTCTTCAATTCATCTTGGGACAGCCCTATTGCCCCCAGCCCCACCCCACGTTTAGCAACCTCAGGAGCTTACTTCAGAGGGTCCAAGAATTTATACTGTCTTTCTTCCTTCCTGAAAATAGGGAGACCTACTCTGCACTCTTGGTTAGGAAAAGTGCACCACAGAGGTTTACAGGCTAACTGTGCTTTCTTGCCCTCAGCCCTTCTGCAGAGCCCCAGAGCCCATCTGCGGGCACAACGGGGAGACCTACAGTAGCGTGTGTGCTGCCTACTCGGACCGGGTGGCGGTCGATTACTATGGGCCCTGCCAGGCTGTCGGGGTCCTCTCTGAGCACAGTTCTGTCACTGAGTGTGCTGCTGTGAAATGTCCTTCGCTCTCAGCGACCGAATGCAAACCCATCATCCCACCCGGTAGGCTGGCAGTATTTGGGGTGGGGCAGGGGTGGAAGCGGGAGGATTTGCGTATCTGTCTCCAGAGAGTGAGTCACTGAGAAGAGAGATGACTAGTGTGTTTAAACTTCAGGAAGTCTTGACTCCAGCTGATGCTGATTAGATGCATTACTCTGGGCCAACCTTAAAAAGCTGTGGATCTGCCTTAGACATCATCTGGTCTGGTGATTTTAAAACAATGTGGAAAACTTTTTTCAATCCTGCCTTAAACACCAATAGATAAACAGCAATATTTAATTGCTAGAATTATGGTTATTAGTTCAAATGCATAGTGTTTGCATATTATAAAGTTAATGAATAAGGAATTGGTTACTAATGAATGAATAATTGAAGTAGTTTTGATGAACACAAACATTTGAAATTGAGAAAAACAGAAGATGGTTGTTGTCTTAGATTGGCCTTAGCATCTAATTTAATTGTTTTTGTTGCATATAATCAAGAAAGTCTTGTTTCGTACAGGCTATTATAAGTGGTGACAGTTTTCAAACAGCTTACCTTACAGTCTCATACTCTTCGGTTAGACAGAGATGTCAGAAGAGACTTTATCCCAAGTCTGCACAGAACAGATTAACCTGGAGTCTAACAAGTTCATTCCTCTGTCCATGAACTCAGCAAATGTTTCTTGAGCTTCCACTATGTCCTAAACACCTTCTAGGCACTGGGGACACAGCAGTGAGCAGAACAAAGCCTCTTTCCTCCTGGAGACCACGATCTGACATTTTATTATGGTCTAACAGTTTAAAATAATTTTTAAAATTAAATTTGAATTAAACACTCATGGAATCCCTGAAACACTTGCTCCTGTGTTTCGCAGACAGGAAACACTTGCCCGGGATCACGCAGTGAGTTCTGAGCAGGGCAGGGTCTAGGCCCTGCCTGTCTTGAAAGGCCAGCTCTCCCTGTGCTGTATTAAACCACAGCTGCCCCACCTGAGAAGTAGCACAGGAGGAAAGCAGGGATGGAGGAAGGATTTCGGTAAATGTATAGAGTATAAGACTCCAGGTTGGTCAGGGAACATATCTAAAAGTGCAGTCATCAGGAAGGACTGCTGTGACTTTCCCAGCACAAAATGAAGGGCTGGTCATTTCACCAACTATTATGAATTCTCTTTGTTTCTAATTCTGAACACACATAAAATGGTTTCTGTTATACAGGTGCTTGTTGCCCGTTATGTGCTGGGATGTTAAGAGTTTTATTTGACAAAGAAAAACTGGATACTATTGCTAAGGTAGGTTGCTTTATGTGCTATGTACTGTTGAAACCTTATCGATAAACCTGTCAGTAGTCCTACAGACAGAATGAGTCATGTCATTTATAGATGAAGAAACTAATTTGCATGGGAGCAACTTGCCCAAGGCCGTATAGTAGCTCACAACCAGGAGAACTGGGGTTTGAACTCAAGGTGTCTGGCTCCGTCCTGTGCTCCTTCCCTCTACAGCCTGGCTGTGTGGTGACCTTGCTCTGCAATCCATCGCCCGGGCCTTTCTCAGAAAAGGTCCCCTGCCGACATAGTGGAGGCAGATGAGGCAGCCAGGGACTGGTCACGCCCAGATGGTCTCAAGGTTGCCAGCCCTCACATGGTCCCCATGCCGCCGGGGGCTGCGTCCAGAACCGGCCACATTCCTCTGATGGTTTTGCCTCTTTCCCTTTGCTGTATCATCACTTTTTCTGCTTGCTGTTTTAGAGACTCGTCTCTAGAAATGTAGCAGCCAACACCTGCCACTACCTAGAAAATTATGTCCATTTCTATGAAAACACCTGTATTTTTACAGGAAGGCTTTAATTATTTTCCTGTGGCGTCCAACTCAGAACTGTCCCTTAAAAAAGTGCTCCTGGGGCTTCCCTGGTGGCGCAGTGATTGAGAGTCTGCTTGCCGATGCAGGGGACACGGGTTCGTGCCCCGGTCCGGGAAGGTCCCACATGCCGCGGAGCGGCTGGGCCCGTGAGCCGTGGCCGCTGAGCCTGTGCGTCCGGAGCCTGTGCCCCGCAGTGGGAGAGGCCACAGCAGTGAGAGGCCCGCGTACCGCAAAAAAAAAAAAAAAAAAAAAAAAAAAAAGCTCCTCGTGAGAGTGTTTATCTCAGCCAGAAAACTCAGCAGTCAGAAAACAAAAACAACAAACCCGTTGGAATGGGCTCTGTGGATATTTTAGAATTCAGCCAGCAAGGCCCTGTTGGGGCCCCGCACTTAGGGGTTCCTTGGTTAAAAGAGCCTCTGTGGCTTAGGCAAGGTGGCAAGGCAGCTTAGGCAGTAATAAGGAATTCTTCTTTTTTTTCAGGTAATGAATTTTTTTCTCTCTCTAGGTGGCAAACAAGAAGCCAATAACCGTTCTGGAAATACTTCAGAAGATCCGCATGCATGTGTCTGTCCCACAGTGTGACGTATTTGGATACTTCAGCATCGAATCAGAAATTGTGATCCTGATCATTCCTGTGGATCATTATCCAAAAGCTTTGCAGGTGGGGTTCAGCACATGTTGTGCAAGCATCCTGTTACTTTCAAGTATGGAGGCCTTGGGAGGGGGTGAGGGCAGGAGGAAGGAAAGCATGGCAGTCTCTGAGGGGCGGAGCTGCACTAGGTTAGCAGTGGCCAACAGAACGCAAAGGAGTGGGAGAGGGCAGAGGTTGAGATGCTGTGACTCAGAGCGTGCAGAGATGGAAGGCATCTGCTCATCATCCAGACGAGGAGGCGGCTGAGGCCCAGGGAAGGCAGGGACTGACACAGGTCACGCAGTAACAAAGCCAGGACCGACTCCTGTCTCCCGAGGGCTGTGCCCCCACTGGGGAGGAGGAGCACACCAGCGCTGGTCTTATGGGCCAGCTCACAATCTAGAGGTGAACTTCACTCAGGAGGCCCAAGTTTCAGTGTCAACACAGTGAGGGCTCCAGTGAAGGGGGTGAATACAGCCGTTTATAAACTGCCACAGTTAGGAAGCTCATTAAGTCTAATTGCTTTCCTCCTGATGTGTCGGTGGGCATTGAAAGGCCACTCCCTGTGACTATGTTTAAGCTTGAAAAGATAACTTCTAAGCGTGGAGAAGGGGTGAACAGGATTGTGGGAAAAGAAAGGGCAGTGGCAGTGTGGGTCATGGCTTTTTTCATTTGATTTCCATTGATGCAGTTATTTTTTGTGTAATAAATTGAGACTATTAAAATGTTACTTTGGCTAAGAAAAGAAGGACAAAGAGAAAGCCTATTCCTGGTGTTAGGATATTTGTGGAATTTGTCTGACTTGACCTTTTCATGGATTCTGTGATTTTATATTAAAAGAATCTGATTATCCTCTCCCAGATTGAGGCTTGCAATAAGGAAGCAGAGAAGATCGAATCCCTTATCAACTCCGACAGCCCTACTCTGGCGGCCCACGTCCCTCTGTCTGCCCTCATCATTTCTCAGGTGCAGGTCTCCAGCAGTGTGCTTTCGGCCGCTGCCAGGGCCCAGCCTTCCTGCCACTCCCACCTCTTCCTCCTCATCCTGGGTCTCGCCTTGCACAGGGTCTGGACACACAACTGACTGCCCATGAAAAGTGCAAAATATTCCTCGATCTAATCTTTCTACTTTGGAAAAGACGTACAGGACTGCTGGTTTATAGTTGAATAGTGGCCAAGTCAAAGCACTTGTCACCTCTAACCTCTATGCACCACACAGTATTTTTCTTAATCACCAGTGTTAGTAAGGGTTTTGTTTTGTTTCTACAAATGTTACAATACGTTCTTCCAAATACTGATGAAGAGGATGTCTCCTTCTGGCGGATCACTGCCTTACAATTTACATTTTGCTCATTAGATGGGTCCCCCACTCTAAAACAAATTCTATATCATTGGTAAATGAGATGATCACATTGTAGAAATATAGCTCACTTTACTGTGGGCTTCGTATCACAAAAACTTCATTTCCAAGTTCTTTTTAGTATTAAAGTGCCCCTAGCGTGTGTGTTTGTTTACAGATATTCCCTACTCTGTCTAGAAGTGAGGGGTCAGAGCAAAGAGCCACTGCTATTAGAGTATGAAATAAAGATAAGGCATCTTTGGAATTATCATATAAATCATCAGGCAAATTTAATTTACAGAAATCTAATTCAGGATTCCATTTAATGTGGTAAAAGCAAAAGCCAGCTAAGTAAATGGCACTCATATAATATATTGTAAGTGACAGTCTCAGTGGTTCCTAATGTGTGTCTGTGACTTTTGTGAAAGGGAGAAGTTATATCCCATCAAAGCGACTTGTATTATGCATTTTTATATTAACCAGATGTATATTCTTTGGTATCATCCAAGTTAAATTTAGAGTTTTTAAAGATTGACCTTTAAACCAATTGCTGCTACTTATGTAATTGCCAAAAAGTGAAATAATTAGTAGTTCGTGTAAATAATACATGATTTTTCTATTTTATTATGAAGAAGGTGAATAGCCATATTTGTAAAATGACAATCATGTGTGTTAACCTAGTACTTTCCGTTCATGAAGACACATTTGCTTTTTGTGATATGCACAGTGTAGATAAGTGTTCTGTTTGACTTTCTTTTTTGACATAGAATTATAAAGAATTGTGGTTTATATATTTAAAAGTGTCAATCTAAGTTTGAAAATGTTTGCATGTTGTCTAAGAAATTGAATACTTTGAATGTGTTTCACAGTTTGAAATAAGCTATTCAGTGTAATACTTCTTGTTTATATGCACCTAAGCTTAGATTTTACATGAAGTGTTTTTTTCAGTGTTATATGTACCTTCTGGAAAATATAGGGATATGCATATTATACCAAAATGTTGTTTAAAAGTGGGCACTTAGGGCTTCCCTGGTGGCGCAGTGGTTGAGAGTCCGCCTGCCGATGCAGGGGACACGGGTTTGTGCCCCGGTCCGGGAAGATCCCACATGCTGCGGAGCGGCCGGGCCCGTGAGCCATGGCCGCTGAGCCTGCGCGTCCGAAGCCTGTGCTCCGCAATGGGAGAGGTCACAATAGTGAGAGGCCCGCGTACCGAAAAAAAAAAAAAAAAAAAAAAAAGAAAGAAAGAAAAAAAGTGGGCACTTAAAGCTTTCAAAATTTCTCAGTGGTGATGTAGCATGTTTGTTGCAATTGCTTTTTCTATATAAATGTCTTCAATGCAATATACTGGAAAGCTTTTCTATTTTAATAAAATAATTTTATATGATTATGTGTATTTCCAAGCAATGTGCACATTTTAAATGAAACCACTGATCACTCTTGGGCAAGCTATGTCCTTTGCTTTGGAATAAGAAGTTATGGGAGTGTTATTACTCCAAACCTGGGAAAGTGGAGCAGATGGAACAGAGCTGGTCAGAGCAGACCCAGGCATGACCAGAGGCCAGGCTGTGGCAGAAAGTCAAGTACAAAGACCCCAGCTTTAGGTCTTCAGGACAGAGAGAGCTTCAGGCCCTCCAAGACCAGGAACAGACTAGGGAGTTCTGCTCCCCACTGCCTCGGCCCAATATTCCAGCCCCAGGATATGTCCTGGGAAAAAGGGAACTGGTCAGCAGGCCCGAAAGGTTCTGTCAGTCAGCAGAGGCTAAAGCCCCAAACCTCCATCTTGCTCCCATCACATGTCTGCTGTGGGTCAGTTGCGCTTCTTCTCTATACTGTCTTCGCTTCTGGACCCACCCAGTGTCCTCACAAAGAGAAGAAGGAGACGAAGAAAACCACAACTGGCCCTTAGGTCTCTGCTCAGAAGTGGCACTGTCGTTTCTGCCTACGTCTTACCAGCCCAAGCAAGTCACTCCCGAGTTCAAAAGGTAGGGATTTGTCGTCTTCTGGTGTGTGTGTGTGTGTGTGTTGGCAGGAGGCAGTAGGGAAGGAGCTGGGGGTGGGACCATGAGTATTTTGAACAATGATACAGTATACTGCAGAGGCCCTTTCTCATCAGGATAGGACAATAGCCAGGACTGACTAAATTTCTTATTATAAAAGCAGTAGAGGGGCTTCCCTGGTGGCACAGTGGTTGAGAGTCTGCCTGCCGATGCAGGGGACACGGGTTCATGCCCTGGTCTGGGAGGATGCCACGTGCTGCGGAGCGGCTGGACCCGTGAGCCATGGCCGCTGAGCCTGGGCGTCCGGAGCCTGTGCTCCGCAACGGGAGAGGCCACAACAGTGAGAGGCCCGCGTACTGCAACAACAACAAGAAAAAAAGCAGTAGAATGAGAGAGGTGCTTGGGTTTGGGGGAGAGGGAATATCAAGGGAGGAAAAGATCTAAAGGTTGGTCCTGCCCTGAGGACACAATCACACAATTATGAGAACTCTGACGATAGATAGTCACTGGCCAAACAAGCCCAGTGCTGGTCAATTCAGGCGATGGTGCTCCTCACTGGCCAGTGGCTGTGGTGATCACAGCCAGGCTGCCTCATGGACAGGGTGTCAGTGGCTTCCTGGCCTTGAAGCAGGACAGAGCCCCTGCTGGTTGGCTCTGCCCAAGTGTGTCAGGCAGGCTAGCAGAGACCCTGTGGGAGTCAGAGGGGCTGTGGGAGAGAGAGAAATGAGGCCCATGTGCCCCTGTAATAATGCCAGGGCTTAGTAGCGGGGTGGTGGCCTGGAAGTCCAGGAGAAAATGGTTCTGCAGGATGGGGACAGTTTAGCAGGTGAGGTAACTGCATGAAAAGGGGACTCCAGAGAAAGATTCAGAGGCTCCTATGGCCATGGGTGATGAGGCCAAGTCTCTAGGAAACAGATGAGATGGCCCCCTATCCAGCCTACAGGAAGTAATTGGACAGGAATGGACCCTAGGAGAGTCATAGGCCTGGCCTGGGTCACATGCTCACCTCTGTGGCAGAGAAGGAAAATCAGGAGAGCTTCAGCCCCACCTAAACCAGATGGAATGGATTTCTCACAGGAAACAGCGCAGTTCCTAGAAGAAACCTTCTGCTAGATGTGTCCTCTGGGGTGTGTGCATCTCTCACAGGCCGTTAGCCCCCAAACCAATCCAGCCTGGGAGCACACAGCTATGCCTCGCCCTCAGGCCGGGCGCACACCTGGAGCTGTCAAACTGTCAGCCACCAGAGCCCAGGAACAACCAACAGGGTCCCTGTGAGACTGACCTATTGAAAAAGGGAATTATCCAAAGTGATTGATAATAAAGTAATTGTTATCCACAGAGCAAAAGTGCCAACAAAAAGGAGAGAGTGATGAGTGCAGAAATTTTAAATCAGTACAGAAAAGAAGCAAGCCGACTTGGGGAAGATTCTGCTTGCCTCCTGGGTGCCTCGCTCCAGAGCAAGCTCTATCAGGGAGCTTCCCAAGGGCTCCAGGACCCGGGACCCGGGCTTAGGACTTGATTGGCGCTGGATAACACTAAACTGTGAGTCCCTCCTAAGTCATTTTTCTGTAAACCAGGGACGGCCAATGCATGTCATTCATGCCACCAAAGCGTCATTTGAGGGCTCCGTCATGGTCTCCTGGTGGTTGTCTCCGCTCCAAGCCGAGCTTCAAGCACAGCGTTCTGAGCGAGGAAAAAAGGGGATGAGAGTCGTGGTGCCTTCTTTTCCTGCCAGCGCCTCTTATGAGTAAGAAAAAACATCTCTCAGAAATCCCTCAACAGTTGTCCCTTGTATTTCCTTCAGGATCAGGTAATATTCCCAACCCAAGTCAGTTGGCCAAGAGGAGTAGGATAGCCGTAGCTGGCTAGTCAGGGGCTGCACACACTGCTGCCCCAACCAAGTCGAGGTGCAGGAGGACAAGAGTAAGATGGTCAAGGCCGCCAACAGCATTCGCCTTAAGATAAAGCCAGTTTTTTACAGTCTCAACTTGTTAGAGTGTAAATATGAAAAGTTTTGTTTTTCCAGTAATTGCCCCTGGCTGTTCTAGTTGGACCCCTATGTCTAACTAGGTAGTGGAACCCCATAAGAACGGCTGGCTGATTTCATAACTTTAGTGCTTTCCTCCAGTTACTTAAACAGCCTCACTTCATTTCTCAGGCCTCTGTCCTGGTTATCTTAAATCTTCAATCCCATATCCAATGCGAAGGCCTCTTCCACCTCCTCTGGCCTAGATGCTTGCTTAGAGTAGGGGTGTGGCAGGGATGGTCTTTTTGCATCCAACAGAGACAAGGCTTACTTCTCAGTGCGTCGGTGAGCTTATCATGGTGTCACTAGTGGCGTCAGTCACAGACGTTAGGATGGCTTCAGTACAAACTGTGGGACATTAGTTTCTAGTAAGAAAACTTGTCAACCAAGAGCTGAGTGGTCTTGCCCTCAGCTATGGTTTGCCTGTACAAGACAGGAATAGGTAACCTAATTGTACAATGTGTCATGGGAAGTGTGAGGAGAGGGAGAGAAAATCTAATAAGGGGCAGACAGAAGGCTTCCCAAGGCGCTTGATTTGAGCTGGGCCTGGTGGAAATAGGGATGCTCTGCCAGATTGCTTTGAGGTGAGGCATTCTAAGTAGAAGGGACGGTTTAAGCAAAGATACAGAAGCAGGAGAGTCTGGGTCCGTCCCAGTGGTAGCACAGTGGAGCTGACAACTTGGGGAGGGGTGGTGAGGGGAGGTATAAGGCAGGTCATGTGTGCAGCCTTGAATGCCAGACCAGAATGGCACCCAAAGCCGCTGGCCTTGCCTTCCCAGCTATACTGGCTGACTGGATAGCTCTGGTGTACGTAGGACCATGGCCATCCAACTTCAGTGTCCAGAGAGACCTTCAAGATCACCCACTGATCTTGTTATGGGGCTGTGCTCCCTTCCCCTCTGTCCTGTGAACATCCTGGACTCTACGGAGGAAACATTAACTGAGCCTGGCTGGGTGCCAGGCTTCCCCTCGGCCTGGTACCCTCCCTCAGGGTTCAGCCTGGGTCTGTTTCAGCTCCACCTTTGGAAGAAAGTTAAACCCGCCAACAACACTGATAGTCTTGACACAGAATCCATAGAAGACATTTTCTTTTCCTTCATTTGAATGGTTTTGCTCTAGCCCTGGCTGATGGGAGTCGAACCCACACATTCCCACAGAGGGAACTGTATTTCTCAAAGGGACCAGAGGCCCTGCTCCTGTCGCCCTCCCTCCCAGCTGCATGTGAGCTTTGCCAGGCGAGGGAAAGGGAATGCTGAGGGATCGTTCCTAAGGAAATTCCTTTCCCCAGTCCAGCAATCTTGGAGCTGGGGAGCAGACATCCATTTTGTACACAGAGGGCAGTAGGCCCAGAAAGCAATATTAGCCCAGGGTCACACTGCGAGTCAGGGCAGAGCCAAGCCTGAGGCCAGCTCTGGGCTTTCCCCAGCACAAGGCAGCCGGGCAGGATTTGTGCTTCTCAGGGATGGAGCCAGCCACGCAGGAGAGCTCCGCGAAGGTGGACACCAGGAGTGGCCCGAGTGAACTAGGTTCAGCATCAGGTCGGGCTGAAGAGGCAGGCACCTGAGTGGGGTCTGACAGGTCCAAGGAGCAACAGGGATCATAAACGTAACAGACACAGCTCTCCTGCCCTTTCTGTGACAGAAAACGGTACAGAGAGGGCACGTGCTGAGTCTAAGGTCTGGTTAGGTTCTCAGGAAGTTAGGCTGGTGGGGGTAAGGGTAAGGCAGGAAGCCTTCACATGGGAAAGCGTGTTAACACCCCTGCCCCCAGCTCCACCCACTCTTTCATTTTTCCTAAATGAAATTCTGTTGTTTTCTTAATGTAAAAAATAACCTGTGTGCGTTCCCCCAAATACCTGGAAATATAAACAAAGGAAAAAGTCACCCTCAATGCACCTTCCTTCCCCTGCCTCTACAAATGAGCGCAGAATCCTTCTAGAGCTGTCTCTGTACCTAGTTGGGGCAGGGTCCTTCCTCTGTGTGCGTGGGAACGCAGGTGGTTACCCCGGGACCATGGTTTCACATCTGGGACGTTGCCTGCTGGTTGGCACTTCCCTGCCTGATGGTCCGTAGGTGGAAGCTGCGTCTCGGCCAGAACCTCGCCGGGTCATCAGCTGTCCTATGCCTGAAGCCTGCCTCACTGTTTCCCTGGACAATCTCCCTCTGACCTCTGCTGGAGATGTGAGCCGCAGTTTTACTAAGGAGTCATGGAGGCATTTATGTTGGTCAAGACCCAGCAGGAAAACAGGTGGCCCACCCAAATCAGGATAATTTGAGGAAGGCTTAATAAAGGGACTATTTACAAAGGTGTGAGCAGGATGTAAGAAACCACAGGAAGAGTGCAGGGCATGAGCTATAACATGGGGCTGTTAGCCACCCCTTGGCCCAAATCAGTGAGGTTGTTACCAGAGCCCAGGGGGAGTGCTGCATGGAGCGGGCGTCCTGCCCCGCCCTCAGGTCTCCCCCTGTTGCTGAACCCTGTCAGAAGCCAGAGGACAAGGGGGCCTGCTGCAACTATACAGGTCAGCCTTCCCAACAGAGAGCAGGGTGCAGAGTCAATTTAAGGAAGGAAATGGAGCGAAAGAAGATACCAGCACAACAGGGCAATGCCAAGTAAGAGGACGGGAGATGTGACAGTATCTGCCCCCTCATTCCAGTGCACCTCCCTCTTGATTTAAACTTTTGGAGGGGTCCCGCTGAGCACGCCTACCTTCCTGACCTCACTCAGCCTCCTCAGTTCCTCTCTATCCTCCTCTCATAGCCCTTCCTCATGCCCACATTTCCCAGACTCTCTCCCCAGCTCCCCGAGAATCCCCACCCCTCCACGACCTAGAAAGGATTCAGGCCCTCTGCCCTTCCAGAGTCACACAAACATGCTCCCAGCCTGTAGCGCTCCAGACAGGAGCAGAGTTACGGGCTGTGCTTGTTCAGACCATGGCAGAACACTTCCCCTCCCAAGCAGAGGACCAGGCTTCAGGATCCAGCTCACCTTCCCCATCAGCAAGGAGCTGCCCAAGAGCAAGTACCCTCCTCAACGTGAGTATTCATTTTCTTCCTAAAGCAGCCCAGGCTGTCGCATGTAAAGAAGGGACAAAATCCTCATAATAAAATGAATTTGATCATGTGTCTAGTGAAATAAGTCTATACCTTGGTGCTTTTAAAATGGGTTGCTGGGCTTCCCTGGTGGCGCAGTGGTTGGGAATCTGCCTGCCAATGCAGGGGACGTGGGTTCGAGCCCTGGTCTGGAAAGATCCCACATGCCGCGAAGCAACTAAGCCCGTGAGCCACAACTACTGAGCCTGCACATCTGGAGCCTGTGCTCCGCAACGGGAGAGGCCACGACAGGGAGAGGCCCGCGCACCGCGATGAAGAGTGGCCCCCGCTCGCCTCAACTGGAGAAAGCCCTCGCGCAAAGACCCAACAGAGCCAAAAATAAATAAATAAATTTATATATTAAAAAAAATAGGTTGCTGGCTTTCTGGGGTCTCTATTATAACAGCACTAATCCCATTCATGAGGACTCTACCTTCATGACCTAATCACCTCCAAAGACCCCACCTCCAAATTCCAGCATATTGGGGGATTAGGTTTCAACATATGAATTTCAGCAGGACACAAACATTGTCTACAGCAATACAGTTATCAGTAAGAAGGGATTTTCCTTGAAGTCCCTTTATTTTCAAATCAAAGAAGTATCAAGCGATAAGTCACGGGGACTTCCCTGGTGGTCCAGTGGTTAAGAATCCGCCTTCCAATTCAGAGGACACGGGTTTGATCCCTGGTTGGGGAACTAAGATCCCACATGCCATGGGACAACTAAGCCACAACTAAAGAAGCCCGTGTGCCGCAGCTAGAGAAGCCTACGCACCGCAATGGAGAGCCTGTGTACCGCAATGAAGAAAAGACCCAGTGCAGCCAGAAAAAAAAAAGTAATAAGTCACTATCTATAGACATTTTTCTCAGGCCTTTGATGGTGAAGCTTCTCTCTTTACTGGTTTCCAAGCTCTGGGCAGAGAGTCGGGTGTGTCCCCTCTCTTAAGAAGGGGATATAGTAAGAGACTCATCTAGAGTTTGGCTCCATTGATATGCTGTGGCGACTGCTTCTCTCCCTTCCACCTTACCTTCCTTTGCTTATCCAAGTTTGACAGTGATGTCATCTAACTACAGCTTTTCTTTCCATCTGGAACACTGAGAGATGAACTTGGTCTGTGTGTTAACAGGAATACTATACTACAAATCAGCAAAATGTAAAATCTAGCAAACACTCCATGCTTGGTTATATCTTACATCTATTATCTCATGGAACTAGTAGTATAGCTTAAGCCTTGTGTATCATGCTCTTCTACTGACGGTTCCCACTGGAAGAACTATCATGTGAAAAATGACCAAGAAGGTTCCTAGACCATTTTCTCAAGATTGTCCAAGGATTCCTTTCACACAAGCATAGTGGTCAAGTGTTTTAAATGAATTACCTCATGCAATTCTCACAACGTCTCTCTGAGTGAAATAGTATTATTAATATCACTTACAGTTGATGCAATTAAGGCTTGAGGAGATTAAATAATTTCTCCAAGGTCACATGGCTGGTAAGTAGCAGAGTAGGGATATTTTGAACTTAGGTCTAATTCAAAGCTATACTCATATTTATTATACTGTGTATTTTCCTCTAAGTACAGCTTTGGCGGCATCCCGTATATTTTCTAACAACAATAACAAAGACAGCCTAACCCAATAAAATAAGGAGATTTTCTGCCAAGGTTTTTCTTTCCCCCACTTTTCTAGTTGCCATGCCCTTCTACCCATTGAACTATTACAATGAATTTTTTATTCCAAATAACTCTGCAGATCAAGACCCAAAGGCTGAAGGGCTTAAAGCATTATACATATCTTAAACCATAGTTTAGGGAAGAATTCATAAGAATATAAGACTTTAGACACTGAGAAAGGCTGAATCATGGAGTGCAGCACACTCTGGGCAAACATTTAGGACAGAAACAAAATTTCCCTTTCTGAAAAGGGAGATATGGTAGACATCTTCTGGGTTTTGGCTGCTCAGCATGTAGAGAAGTCTCCGTATGAGTGTAAAAGATCTTGTATCTAACTATGGAAGCTGAAGGGGGGCAGACATTCCTCTGTTCTCTTTCTGAAAGCTTGTGTGAAGGCATGTGACTCAGGATCAGCCAAACAGATGCTCCTGCCCAAGAATCTGAGTCTGGAAGAGTTGACCCAGAGGTGTAGAGAGGGGCCAGGAAAGGTTCTGGATTGCTTGAATATTTACCCCCAAGAGACTAAAATAGATGTGACTGAGTTTCTGTCAATATGCAAGTTTAAGTTTTCTACCATCAGCAGAATTTGGACTAGATCTATACAGAGAAAAAGTTACCTTATTACATATCTAAATTGGGACTGTGAAATATTACACACACAAAAATAAATGATTTTTAAAGCGTGCTTTTAAGTAGCATCTCATTTAATTTAAAAAAAATCCTCTAAGATAGGTATTACTGTCTTCATTTCAAGCACCTGGATCACAATCAGTCAGTGGGCAGCAGAGTCAGAACATGGATTTGGGCTACATGACTTCAAGTCCATGCCCCAGGCTCTTAACTGAGTATTCTAATTGCCATTCATCTCTGAACACCTGTTTTGACTTCACATTTCTGTGCTCTAGGAGGGATTTTAAAAATTTTCTAAATAGCTCAAAATTTTTCAGTTAATATTTTGTTAATTTTAGTGTTATTATATTGTGTTCAGAAAATTTAACTGAACAGTTTTTACTTTCGGGAATTTATCATGGTTGACTTTAAGGCCTAATATTTGGTCAACCTTGTATTTGTTCCATAGAAATTTGAAAATAATGTTATCAAATAGAAATGGTCTTAATACAAATTAAAAGACAGATATTGTCAGACTGGATAAAAAGAAAGACCCAACTACATCTTGTCAACTACAAGCTGGCCATTTTTTTTTTTTTTTTTTTTTTGCTGTATGCGGGCCTCTCACTGTTGTGGCCTCTCCCGTTGCAGAGCACAGGCCCCGGACGCGCAGGCTCAGCGGCCATGGCTCACGGGCCCAGCCGGATCGGGGCACGAACCCGTGTCCCCTGCATCGGCAGGCGGACTCTCAACCACTGCGCCACCAGGGAAGCAAGCTGGCCATTTTTAATGTAAAGAAACAGCTGTGTTAAAAGTTAAAGAATGGAGTGGTGGTAAACATTTCTACAGTGCTTAATATTGTCAAGAAGTGTTCTAAGTACTTCACATGTATTAGATTTAGTGTGAACAATGTTGCAATAAAGCAAAAAGTATACAGTTTTTGCCTATGTGTGCAAATTTTGTCTTTTGTATACCAGTCAATATATACAACCTTCCAAATAAGTCAATATCAAGTTTTATGCCAATAAGTCTATAATTCTATAAAACACTAACGCAACATGGTGTTTTGCTATGTAAAACAGTAGTCTTCTGGGTTGCTGAAAGAAGGAAGAAAAAGTTAAAGGATGGAAATTAAATGAACCTACTAACACTAATTAAAAGAAAGCTAGAACGACTATATTGATTTCAGACAATGTAGAGATGTCACAGGAAGGAGTATTGCCAGAGATAGTGTTCTTGCATAATGACAAAGGAGTCAGTTTATCAAAATGATACATGAATTGTCAATATTTGTGCTCTTTATTTGGAGCATTACCTTTTTATTTAAATGCTCAAAGTACATGAAGCAAAACTGATTAGAATATAGAGGAGAAACAGACAAATTTACAATTATAGCTGAAACTTTCAACATCTCTCAATATTTGATAGAACAAGTAGACAAAAAATCAGTAAGGATATAAAAGACTTGAACAACACTATAATCAACTTTATCTAATTAGCATTTGTGGAATATTCTACCCAAGAACAACAGAACACACAATCTTTTCAAGGGTACACAGAATATTTACAAAGATAAGTCACATTCTGGGCCATAAAACAACTCTCAGTAAATGTAATAAAAGATTGAAATCGTTAAACAATATTGTTTCCCAAATATTTAGAAACTAAATAGCATTGGGTTTTTTTTGGCTGTGTTGGGTCTTTGTTGCTGTGCGCAGGCTTTCTCTAGTTGCAGCGAGCAGGGACTACTCTTCATTGCGGTGCATGGGCTTCTCTTGTTGTGGAGCATGGGCTCTAGGCGTGTGGGTAGCACGTGGGCTCAGTAGTTGTGGGACATGGGCTTAGCTGCTCCGCAGCATGGTCTGGGAAGACCAGGGATCGAACCCGTGTCCCCTGCATTGGCAGGCAGATTATTAACCACTGCGCCACCAGGGAAGTCCCTAAATAACATTTTTAAGTAACCCATAAGTCACAGGGAATAAGTCATAAGGGAAGTCAGAAATTATTTTGAACTGAATGAAAATGAAAACACAACATATCAAATTTGGTGACATGCAGCTAAAGACAGTCTTAGGTACAGGGTTAGGTTCCTGTGAGCTTCTAGTCACATTTTTTTGTCTGACAATCAATAATAACCCTGATTTGTGTGTGTCTCTGTTTAAAGACATTCTATTTAATATATACTGTTGATTCATCAACATTGGACTCATGGCCAATAGCACTATACCTCATGCCTGGAAGAAACTTATCTAATGTACATTTTCTTCTTAAGGCACACCACAGCCTTCCTGCAGTTAGGAACACTAAACAGCACTTCAGCACTTCACTTGGGGGTCATTTTAAGGAGGAAAATCACCACCACCACCAAGAAAAAGTTACCAAAGCTCACTCAAGAAGAAATAGATCATCTGAAAGGTTCTATATCCATTAATAAAGCTGAATTTATCATTTAAACCACACCCCCAAAAAAGGACCTCCATGCCTAGATGGCTTCATTGATGATTTGCAGGAAATATTTAAGAAATAATACTAATTCTATACAAACTTCCAGAAAACAGGAGAACCCTTTCCAACTTATTTTATAAGGCCAGCATTACCCTGATACCCAAGTCTGAAAAAGACATTACAAGAATAGCAAACTAACTATAGACCAACATTCTACAAAACATATCTGAGAGGGATTAAAGAAGATATAAATAAACGGAAAGATATACCATGCTGGTGGATCAGCAAACTCAATATTGTTAAGAGGTAACAGTTCCTCCCAAGTTTATCTATAAATTCAAGGCAATCCCAATCAAAATCTCAGCAGGCTACTTTTAGTTGTTTTGTTTTAAAGTAATTGACAAGCTGATTTTTTAATTTACATGGAAATAAAAAGGACTTAAAAGGAACAAAACAACCTTGAAAAGAAAAAACGGGGAGATTTACACTATCTGATTTCAAGACATTATAAAGCTGTAGTAATCTAGACAGTGGGATATTAGTAAAAATAGGTATACAGATCAATAGCATAGAATAGAGAGCCCATATATATATATGGCCAATTGGGAAAGAATAATCTTTTCAAGAAATTTTATTGGAGCAATTTGATATTTATATGCCAAATAAGAAAAAAAAAGAGAGAGAGAGAGAACTACAACCCTGACTTCACACCATACACCATAATCAAAATGAATGTAAGAGCTAAAACTGTAAAACTTCTAGAAGAAATATAGAAACTTTTCATGATCTTAGAGTAGGTAAGGAGTTCTTAAATAGGACATAAAACAAACAAAAAATAACTTGGGTCAAACACTCTTTCTGTATGACTTTTGTTGCCATATCTCTTTTCTCTGGGGCCAGCTAGGCAGCGACTCCCCCTCCAACCAGCCCAGGGCCCTTGGTAGGGGGTCAACTTTGGCACTGACATTCAGCACACTGTCCCTTCCCCGTGCCTGCTGCTAAAGCCAGCTCTAAAGCCCACAGCATCCCACCCTGCACAGACTCCAAAGATGCCACTACTTAGGATCCTGTCCCCCACCCATTCTCAGGCTCTCACCTCTAGCCCTCAACTCTATACAAGGAGATGTGAGTGAAACTTGGTCCCCACAAGGGCTTCTGGCTGCGTGCAGTGAGTGGCTCCACTGTGCTCAGCTCTCTCAGCCCATGCACCACCTTGAAGTTTTGTTTACCATGGAAACCACCTTCTAGAGATTCTAGAGGTGACATGGAATTCTTCCTACTGGGTTCATTTGGTCATTTCAGTGGGGATCTGTTGGCAAAATGGGAGAGGAATTGAACAGAGGGAATTAGACCCCCACCTAGCACGGGAAGTCTCTTTGGATTTAGAGTGGGCAGCAACTTGGTCCCCTCTGATGCTGTTTGAAAGTATGAAACTACAGTAAATGTATTTGCCAGACGTAGGGGAGGGAATAAAGAGGGCAGTGCCCAGCCTTGCCCTACTGGATATTTGAAGCCCCTGGTGTTAAAAAGTCTACCCTTAAGGGACTTCCCTGGTGGCGCAGTGGTTAAGAATCCGCCTGCCAATGTAGGGGACATAGGCTTGAGCCCTGGTCTGGGAAGATCCCACATGCTGCAGAGCAAACTAAGCCCGTGCACCACAACTACGGAGCCTGCATGCCGCAACTACTGAAGCCTGCGCACCTAGAGCCCGTGCTCTGCAATGAGAAGTCCGTGCACCGCAACGAAGAGTAGCCCCCCGCTTGTCACAACTAGAGAAAGCCCGCGTGCAGCAACGAAGACCCAACACAGCCCCCAAAAAAAAAGAAAAAAAAAAAAAGGTCTACCCTCATAATAAGTCAGTTCACTTCAGTGCCCACTTATTGAAAGGTCTTAAAATTAGCTTCCTTCAATTAGGGTTTACTGAGCCCCTTCCCCAATAAGGAGTTACTCTGGGGAATCTCACACAGGTGCCCCAGGCTATGTCTTTATTCCCCACTCTTCTCACACGGGATGGGGCTGTGACTGAGACCAAGTCTCCCCAGTGCTAGGTATGTACTGACCACTGCCCCAAGGCCAGAAAAGGTCAGGACCTCTGGAAGTTGAAGGGACCCCTATGCCCTGAGGGAAGGGTAGGACTTGAATGGTCAGAGATGGGCCAGCAGCCCATGCTGACAGAACAGCCTGAGGAAGGCAAGGAGGCGAGGAATCTCAGAACGTGTTTGAGGAATATCAAAAAGTCTACTTTGGGGAATTCCCTGGCGGTCCAGTGGTTAGGACTCAGCGCTTTCGCTGCCAGGCCGGGTTGGATCCCTGGTCTGGGAACTAAGATCCCGCAAGCCGCTTGGCGAGCCCTCCCAACCCCGCAAAAAAGTCTAGTTTGACTTCAGGGGTGGGGGATTTGGCTTGGTGTGACAGGCAACGAGGGACAAGAGGACAGGTCAGAGCGGGGCTGCAGGAGCCTCCCTGGGACGGCCACGCAGGAGGGTTGGGGAGTGCCCGTCTCCCACCTGGACTCGCACCAGAGGGTGTGTGCTGGGGAGAGGACGAAGATGCCCTTCGGAGCCCGGGGTCACTGGGGAGGGGAAGGCGGCATGCTCGGGGCCTTAGGGGTTTGTGGGGGTCAGGCCGCGGCGGGAAGAGCACCGACCCCTGGTGACGCGGGTCGGAAGCGACCCTCACACCTCGACTGTGAGCCCCGCGGTCCCCGTAGCGCATCAGTTGCTGAGCATCTACCAGGAACAGGGTGAGAGGCGTGGGCTTCCCTCTGCATCCCCATTCAGTGTCCCCAGAGGGACAGGTATCCAGTACGCCCTGGGCTCCCCGTCCGCACCTGGAGAGCCCTGAGCGGTCGCTGGGGTCCCCACTCGGGGCAAGTTCTCGGGAGCAGGGCGAGAAGGCGCGCGGTGCCTCCTCCAGGCAGCCGGCGGTGTGGCCCCAGGCGCCTCCTCCTGCAGCTGCCGCTGCCTTATAAGGCGGGGGCCGGGCCGCGCCGGGGGAGGAGCTGCAGCCGCCCGGCCTCCTCCTCGGCTCTCGGAGCGGCGCGGGGCCGGCAGGGAGCGCAGCGCAGCGCAGCGGGAGCCGAAGAGCGCGCAGAGCCTGCCATGGGCAAATCAGGTGAGCTCGCCGTGCTAGCCGGGCCGGGGTGCGGGGATGGCTCGGAGCCCCAGGCTCCGGGGTCTTCACTGTCACTCTTCCCGTGGTGGGCTGGATCCCCGGGGAGCGGGTCGACAGCCTCCGCCGGGGCGACACGGTTCCGGCCGCGCTCCGGGACCACTGGGTGCGGGATGGAGGGGCTCGCGACGCGGGCGATTTCCGGGGCAGCCAGGAAGCCGGGGTGGCCGTCGGGCCCTCGGGAGAGAGGGAGGAAGGCGAGACCGAGGGAGGGTCCTCCTGTCTGCGAGCCAGAGATTGCGTCAGGGAGGGCTTCCAGGCGCTGATGGGATTAGCGCTCAGCGTCCGGCCAAGGCGTGGCTTTTGCTTTGTTTCAGGACAGGGTTAGAGTTGGAAAAAGCCACAGAACTGTGACAGCCTCTCTTCCTGCAAAACAGCTTGCCCCGACCAACCCTCCGAAAGACAGCTCTGAGCATCCTTTTCTTCGGTCGTTGTCTCTCCTCCTTTAAGTGCCCCTCCACCCCTACCCGGTGCCAGACTCAGTCAGGCTACACACGGTTGCCAACAACGGCTTCCCCTTTCTCTCTGACCTGTCGCGGCCCATCCTCACCAGGTGGCTGTCCCGGTGAAGTGCCGTCATTCCCTAACACCTTCCATCCCATTGTCTGCAGGTGAAAAGAGTACACATTCTTCAGCCCCTTTCCTCCCCCTGCACTCAGCTGTGCTCTGGGCATAGCTCTTCCGCTGGGTTCCCTTTCCCAGCGCTCACCACCACCACCAGCACTCCACCTCTCCCACTTCGGTGAAGTTGAAAATCCTCCCCGTCTTTCTAGGCTCAACTCCTGTGCTGGGAGCCCACCCCGATTTCCCCACCTGGTGTCTTCTTTGTTGCAGCCCTCCCAGCAGTCAGGTTGGGACACTACCCAGCCAAAGATCTGTTTCCCACAGACTCCTCACTTTTGGCAGCCAGGAACCATGTCTATCTCAGCATAGTTCCTGCCTCACAGGAGGCTTTTTTAATGAACAGCTTTTGAACAGAGTTCAAAAGTCCTGCTTCATGGGAAGTTGAGATTGTCAGCCTCAGATGGGTAAGGCTAGGTCTCTTCTTGAACCTGTCCTCAAGATCTGGACTTACGAGGTACCAGTGTTGGGAGTAAGTAGTTTTCTCTGGCATTGGTCCTAACCTGCCCTTATCTGTAGTTACAGGTCTGGCTTTCAGCCCTGACTCTGCTAATCACTTGCTGTGTGATCTCAATCAAAGCCCTTTCCTTCTCTGTGCCTCAGTTTCCTCATCTATACAAGGAGGATGGCCTATATCATCCCCAGGGTCTTTTACAGTATGGAAAGGTGACTTGCAGTTAAAGAAGAATGTGATAGGTGGCGGGTGTGGGGAGAGGAGGGCGGGGACACGAGCATGGAAGATGTGAGAGGGCACTTTGAGATCCCTACTTGGGAAATCAGTTCCTTTCTCTATAGATTAGGAGAAAATCCACAAATTCTCTACAGCTACATTTTAATCAGTTGTTTCTGGCTTCTTCCCTAAGAAACAGTTTTCCAGAACTGCTGGGTGCCTATCTTCTATTTGTTCATTCATCCCTCTCCCCCTCTCTCCCTCCCTCCATCCTTCCCTCCCTCTCATCCTTCCATTCCACCATCTATGAGCTCTGTACCAAGCTGTGGACCCAGTGCTGCGGAGGGCATGGCCCCTGCCCTCAGGAGTGTTCATGTGGATTATGAAATGCACCATAAAGCGGATTGGGGGGATAGACAGGCACCACATGGCTCCAGTAAGAGGTGGAAAGTGATCTAAGCCACAAGACAGGTACAGGTGAAGAGAAGTGGGAGCTCAGGGGAGGGGAGAATCTCTGCCCAAGCGTCCAGTGAAGGCTCCTGGAAGAGGTGGTCAGACCCCAGAGTGTCTTGGAACTTTGGACTTTTTCCGATGGGACCTGGGGGGACCATTGAAAAGCATCGATCTCAAAGCCGCAGGACTAGAGCTGTTCCAGGGTGGAGGGCGGATCAGATGGGAAGAGGGTGGAGATGGGGGTCAGGGAGAGGCTGCTGCAGTTCCTCAGGCAAGAGATGACAGAGACATCTAAGGGACTGGAGAGGAAGCGGGGATGGATTTTTGAAATGGTAGCCTCGAGCAGACTTGGTGATTAACTTGCTGTGAATAAGAAGGAAAGGTCAGCGGTATGAATCTGGGTGCAGGAAGGTGATGACACCTTCCAGGACTGGAGGTGCAGAGTCCAGCAGGATGGTGGTGGAAGACAGGTTAGAGGTGGTTCAGGCAGTTTCCACCCCCCTTCCCATGCCCACCCTCCACATATACCCAGGGACCTTTCAGAATGCTGGCCCTTAGCCACATGCATTTTATTTCTCTCCCCCCACCCCGCCCCGAAGACTCTGAGCCCCCTGGATAGCATCTGGCTCCCCTAAGGGACCCCAAGAGAAAATGACTTTTCTGGGTGACACGGGCCCAAACCTTGATGTTCCGGGCTGCCAGCCTGAGGCTGTCTGTGCCCAAAAGACAGGCGGCATCACAGACGTGTATCCACCCAGGGGCTTTCTGTGGTTCCACAAAGACTCTCATAAGGAGCCTGCCTCTTCTGGGCCTCAGTTTCCTCATCCCTATATAGGAGCCCATCTCTTTTTAATCTTCAACCTCAGATATACCCCAGAGCTGTTGGGGTAGCGGGCATTGCTGGAAAAGTGTCACATAACCAAAACAGCTTAAATTCCAGGAGTCACTTGGCCCAGTGTTCAGAGACTTCCAGGTCCGGCCACTGGCCCTGGTCTCCCTGCTGGGCTTCAGTTTGCAGCTGGGCAGAGAAAGGCAATGGCCTGGGGCTCAGTGAAAGCCTCTCATATAGTCCCTAATAAGAGTGATCACCAATTATTCTGCTCCTGCTGTGTGCCAGGCTTGGAGCTGGGTATTTCACATGTGTTACTAACTTTCGTAACAGCACTGTGAGGCAGTTGTTATCAGCTGAATAGATTTACAGAGGTTGAGTACTTCGCCCAAGCTCACACCCTGACCAATAAGTAGACAAACTAGGATTTGTACCCAGCTCTCTGACTTCCCAGCTGGGTGCTGTCCCCTCTACCACAATGACCACTTGTCATCCTGTTTCTCAGCCTGGACTCTGGCCCTTAGGGACATCCACACACCCTCTAATTGTCTCTAAGAATCTTCTTATCCCTTGACCCACATCTCCCAGCCCCAGAGGTTATCAGAGCAGAAAGACCTTCAGGGACCAACTAATCCGAATTTTCTACTGAGCAAGGGCCCTCACACCTCTGCAGGGGGAGGCCATGTGGCCAGGTCAGTCCCAGCAGTACCATTTTCATCTGTTGATTCCAAAGAAAGTTTCAAAGAAAGGGTTTCCCTGCCTTGAAGCTATTTTGAAAACCACAGATGTCATCCTTCCTTCTCACACAGGTGGGGAAGCAGGGCCCTGGCACTGGGCAGGGACTTGCCCAGTGCTGGCGGGCAGGCCTGAGTGGCGGCAGGCAGGGCTGGAGAGGGGACCACCTGTCTGCTGGTGAGAGCAAGCGCTCTCTCTACCCTGGCTTCTTCAGCCCTTCAGTGACTATTGCCCATCACAAAGGGGCAGCCGATACACTGGGACATCCTTGTCATTCTTGCTTAGGGAAAGGAAGATGTATGTAAGGTGGAAAGTGTGTGAGATCCGGGGCAAAGGAGGGACATTCTTAGATCTGGCTCTAATGTGGACTCACTGTGTGACCTCGGGCAATTCACATGTCCTCCTAAAGACCAAAGTTTCCTCCTCTGTAATGAGAAGAATCCTGTCCTCAGGGTTACCCAGTGATGGTGTGAGAATCTCATTCATTTGTTCTTGTGCTCACCTACTCAGTAAATATCTGAGCTCAGAGGTACTGAAAGAGGTCATCAAGGCCAGGTTAAATACCAGCAGCCCTGCTCCTGTTAAAATCTGGGAAGGGATCTGATGGGAGCAGTTTCCCCCAAGGCCAGGAGGAACTTTGGACTTCAGCCTCCTTTAGGAGGCTAAAGGCTCCTCTGCCCAACAGTAATGATAATAATTATAGCTGACATTTAGTTGAACTATAGTTGTTCACTTTGCTCCAGATCTGTTCCAAAGCATTTACGAATATTAATTTATTTAATTCTCACAACAACCCTGTGAGGTGAATACTGTTATCCCCATTTTGTATATGGAGTCAATGAGGCACAGAGGGATGAAGCAACTTGTCCAAGGTCACCCAGCTAGTAAAAGGCAGAGCTGGGATTTGCCTCTTGAATTTCCTGGAACCCAAGCTGAAAAGAGCTACTCATCTGGAACTCATTGCTTTTTTGTTTGTTTTTTGAATTTTATTTATTTTTTGTACAGAGGTTCTTATTAGTTATCTATTTTATACATATTAGTGTATATATGTTTGTTTGGGTTTTTTTTGTTTTTGTTTTTCTTTTTGCGGTACGCGGGCCTCTCACTGTTGTGGCCTCTCCCGTTGCGGAGCACAGGCTCCAGACACGCAGGCTCAGCGGCCATGGCTCACGGGCCCAGCCGCTCCGTGACATGTGGGATCTTCCCGGACCGGGGCATGAACCCGTGTCCCCTGCATCGGCAGGCGGACTCTCAACCACTGTGCCACCAGGGAAGCCCATATGTTTGTTTTTTTAATCAACTTTTTATTCTTTCTTCCTGATAAACTAGCAAAACCAGCTTTGCCCCAAAGGCTTTCTAGCCTCTTGCCAGGGGACCAAACAAAACCAGCTTTGCCCCAAAGGCCTTCTAGCCTCTTGCCAGGGGACCAGAGGGGCCTGTCCATAATTCCTGCCTTGGCCCCTGACGGTCCTGGGCCTCTCTGGTGGGGAGTCTGGCGAGGGTTGAGAAATGAGTCAGCTGGGCTCTGGGAGGCCTCCGAAGAGGATGGATGCTGAGGGAGGAGCCCGTCGCAGCCACCAGCTGTGAGGGAGGAGGGGCACGGACCTCCTTAGATTCTTTATTCAACAGTTAGAAGCTCTGCCCTAAAGAACCTTCAAGAGCCCCCAGTCCAGCCCCACCCAAGATGCCTGCACCCTCCAAGCGGCAGAGACCGCCCCGGCCAGCCGCCTTCCCTCAGCCGCAGGAGCCAGGCCCAGGCAGCCCCTTCCACCTTTCAACAGCTCTGGCCTTAAGCCCCAGGTCTGCCCCCTGGAGCTTCTACTCCACAGCCCCTGATTTTCCTCTGGGGCCCCTCACGACGGTCTGTCTATAAAGGCCTTGGCACAGAGGAGGCTCTTGAGAAATCTTAGTTCTTTTCTCTTCTTCCTTCTTCCTCTTCTTTCCCCTCAGAGATCTGAAGGCGGCTGCCAACCCCACTAGGCTGATCCTCCTCCTCAGACTGGTGGCCCTATCTTTCTCTTCTCAATGATTTCCTCTGTCTCGTGACCCTTGGGGTGGGGTGGGGTTAAGGGCAGGGTTTCTCTCCTCGTGGGCCTACCTCTGGACCAGTTGTAGGAATGTGGACAGGTTATTTCCTTCTTGAGCCTCAGTTTCCTCATCCGAAAAATGGGTACAGTAGTGGAAGCTCCCACAATGGTGGTGAGAAGTAAATCAGATCTTGCACAGGCCTGGCACCTAGAATGACTGGCCATCGAGCAGAAGAAAGGTCCTCCTTCATTCCAGGCTGGTACCCTGAGGCTGTGTGACTTCTGAGCCTCAGTTTACCCTCCCACAAAATGAGGGCATAATCCCTCCCTTCTTCTCCCCCCACAACCATGGGGTGGCTCTGAGGGCTCTCCCTGCATCAGGCAGGGATGGGTGGGTTTTCTCTGACTCCTTTTTTCCTTATGTTTATCTGCTCTCAGGTTTCTCTACAGAAGTGAGGTGTGCCTCTTTCTGGGTGCGGTCATCAGTGGTATCTTGCTTCCCTGAGGTTGAGGTTCTGCTCACAGGGGCCGCCTGGACTGGGACTGGCTGCCGTGGTGAGAGGGGACCAGTGAGTCAGCCAGAGGTGTGGTCATGGGGCCGCCAGGCCTCCCAGCCAGGGGCAGGGAGAGAGGGCACCCCTCCTGACCCCTTCCTAGGAACCCTGGCCCAGGGCACTGGCTCTGCTGGGATCAATGACTGGCTTCAGCTTCTGGGCTACAAGCTTAGGTTGGGAGCAGGAACTTTCACTTTTGTTTCACTACTTCCCACGTTCTGGGAGTGCAGTGACCTAGTTTTTAGCAGCCTTATGTCCCCTCTGCCAAGGAGACTGCAGGGCCTGAGCACTCCAGAGTCCAGTGTATCTCACCCCAGCACTCAGAGCTGTCTTTAAATGGGCTTCACCTTAGCGACCCACCCATTCCCCTATCTCCACCTCCTCCACACAGCCCCGGGATACACCAGGTCCTTTCCACACTGGCCCTTTCTGCGCTTTTGCCTCCTCATTACCTCCTCCAGGGAGCCTTCCCTGATACATCTGTGGTCACCATTGCCCATGCCACTCAGTCCCATGCATCTCCCGTAGTGTCCCACCGTGGCCTGCCTGGGACATAGGAGCTGGAAGGGATATTAGTATGGGCCTGGCCAGGTCTGTCACTCAGATAGAGACCTTCTGCCACTTTGTGTGTATCCACACCTGCCCTTGCATGGACACATACACTTACCTTGATCACTTGTTAGACAAGCTATGAACTCCTGGAAGTTTGGGGTCAGTCGGTCATCTTGCCTCCTCTCACCCCTACCCTGATGGGACCTTATGGGATCTCAGGGTTGGAAGGGACTTAAAGGTCATCTGACTGGGTCTTCAGTGCCTGAATCCCTCTGAGAGGCATCACCTGCTTGTTTGTCCCCAGTGCTGGAGAGCTCACTACCTTGCGAGGTAGCCTTTTCAGTCTTCAGAAAGCGTTCATGGAGAGAAAGATCTTTCTTAGGCTGAGCTGAAATCTGTCATCCTGGCTTTTCCACCCACTGGCCCCAGCTCTGCCCTGTGCGGCCCCAGAATTCAGCAGGGCCCTCTACGGTGTCTTCCAAAGTCTGATCTTCTTCTGTACTTGCAACCATCCCTTATAAGACCACCTATCCAGCCCCTCCTTCACCTCATCACCATCTCTGAACACACTTCAGATTCTCACTGCCTCTAATGCAAGGTGGGGCCTGGGCTGGGTGAAGCATTCCAGCTGGACACTGGCTTGTGCAACACATCGCCCCGGAGCCCGTGGGTTTCTGGCTGCCACGCCACCCAGCTGACTCTTTAGCGTGTTGTCAGCGAGGCCCCAGTGCGGTTCCCGTGAGTTGTTGTGGTTCCTGCCACTTGCACCTGAGATATTCTGGGTTTTTTTTTTTCGGTACGTGGGCCTCTCACTGTTGTGGCCTCTCCCGTTGCGGAGCACAGGCTCCGGACGCGCAGGCTCAGCGGCCATGGCTCACGGGCCCAGCCGCTCCGCGGCATGTGGGATCTTCCCGGACCGGGGCACGAACCCGCGTCCCCTGCATCGGCAGGTGGACTCTCAACCACTGCGCCACCAGCGAAGCCCCTGAGATGTTCTTTAAAAGCCTCTGTGACTCCATTATCCACAGGAACATGCTAAACCCAACATCTTTTTTTTTTAATTGTAAAAAACACATGACATAGAATTTACCATCTTAACCATTTTTTAGTGTAGTGTAAAGTATATTCACATTGCTGTAAAACAGATCTCCAGAACTTTTCCATCTTGTAGATCTGAAACTCTATACCCATTAGACAGCATCTTCCCTTTTCCCCCTCCCTCCAGTAAACCCCAAATCCTTGTCTTTCGTTCCAACAAGGGCTTGGCCGGCCTCTTGGCCACAGAGGCCTGAGACTTCAGGTGGTAGCTCCACCCTCTGCCTTGTGCCCAGTTACCATCATCAGGGTTTTCACCTCCACGCCTTTGTCACAGCATCTCCCCATCTCTGCCTGTCAACCCAGATCTCCCAGATCCTGGCATTCAGCACCCCTCTCCCACCCCTGTCCCTGTCTCACTCCACATTACTGTGACTGGACCCCACTGGACTGCCCTGCCGGGCCCTGGAATGTTTGAGGTCAGGACCACTCGCTGTCCAATATTTTGGAAACCCCTTGGAAAGCTCGACCACCACTGGCATAGCCTGCAGTTTCCTTCCCTCTGCTGGGTTGGTGTCTAGCCCAAAGCTCCGGAGGGCAAGCCCTGGGTCTTCTTCCCTCACATCCCCTCAGAGGCCCAGTGGGATTCTATCTGAAGGCCCAGGAGACCTGAGGGATCTGGCTGAGGGAGGGGAAGAGGACCCCTGCTGCTTCATCTCCACGGCCTCTGGGGGAAGACAGCAGAGGAGGAGAAAGGTGGCTGGTGAAGGTGACCTAGGCTAGTGGACAGAGGGGTGCTTCTTTCATCCTCTGGTTTACACCCTCCCTGCCCATGGCCAGGCCTCAGGGGCAGGCTCCCGCCAGAGGGGACTAGCTCAGTGTTGTGGACCCTCTGTGGCCATCGCTCATAATTCACCCAGCTCACCCGCCGTTTCCATGGTGGAGGGGGGGTGGGGGGGGGAGAAGGGGGACTCCCAGATTCCTAAGGCTGCGCTCTGCGCCTTCACAATCTTAGCCTGGCCGGCTCCTGTCCAGACCTCTGTGGGGCCTCAAATCAGGGGTCGCCTTCCTGGTCTCCCAGACCGTGTTAGGCTGCTTTTCTCTGAGTTCCTCTTGACCTGTGCTCACCCGCACCTTGGCCCTACCGCACTGTTGGCTAGTGTCTGTTTACAAGGCTGTCTCCCTTCTGTGTGTGAGCTCTTTGAGGGCAGGACACGGCTGATTTGTCTCTGGACCCCCAGCGTACAATATGGGACCTCGCCCAGAGGAGGCACTCAGAGAGCAGATGTACAGAGGGATGGGCTGGGGTTGGATGGATGATGGATGGGTGGTTGGACGTTGATGCTTAGATCATGAATCAATAGGTGGATGGATGAGTGGTGGAGAGATGGATGGAGGATGTGGGATGGATGGGGTTCCATTTCAGATCCGAATTGAAGGGACCTCTGTCCACTACTGACCTGGCCTGCCCTTGGCTTCACCACTTCTTGGCCTTGCTTTTTCTGAGGTTGTGACCCAGTTGGACACAAGCTCCACCTCTTCCCTCACCTGCAAGCCTGAGCCCAGCTGATCCCACCCCACCACCGCGTTGTTTCCCACACTCTCCCCTCTCTCTGCTTCCCAATGCTGTCCTACCCTGGTTGGTCCTCTTCTCTTCATCTGTCCCTCTCTCTCGGGACAGTGCAGGCACCCCTCAACCCCAGCCAGGCCTGTTCTCTCTGGGCTCCCACCTCCAGCCCTTGCTAGTCCCCCTGACCATGCACTGTAGGTCCGCTCTGAGCTACCCAGTCTCCTTCAAACATTTTCTTGCAGAAGTCCTGCTGCTTCCTGTCCTGCCTCCCACCATCTGCTCTGCACCTCCAGCCCATCCCCCACTCAGCAGCCAGCAGGGTCTTCCAGAAACACAGCTCTCCTCAGCTCACTCCCCGCCCCCATTCAGTCGCTTCCCATTGCCTTGGATAAAGATCCAAATGCCTAACATGCCCCATGGGGCCCTGCGTAGTCCAGGGGGCATCAGTGTGCAGAGACCGGGGCAGCAGCCTGGGCACGTGGGCTGAGGTTTGAGCTGGGCTTTGCTCTGAAGCCTGCTGGCATACTTTCCGTGGCTCTTTTCTCCACGCTGAGACAGTCTCCATCTTGAAATCATTGCAGCTTCCAAGCAGTTTAATGACGAGGTCCTGAAGGCCCACAATGAGTACCGGAAGCAGCATGGCGTCGCCCCGCTGAAGCTCTGCAAGAAGCTCAACCGGGAGGCTCAGCAGTGAGTCCCCCCGGGGCCCCGGGCAACTCGGGCCCTTCCCGGTGCTGCCCCTGCTGCAGTCCCAGATGGGCTCTGGAAGGCAGGAGGGACGTGGGTTGGGGGGCAAATACAGCCAGACTTGAATAACCACTCAGCCACTTACCCAGGCAGGTTCCATTGTTCCTCTGAGCCTCAGTGTGCTCCTCTGTGAAATGGGACTGGAGTGGGGGCTTAGAGGAGTTGCAGGTGTGATGCCCCTGATGGCCTCGGCGAGCCCAGGGCAGGGAAGGAAGTTCAGCCACACCAGGTTAGGGCTCCTACTCCGGGGGCTTCCCTGGGCCGTACTCGCTCTAAGGAAGCACCGTGGACTCCGGCAGGTATTCAGAGGCCCTGGCCAGCACGAGGATCCTCAAGCACAGCCCGGAGTCCAGTCGTGGCCAGTGCGGGGAGAACCTGGCGTGGGCATCCTACGATCAGACAGGTGAGTCGTTTCTCGGCTCCCCCGCTCCTGCCTGAGCCGGGCCTAGGACATCCAGCGTGCACGCCCCTCCTGGCCCCAGCGCCCTCCGTGGTGCTGTCGCCGTGATGCAGCCACAGGCCCAGAAAAAGGGAAGAGAACCCCAGAGCTGTCTGTCTGCTCCCAGGAGCTGACTGCAGCTCACCACAAGGTCTCCGATGGCCAGCTCAGGGCCAGGCCTGTGCTGGCTGCCAGGGACACAGAGATGAGTCAGACTGCCCAGCCCCACCCCCCTTCCAGAAGAGCTCCCAGCAGAGGAGTGAGGGCGGGGAGACAGACCGTTTCTGTGCTGAGTCTCAGCCTGACCCTGCAGGCCCTGAAGCATCCCCAGCCTCAGAAGGATTTTACGTTCCTCACGTTTTTCTGAAAATATTTACAGTGCTTGTGTATTAACTTTCTTCACGAGAAAAAATGCAATAGAGTTTTTTTCCGTGCTGGAAAAAGTAATAATAATGGGAAAGACAATTTCTCATCCAAGGTCACAGCCTGGAATGGTGATCCCACCACACTGACCAAACATTCTTGAGCTTCCTGGCTCTGACGAGGCTGTGGTGGCTTTTTAGGAAAAATGCTGGAGAGAGCTACCTCGTGCTCTGAAGCTTTCTCCAAACTCCCTCGGGAGAATGACTGCTCCCTCCCTGGCCTCACATTCCTGGGAGTTCCCCGGGGAGGCCCTGGGAGTCCTCTTGGTTTCCCTGAGGCAGAGTCCCTCCAGGAGAAGTGTGCACTTGCTCCCCGGGAAAGCAGGAGCCTGAGGCCCGCAGCCCCTCCCCAGGCTCAGACTGTGGGCCTTGGCAGGGAGAAGGGAGAGGGGTGGGAGAGAGCCGGCAGGAGACAGGGCTCCTCGCGCTGGCTCCCTGTGTGGCTTTGAGCAAATCTGCTACCTTCCCTGGCCCCAGTTTCCCCATCTCTACAGAGAGGGGTTGGGTAGGACATCTCTAGGGCAGTGGTTCCCCACCCTGGCTACACACTGGGATCTTTTGTGGAGCTTTCAAAAAATACTAGTGCCTGGATCTCTCCTCCGGAGACCCTGATACAGTCAGCCTGTGGCAGGCCCCAGGCATCAGTAATTTTGAACAGCTCCCCAGCTGCGGCCGCTGTGTAGCCACTGTTCTCGAAGGACTTGCTCCTCAAAGTGTGGTCCACGGATGAGCAGCGGCACCTGGGAACTTGTTAGAAATGCAGACTCAGGGCTCCACCCTAGATCTTCCAAAGTCAGAATCTGCATTCTAACAAGAGCCCCAGGTGATCGGTGCACTCATTCAAGTTCAGGACTTACTGCTCTGAGGTCCGAGGCTCCTAGCTCTCTGGCCCTGAGATCAGCCGCTCCCAGGGAAATGCTGTGACCAGTGGATGCTCCAGGGGAGTACCCTTCTGCCTGCAGTGGAGACCCTGACCCACCGGCCCAATTACATTTCCTCCTGTGGGTGTTTCAGGAGCCAGACTTGCGGTGGGATGAAGGTGTGGTCTCCCGGAAACTCAGAGCATCATTAGAAGCCCTTGGAGTACGTTGCATTCAACCCGATTGTACAGAACGGGGCAGGCCTTGCCCAGGATTACACAGTGAATTAGTGTCAGGGCAGGGACACAGATGCTGGTCCCCTGACCTCAGGCCAGGGCTCTTTCCAACCCCTAACAAGGCCCTCCCTGCAGCCTGGATGTGCTCATGGGCAGGAGTCCCCATGTCAGCTCGTTGGTGCTTTATGAGACGTCTAACTGTGGGATGGGTGCTTTGGGGTTAATGGGAGGAGATGGAAGGAATAGGGAGTTGGTTGATTTTGCTGCTGAGTTTTAAACTTTCTTTGCCATACAGGAAAGGAGGTGGCTGATAGATGGTACAGTGAAATAAAGAACTACAACTTTCAGCAGCCTGGCTTCACTTCCGGGACAGGTGAGTGACATGGTCACACCAGCGACCCGGCCCTGGGCTGGGTTGCAGTTTGGGTCTGACTTCAGAGAGGAGCTAACCCTCTGAAAATCAATTATTTCCCTCCTGTTTCACCTCTTCCATATTTCTGTGGTTTGACTTTGCCCAGAGGGCAAAACCCTCTTTCCCCAACACACACACACACACACACACACACACACACACACACACACACACACACACACACACACACACACACACACACACACACTCCATCCAAGAGCACCCAAGCTGCCGATTCCTGTCCCACCAGCTCAAAGCTCTTCACCTGACTGGAGTGTGATATAAGGAGGCTGTGGATTTCAAAGGTCGCTGAGTGTTTCTCTCCAGGAGTGATGCCTCAGCGCTTTTAACCTGTCATCCCGCTTCTGCTCCAGCCTGCTCCCCAGCGGCCAGAATATTCTAAGACCCTTTCTGCCCACGCTGCTCTCCTGCTTAAGCTGCCAGTGGCTTCCTGGGGCCGTTGAGAAAACGGCCAAGCTGCTGGCTCTTCTGGTCTGAGCTCCCTCCTCCCCCCACACCCTCACATCCTTCCTCTCTGCACCTCACTCCTCACAGCCTCCCAGGCATTCTCCCTTCACCTTTATACTCGAGTTTGTCATTCAGGAGGGCCTGGAATGCAGAAAGCTTGGATCTAGTCTCAGCTCTGGCACTATTAGTTGTGTGAACTAGGGTCGACTCCCTGTTCTTCCCTGTCCCCAAGGGAGAGGGACAAGGCAGAGGCCTCTATGGGACGTTCTGAGAGCCAGTATTTAGATGCAGGGGACTGGCCAGGGACCATCAGCCTTTGCGTAGGCCTCCCCGGTGAGCAGTAAATGGTTAGCTTACTAAGCCCCGGGCAGCCGCTCCGAGCTCTGGGCTCCCCCCGCCCCTCAGCAGCAGTCACCAGGCTCCTGTCTTTCCTCAGGACCGACTCACATGCACCCAGGGCCCAGGATGGGTTGGAAGGGGCTGTGCATTTCTCTGACCAGAAGGCACCAGGGAAACTGGAAAGGGGGTTCTCTGTCCACCCCCCATTCCTCTGCCCCACCCCATCCCACCCATGGATGGAGCCACTTATGGCTTCTTACCCCCGGAGACTTCTTCAGAAGCAGGAAGTGACATGTTCTCAGAGCCAGTCACCGTTTCCTGTGGTTTGTGCTCACCCCTTTGGGCAGGGGTTCTTGCAGTCGTGTGGGGAGAGGTAGAAGCGTCTGCCCTGCGGGGCAGGACAAGGAGGCCACTGTCAGGCCCTGAGTGAGAATTGCTGGTTCTGTGGCAATTAGATTTGAGAGGTGAGGGAGGGAACAGTGACAACCTCCTACCAGTGATTAAGGACGTGTAGGCAGAACCTGGTTTTCTTTTCATAAAGATCAGTGTCCAGAAGACGTTTTATTTCACAGCGTCTGGACGTCCTTTTCCGTTGAGCAAGATTCTTGGGCAATCAGACATGTGTCAGAGCAAGTGATTGGCGTTGCTCGTGTGTGCACGCCACTTGACAGTGAAAAGCATCTCTGCCTCCATGGCCACGTAACCCTGCAACACCATTTGAAGGTGGGGCTTTATTCCACCCGTTTGCAGAAGAGAAACTGAGGCCCAGAAAGGGGAAGAGACTCCTGTTTACCTTCTGTCCTCAATCTGATGCTTTTTACATGGCCCCTGCTCCAAGGTGGGAATCTCTCAAGTGTCAGAACTGGAGATGGGACTCAACTTTCCGTGACCACTGACCCACTGTGATCCTGTCTGTTGCCCCACATCTCCCAGCCCTAAAGAGGAAAACCCCAGAGCCTCCAGGCCCTATGCCATCCCAGGTGCCAGTGGACGATGCCTGGGTCACACAGAGCCTGATCCTCAGACAGGAGCACAGCTTTGGGTGGTGATATAAGCGGGGCTCGCAAGACCCTTAAAGATGCTCAGGCCCATCCCCCATGAGTCAGCCTCCCCCAGAGCTGCTTCTTGCTGCACCATGGTTCAGGGGTTCCCTGACCTGAGTCCATGTTGCAGGTGCAAAGGCCTTTGAAATATCCTATAATCTGTCCCTACCGCACCCCACCTGCGTCAAAGTCTTGTGATGAAGGACACAGTTCTATGCTTTGTGCTGAGCGGAGAAAAATAGCTTCCTGCAGTCCCTTTATGTTTTCTTTTAATGAGTAGGCTTTGTTTATTCTGAATAAATAATACTTTTATATGACATGAAATTTGCAAGCTGTATAAGGTGGAAAGTCTTCCTTCCGTTCCTGGCCTCCAGCGCTTTCCCTCCCAACCAGTAATACCAGTTTCTTGTGGATCATTCTAGAGATGTTCTGAACCAGCAGTTGTGTAAATGCTCCCTTTTCCCTTTTTTATACTCTGGTGTCAGATAGATGATCTGTTTTGCACTTGCTTTGTCCACACAGCAGCTTGGCAGAGATTGTTCCATATCAATACAGAAAGAGATTCCTCATTCTTATGCATTATTCTCTTGCAAGGATGTACTGTAACTTACTCAACTTGTTTTTCAAATGCATATTCTAGGAAGTTTGGGTCCATAGCAGGAAAGAGGATGTGATCCCTTTAGGAAAAAAAAAAGAAAAAGAAGGAAGCTGTTAGTAGTTTAGGGTTAGAAACCAGTGTGTATCTGATGGTTGCTAAGGAAGTTGTGTCCTTTAATTCATCTCTAAATACCCAGGCTTAATTATCTCCGCAGACAGAAACCTCTCCAGTCAGAAGAAGCATTACTTAGTCTCATCGATTTGGAATAGGCTTCCACGGGCATTCACACTGCTGGTGCGCATGTGGTGTCTGTAATTATTTTCTTGGCAACCAGTGGATAAATGGCAGCTCTTCCTTGTCTGGGTGACAGAGAGAGTGGGTGGGTCAGTGGCCAAAGCATGTGGTCTCTTGGAGAAAAGCCTTGTATGAAAAAGGGCCTGAGCCTTAATGAAAAGACAGTCTAAGGGACTTCTCTGGCAGTCCAGTGGTTAAGACTCCATGCTTCCAATGCAAGGGGCTTGGGTTCAGTCCCTGGTTGGGGAACTAAGATCCCACATGCCTCATGGTGTGGCCAAATTAGAAAAAACAAAAGAGAAAAGAAGAAGAAAAAACAAGACAGTCTATAGAAGCAGTGACACCTGCTGACAGCCTGGAGATGGGAAAGAAATGTGACTCAAAAATGTAAGGACCCAAAAAACAAAAAAAGTGTAAGGACCAAGGGTGAATTGGAAGGTAGTGTTTCTTCTTTTCTGAGGTGAGAATCAAAGTGTATCGAGCAGCAGTTAACATGAGGTTAAGGATAAGTGGTCAGGATGCATAATCGTACTTAGTGTTTGTTTTCTTTTAATTCTTGCTTTGATTGTATCACATCAACCCTACTGATTAGTGTTTATGTTTGCTTATTTTCATAAAGAATTTAATAAACTCAAATCTTTTAGGGATGTAGACAAAGAAATAAACTATACCTAAATTTCAAAATTATAAAAATGGAGTTCATTTATAGGGGGAAAAAACACAATTTAATTAATGATGGTTTATTTAGTCCTTACCAAATACAAGACACAATGGGAAATATCAACTCTGTCTCTTCCCTGAATGGAAGAGTGTGGGTACCAGCCTGTCTCTTTCCTTCCTTCTTTCTTCCTCTTTCTTTCTCTTTCTTTCTTTATTTTGTGGTGAAATACACTTAACATAAATTTACCGTTTTAACCATTTTTAAGCATACAGTTCAGTGGGATTAAGTACATTCATGTCGCTGTGCACTCATCACCCCCATCCATCTGCTGAACTTTTTCATCATCCCAAATTGAAACTCTAAACCCATTAAACAATAACTCTTATCCTTTCCTACCACCCCCAGCCCAAGCCTTGGTAGCTACTATTCTACTTTCTGTCTCCATGAATTTGACTATTCTACCTATATAGGTAAGAATCCTACAATATTTATCCTTTTGTGTCTGGCTTATTTCACTTAGCATAATACCCTCAAGGTTCATCCATGTTGTAGCATATGTTGGAATTTTATTTCTTTTTTAAAGCTGAGTAATATTCCATTGTGTATACATACAACATTTTGTTTATCCATTCATCTGTCGACGGGCAGTTGTTTTCTTTCCCCCTTTTGGCTGTTGTGAATAATATTGCCATGAACACTGGTGTACAAATATTTGAGTTCTGCTTTCAGTTCTTTTGGGTGTATGCCTAGAAGTGGAATTACCAGATTATATGGTAATTCTGTATTTAATTATTTTAGGAACTGCCGTACTGTCTCCCACAGTGGCTGCACCATCTTACATTCCCATCAGCAAAGCAAAAGGGATCCAATTTCTCCCCATCCTCATCAACATTTGTTATTTGGTTTTGTTTATTAAATAATTTCCATCTTAATAGGTATAAAGCAGTTGCCCTCTTTCTTTCCTAACCAGCCACTGGAAGCTTAGCTACTCTGGTCACAATTTTCCTCCTTCCCTCTGTCTCTTCCTTTCTTCATCAGATATTAATTGGGCATCTACTATGTGCCAAGCCCAATGGTCAATAAGACAGATATGGTGCCTGCCCTCAAAGAGGAAATATAATATCTTTGGGGTTGTTTTCGAAAATGAATGCCATTCTGTGACATGGCAGTAAATATCCCATTGACCTGTCAAAGGATCTCTATGAGAAAGGTGCAAAGGATGAACTCCCAGTCTCTACTCCCAGGAGATGAGAATTTATGGTCATTGAGCAAAGAGTATGTTACAGCATCAGCTCTTTGACCCCAAAGCAGGAGGGGAGTTAGAAGCTAAGCTATGTTAGCAGTTTGAAAATACCAGTGAGTGAGGGGCAGGCAGCCTGAACAGTGAGAGAATGATGCTGGGAAGCTTTGGCAAGCCACAGAAGCACCTGGAGGGGCAGGCAGTAGCTTGAGAAGGAACTGGGCTATTTGGCTCAGAGCAGAGGGAACTGAAGGAGGCTCTAACTTGTCAAGGTCTCAAAGAGCTCAAACTGTAGAAAGCCTGCATTTCCAGTGGTGGCAGAACTTAGTCCAAGATGGTTCTTCCATATGCTTTTCATTCATTCACTCATGCATTCCATTCATTCATTCAACAAAGGTTTATTTTACATTTTCCATGTGTCAGGCTGTGCCAGGGCACTGCATGTACTTTGATGAATAAATCAATTTGGTTCCTGCCCATGTGGGGCTCATGGCCTAGTGAAGGAGCCAAACAATTAGCAAATAATCAGATACACCATTGCAAATGGTAAGAATGATACGAGGGGGAAAATGGTGCAATAAGACTCAGGGGAGGGAGGTGTTCAGGAAATAAGAGTGATTGTGAAAGGCCTCTCTGAAAAAGTGACTTTTTTTTTTTTTTTTTTTTTTTTGTGGTACGCGGGCCTCTCACTGTTGTGGCCTCTCCCGTTGTGGAGCACAGGCTCCGGACGCGCAGGCTCAGTGGCCATGGCTCATGGGCCCAGCCGCTCCGCGGCATGTGGGATCCTCCCGGACCGGGGCACGAAACCGTGTCCCCTGCATCGGCAGGCTGACTCTCAACCACTGTGCCACCAGGGAAGCCCCTGAAAAAGTGACATTTGGGCTGACACCTAAGGGACAAGAAAACGCTGGTCATCAGAAGAGCGTTGCATACAGCGGCCAGTGTGTGCAAAGGCTTTATAGTCAGAAATAACCGGATGTGTTCAAGGAATGGAAACGAGGCCACTGGGGCAAAGCATTCACTCTCGTTTTAGGTACGACTAAACAATGGAAGGATTTTTAAGCAGAGAAGTAAACAGATATGACTTATGTCTCAAAATGATCACTCTGGCTATGTCAGTGGAAAGTGAATTGAGGCAGCAAGGGTGGCTTCTGGAGAGCCAGGCGAAGGCTGTTGCAGTGGTCCCAAGTGAGAAAAGTTTGCGGTTGAGACCACAGTTTGGGGAGTGGATGGACTAGAGATGTATTTTGGAGTTAGATTCTTCAGGATTTTTTTTTTAACATCTTTATTGGAGTATAATTGCTTTACAATGGTGTGTTAGTTTCTGCTTTATAACAAAGTGAATCAGTTATACATATACATACGTTCCCATATCTCTTCCCTCTTGCGTCTCCCTCCCTCCCACCCTCCCTATCCCACCCCTCTAGGCGATCACAAAGCACCCAGCTGATCTCCCTGTGCTATGCGGCTGCTTCCCACTAGCTATCTATTTTACGTTTGGTAGTGTATATATGTCCATGCCACTCTCTCACTTTGTCACAGTTTACCCTTCCGATTCTTCAGGATTGAATGATGGGTTGTTGTGAGGAAATGAGCAGGAGGGAGGAATACAGAGCCACCCTGAGGATTTTGTGCGCAGAGGTACCAGACATGGAAATGGGAGGGACCAAAATCAAGAGTGAGGTTTGGGCAGGTTAAATTTGAGAGGCCTGTGACTCATCCAAGTGGAAATGTCAAGTAAGTAGTTGTGTTTGGAACACAGAGGAGAGATTTGGGCTGGAGAAAGAAATTTGGGAGCCAGGGAAAGATGAAATCGCCTGAAGAGTGCAAAAAGAAAAGATAAGAGAGCCCAGGATTGAGCCTTGGGAAATGCGGGTCCTCTAATATTCACAAGTGAGATAGAGGAGGAAGAGGAAGAGGCAGTGACATGGGAGGAATGCCAAGAGAGGAAACCAAAAGAGGAGAGTCCTTTGAAAAGCGGAAGAGTCGACTCCATTAATGTTCCTGAGATATCAAGTAAGATGAAGACAAAAGGTGACCATTGGGAAGGAACATGGAGATCATTGGTGACCTTGAAGAGTACAGTTCGGGGGGAGGGGTGGAAGCAGGTGCCAGGTAGGGTGGCATCCTAATTGTTGGGGTCTCTGGGCTTTGCCATGATCTCTGGGAGACCATGAAACCTTTGGGCATCAGAGAGTGAGATGAGTAGGGTCTTTGTGGCTGACTGAGAGGACCCGATGCATTAGAAAATTGGTCCGTGTTTTGTGTCTCCTCCCTCTGATTGGTGGCTGAAGATCAAGCCTCTCACAGCATGGTAGGACGGCACAGGGGTTCAAGAGTCCCTTGCAACATCATTCTCCAGGCTTTGCTAACTAATCTGTTTCCCTCTCCCCATGACTGCTCCCCTACAGGACATTTCACTGCCATGGTATGGAAGAATACAAAGAAGATGGGAGTGGGGAAGGCATCTGCAGGTGATGGGTCCTCCTTCGTGGTGGCTAGATACTTCCCAGCAGGGAATGTCGTCAACCAGGGCTTCTTTGAAGAAAATGTCCTGCCTCCAAAGAAGTAATTTGGCCAATGTAACGGGCAGGTGGCAGACGTAAGAACTTGGATTTGAAGTGCCTAGAACAACAAAAACTCAGCTGTGTGTCTGTCCCTGTGGGTGTATGTGCTTGCTCGTGTGATGCTGTGAGTCTCTTGAGCACACACTCGGTTTTACAGTTCTGCATGAATTCATTCTTACCAAAGAAATGAGCATATGAAGCCTTTACCTTGATGGTTCCCTAGACTACAATTATTTGGACTTTGGCGGGGGGGAATCAATTTTTAAACTTTAAAAGAATTTTTTAAGCAAACTCCTTTTGTACCTTCCTTACTTATAATATCCATCCCTGGACTTTCTGTATTCCAAATGTTTGTGATGCTGAGAAAATGAAGTTCATTTTATGTGACCTTCATGCATTGTAATCTACTTTTGGTAGATATTTAAGAATATTAAACCCTCATTAAATGTGACACAAGATACAGCTTTAAACACATAAATATAAAGCAGCTTCCATCGGAAACACGGGGTAGGCAGGGGCTCCATTTCACAGAATTACTGAGATTTCTCCGTTGTAAGCCATGATGTCATCTGCACTCCTCCTGGAATTCTCTGGTGGGATTGCCAAAGAACAAATGGAGAAAAAAGCTTTACTTCCTTGCATTTTTCTACCTTCCACCGCCCCTTGCCCACCCACCACCCTCCCTTTTTTCTTAAAATCCACGGGCGTTTCAGAGTTCAATACGCCCCCCAGCACCACCTTGGTTTCCAGGGAGCTGGGCTAGGCCTGCGATTCACCCATCCCCCACTCAGCCTGGTGGCCTAGGGCCTGTTCTGGGAGAAAGCCCCTCACACCGCCTGGGCTCTTGGCCAAGCAGCCTTGGAGGATGAAGTCAGTGAGCGTGGGGGTGAGGGTGAGCTCACTCAGGGCCCCCGGAGGAAGCCCTCCAGCCTCTGCCCTCCCCCCAGCGCACAGGGTGGGAGCCCGGGGCGTGTTCCTGGCAGCTGTGGCTGCAGCTGTGTTGCTGCTCCCTCCAGGAATGTGTGACAGGCCCAAATGTTGCAGGAAGATGTCTCCCATGCGGGGGCTTAGCGTCGCTAATTTAGTTCTGTGTTTTGCCTCAAACTACACAAAGCCCTCTTGAATAACGACTTCACATGGTCCATGTGGGAGGGACCAACCCAGGTGCCAAGCTGTGTGTCCCTGAAACTGTGGCATCTCCAGGTGGTGAGATAGGCAGGGCTGGGAGTCTGTGCAGGCCAGTCTTTGAAGGTCTCTGTGGCACTGTGAACACAGGCTCATTCTGTGCCCTTCATTTCACCCAGGGATATTGATAAAATCTTTTTTGTTTGTGTAATATCTTACTCCCATGTGATTCATGCCTGATTCTGTATCAGTGACTAAGGTAATCCATAACTCTGAGTTCCCATCTTAGGTAACTCAAGATTCTGAATACCTCCAACCTCTCCCTTGTAGACCGTGCTCCTTAGGTGTCTATGTTTTGAATCACGTGACCTACCATCACACAGCTGACTGGTCTAGAGTGGACATGTGATCCAAGGGCAGCCAATCCCTAGGCTGGCCATGGACTGGGAATTTGAGCCAAGAAATATGGAGTGAATTTACCAGTGGAACTGAAAAAATACGGATGCCACGAGTTTGAATTAAGGCCACGGCAAGCCAAAGCTGTGTGCAAGCCCTGTTATGAGTTGGAAATATATAGAAGTGAGAAAGCCAGTTGTCAGAGGTATAAAACAGGTGGAAATACGGAAAGACTCTTCTTGACCTTTCTAGTTCCAGGCCAAATCTGTATCTTTAAAACATACCCTTCATTTTCTTCAGGGCTTCCCAACAAGTTGATATATCAGCTGATGGTCCCCAGAAGATTAGAATATTAGAGTCCCCTCCCTTAGGGAGTTTCCGTGAACAGAAAATGCTGAGCTGGGCAGGAAGCTGAGGATGGATGGAGTAAAGAGACCCAGCTGAGGGCCTTGAGATGAGGTCTTATTCTGGCCACACCTGGGCAGCTACCACGAACAACACAAACTTAATGACCAGTCATTGAATTTCCTGGGGCTCCTAGGGACACACTCTACCCAATACACACATACATAACGAGGTGGTGGACACTGGCAGGCTGCCAGCCTCTTTAGGCTGGAGTCTGTTTCCTCAGTTGGCTGGAGTAAGGAACAAGCTGACCAGGGGAGATTTCCAGGCTGAAGACAAGCCAGACAACAAAGCTGGCTGAGCGGGTGGGCACAAGTCTAACTTCTTTAATGGATTTCTTAAAGATGGCAACTCCCACAAGTTCAACAGGAGAAGAAGACAAGCCAGATTGCCGGCTCTCCTTTGCAGCCAGAGGGCAGAGGAAGGAGCTGGGAACCCTGGCTCCCAGCCCTAGCTCTGCGAACTGAGTTGGATGAGCCCCTTCCCCCCTCTGGTCCCCAGTTTGTCCATCTGTACAAGGTCTGGCACATGGAGTTAAGTCTACTGGATGCTCTCAGGTCTCCATGACAGCCCATAAGCCCAACTTTCTTAACTGGAAGGAAGCATCTGATGAAAGACCTTCCCTCCATGGTGTTCTGGGACCTGAAACAAAAACAGAGGGGCATGGCCACCTCCTCCACCAAAGTGGGTGTGCGGACAAAGGAGTGGTGAAGCACCAGGGCCTGACCCTGGGTGGGCAGGCCTGGAAGCCAATGGGAGTGACAAGGGTCTGACAGCAGCACCAAGAGACCTCATCCTCCTCTGCCTGAGTCACCGCTGCCTCTCGCCGCCCCTCTCCAGAGATCAGAGCTGGAGAAGCAATTAAAGCTCAATTATCTTCACAGGGAGAGAACGGACCAGGTGGAACTCACCTCAGCCACACAGCTAGTCTGTGGAGGGGCTGAAAGCCAAGCTTTGTTCCTTTGGGGAAAACAGAAAGTCTTAGTCCTGTGCAGACACATATCTCCAGAGACTGAGTGCCTCTAACCCTGAAGACATCAAGGTGAACAAATTCAGCATTAAAAGGTAGGTACTTTAAAATAATTTTCGAATTAAGAAAAAGCCAGGTCTGGAATGAAAGGATGAGGGGGAGACAGTGAATGATAAGGAGAACTTGACTACACCAGGGAGGGAAAGACCTGGCAGGCTCACATTCCCCAGGCTGCAATGGCAGTTTTCCTAGCAGGGACGCTAAGGACGGCCTGAGGGTCAGGACTGGGGCTCAGGGCCCAGGTTGGAGGAGATCAAGGACGCGGCCCGAGGCCAGGTCCTCTCTGCACGACCACGCCAAGGCCGCCAGGGTCTGCGTGTTGAGCCCCTTCCTGGGGGCCCCCAAAGGCTGGTCCGGGTGGGGCCCGCAGGAGCCGGCCCTCCTCCGTGGGAGGCTCCGACTGGTCCTTATCCCCTCCTGGGTACAGCCGCGCCTCGAGAACCCCGAGGGACCCACGCCCGCTCGGAGGCGGGGAGTGCAGTGGACGTGAGAGCTGGCCGAGCCCGCGAGCACCCCACCCCGCGGGGCGCCGAGGGGGACGCCCGGTCTGGATGGCTCCTCTCTGGCCGCCCGGCCCTGCGCCCGCAGTCTGGGGCTCAATGCCCCCTTCTGGAAAATGGGCACAGTTGCGTTTTGTGTTGATTGTAGGAGGCCCGGCTACAGGGAGGAGGGGGTGGGGGCGGTGCGCCGCTCCCAGGCGGGAGATGACCCTCTAGCGTCACCGCGTGGCCGAGGGAGCGCATGGAGCCCGGCCGGAGGGGATGGGGATTGCAGACTTCCCAACCACTGCAAACTGGGAACCACCACAAGGGTTTTCGAAGGGAGCAGCCAGCCAGGGACGCCAGAGTTTGGCGAACTGGTGTAATATTAAAGTAATGGCGGCTAGCAACTATTGAAGGTTTGTTACGAGGCAAACACTGTGCTTAACACTTCTAGTCCTTTTCTCTTGTAAACTCGTATTAATCTTTTTTTTAAATTAATTAACTTATTTATTTTTGGCTGCGTTGGGTTTTCGTTGCTGTGCGTGGGCTTTCTCTAGTTGTGGTGAGCGGGGGGGGGGGGGGGGGGCTACTTTTTGTTGCGGTGCGCGGGCTTCTTATCGCGGTGGCTTCTCTTGTTGCGCAGCACGGGATCTAGGGTGCTCAGGCTCAATAGTTGTGGCGCACGGGCTTCGTTGCTCCGCGGCATGTGGGATCCTCCCGGACCAGGGCTCGAACCCGTGTTCCCTGCACTGGCAGACGGACCCTCAACCACTGCGCCACCAGGGAAGCCCTCTTATTAGTCTTTGAAGCGGGTACTATTATTATTCCCATCTCACAGAGGAGGAAACTGAGGTTTAGAGAGAAGTCCACACTTGATGGAGAGAGCAGACCCATCACAACCCCCAATATTTTACAAGCTAGAGACTTGGAAATGTGGAGAGAATGTCTCAGTTTTCGGTGGAACTGAAATAATCAGGGCTTTGAAGGCCCCCCCCCAGTATGCAGCTTACTCCTGTGTCCCTGCTCCTGAGAGTGGCCTCTGCCTCTCCCTCTATTTTATAAAGAATGGTATCTGTAACCACAAAGGTCAGAAGCCAAAGGACAGAGCTTTTCTTCTCTGATATCCAGGAGCCCTGGCAGAGGAATGTGCTTTGGGGCTTGAGAATCAGAGACAGAGGAAAGCTGAGCATCCTGGAAGGGTGGGAAAAATCCTACATTATAGAAGGCCTGGGTTCCAGGCCCTGCTCTGCTTCCAACTGACTATGTGATCTTGGGCAAGTCCCTTCTCTTCTCTGGGCCTCAGTTTCCCTCCTGTACAATGTACATTCTTCTAGATGATCTAATAATCCCTTTCCTTCCCCCCCACCCCCGGCCTTCCTAACCCTCTCCACACCATCCCTGCCCAAACTGGCTCTGACATTCCGGAAGCAGCCCTGAACTGAGGTTGAAGGTCCCAGGTGGGAGTTGTGACCCATCTCTGAGTTTCCTCCTGAGTTCTCGGCCCTGACACTAGGCCCTCGCAGGACATCTGGCCTTGGCAGCTCAGGGCCATCAGAGGGGAGAAAAGCCCTGTGCCTCTGAGAAAGGCCTCTGGGGGCCCTGCATTGTGATGACCTCATCCACTCTGTGACATCATCCTCTCTCCCACCCCCACTCCTCCCTGATCAACTGCTCTGCAAACAACCATCAGTCTGAATCCCAAAGGCCTGAGAAAGTCTGTTCTCCAGTACCTGCTGCAGATCTTCTGCCTCAGCCAGCAAGAGGCGCCATGAAATTGGAGTTCACCGAGAAAAACTACAATAGCTTCGTGCTTCAGAACCTGAACAAACAGAGAAAGCGCAAAGAGTACTGGGACATGGCCCTGACTGTGGACCACCATGTCTTCTTTGCACATCGCAACGTGCTGGCCGCGGTCTCTCCACTGGTGAAGAGTCTCATCTCCAACCACGACATGAAGACCACTGATGAGCTCTTTATCACCATTGACCCCAACTACCTGAGTCCGACCACGGTGGACCAGCTCCTGGACTACTTCTACAGCGGAAGGGTGGTAATCTCAGAGAAGAATGTGGAGGAGCTGCTTCGTGGGGCCCAGTATTTCAACACACCACGCCTTCGAATTCACTGCAGTGACTTCCTGATTAAGTCCATCCGCCGTGCCAACTGCTTGCGCTACCTCTTCTTGGCTGAGTTTTTTGAGCTCAAAGAGATATCAGACTTGGCCTACTCTGGCATTCGCGACAACTTCCACTACTGGGCCAGTCCTGAGGCCTCCATGCAGTTCATGCGCTGTCCACCTGTCGTCTTCAGCCGCCTGCTCCGAGATGAAAACTTGCATGTGCTCAATGAGGACCAGGCTCTCAATGCACTCATCAATTGGGTATACTTCCAGAAGGATGAGCGGGAGAAGTATTTCAAGAAGTTCTTCAATTACATCAATCTTAATGCTGTCTCCAACAAGACGCTGATGTCTGCCAGCAACAAGCTGACGGGCATGGAGGACAGCTCAGCCCACGCAACCCTGATTGAGAGTGTCCTTGTGGACCGCAGGCAGGAGAGGCCAACCAGCCTGCTGAGCTACCAGCGGAAAGGGGCCCTGCTTGATTCGGTGGTCATCCTAGGTGGCCAAAAGGCCCACGGCAAGTTCAACGATGGAGTGTTTGCTTATATCATTCAGGAGAACCTGTGGTTGAAGCTCTCAGAAATGCCCTATCGGGCAGCAGCACTTAGTGCCACCTCTGCTGGTCGCTACATCTACATCTCTGGTGGTACCACTGAGCAGATTTCAGGGCTGAAGACGGCTTGGCGGTATGACATGGATGACAACTCCTGGACCAAGTTGCCCGACCTGCCAATTGGGCTTGTCTTCCACACCATGGTGACCTGCGGGGGGACAGTGTACTCAGTGGGTGGGAGCATTGCCCCAAGGAGGTATGTCTCTAACATCTATCGCTATGATGAGCGCAAGGAGGCCTGGTACCTGGCAGGGAAGATGAGCATCCCTATGGACGGCACAGCCGTGATCACCAAGGGTGACCGGAACCTGTACATTGTCACTGGGCGGTGCTTGGTTAAGGGCTACATCTCCCGGGTCGGGGTGGTGGACTGCTTTGACACCAACTCTGGGGACGTGGTCCAGTGTATCACCTTCCCCATTGAGTTCAACCACCGGCCCCTGCTCTCTTTTCATCAGGACAACATCCTCTGCGTGTACAGCCACCGGCAGAGTGTGGAAATCAACCTGCAGAAGATAAAGGCCAACAAGACAACTACCTTAGTGCCTCTCTTGCCCAACAACTGCCCCTTGGATGTGTCCCATGCTATATGCTCCATTGGAGACAACAAGGTGTTTGTATGTGGAGGTGTCACCACAGCCAGTGATGTCCAGACAAAGGACTACACCATCAGTCCAAACGCCTACATGCTGGACCAAAACGCAGGTGAGTGGAAGACCCTGGCCCCCCCACCAGAGGCCCTGGACTGTCCTGCCTGCTGTCTAGCCAAGCTACCTTGCAAGATTCTTCAAAGGATTTAAATGGCTTTTTAAGTGGGAGAATAAGTAAATGCATTATTATTCACAATTTAATGAGAGCGAGAAAGAGAAGAAGATGGCCTGTTGGTTCCTTCTTAGTCTTTGTTTGGCCCTAAAGGTGGAGATGCTGGGCTACAGCTACCCCCAGTGGGGGGAAATTCACGGCCACTCTGTCACTGGAGGGATCCAAGCTGAGGCTGGAAGAGTCCCTGATGTGTGGGATCAAGGCATCTCCTGGGTAGTGGCTCCCAGTAGGTGGAAATTCAGGGCTACTCCGTCACTGGAGAGATCCAAGCAGAGACTGGAAGGGAATCCCTGGTGGGTGAGATTGAGGCATCTCCCAGGCACTGGCCAAGGTGATGTCTGGAAGGCCCCCTATTCTATACCCCTGTAGTCACCTTGCGGGCATCTGCTAGACTGACAGTTAAAGCATTTACTTAGAGTTGTGAAGCCTCAGACTCCTCCAACACTCATTTCCCTTGAGTCTGCCTAGGAAGGCAGGGGAGGGCCAATCTCAGGTCTGGGAGAGGAGCCTCCCGGACTGGGGAGAGGGAAGGCAGTGTGAGCCAGGCTCAGGGATGCAGGCAAAGGGAGTGGGGTTGGGATGGGAGGGGAGGCAGGGTTACTTGGCTGTTGTGTTTGGCCACGCAGCTATGGTGTGTTTGTGTCTCATTTGTGGGAAAGTTGGGGGTTTACTTACAATTGTTTCCAGTAAACAAGGTTCATTGGGAACTTTCTCCAGGAATACAAGTTCTGAGGAGCTGGGGGTGGAAGAGAGGTGAGTAATGCGAGAGAAAAAGGAAACTGCATCTCTGTTGGAGAGAAGATTGGCAATAAGGTGACGGGATGAGAGACAGGATGGTGTAGCAGTTAGGGGTCTGGACACTGGGGACAGATGGCCTGGTTCAAATACCAGTTCCATCACTTACTGGGTAATCCTGGGAAAGCTATTGACATCTCTGTGCCTTAGTTCCCTTATCTGTAAAAGGGGGACAATAAGAGCGCCTCCCTAACAGGGTGATGTGATGTGCAAAATGCCTAGGACAGTCCCTGGCATATATTAAAGTGCTGTGGGAGTACTTTTTAAAAAGAAAAAAAAAGAGGAGTGAGGCAAGGGTCTAGGTTCTTGGGTCTTTATATTAAGTTAGGTTCCATAAAATGTTCTTTGAGACTCCCTACCTCAAAGTCTTAGTGAGCTCTCCTCAATTCTAACTCCCTCTTACCTTTCATTCGTGTACTTGCGTATAATCCTCAACAATTTAGAAGAAACTGACTCAACGATGGACGTCCTCAAACACTATATATAATCCTCATTCACCCATTCACTCGTTCATTCATGAATTTACTTGTCCACTCATCAGTTCACACACACACACATCAGTCACTGAGGCCTCTCTGTGCAGGTCCCTGTGCCAGTGTGTATTACACTTACAGCATGGCTCATTTTGGACTCACTACATACATAAAGCCCCACAAAGCTAGTGGCGACTGTATTATACAGTGCAGGATACTTTACATATCCTCATGGTTCAAATCTGCTCCATCCCCTGCCTTTTCCCACTCAGTCCTACTCCACCTGCCTCGAAGCATCTTCCTGACTTCGCTGACAGGTGGCCTCCCTCTTCAAAGCCTACCCCTCTGCCCAAGTCTTACTTTACCCCTTGCAGGCCAGGACCTTGGACGTCACAGCTGACACGCTCTCCCCTGGAACTTCTCCCACGTTTCTCACTTCTCCAATCCTGGGCAGCCCCCGCCTCTACTCACTTCAATGCGTCCCCCAGCTGGAAGAACAGGGTCTTAGAGACCCACGCAGCTAAGCCCAGCTGCCCCGTCAGCACCCCAGCAGGCTTGGCTGACCTCAGAGTCACCTCTTATGACACCAGATGCCATTCCCTAGTGCTGATTCTCCAACCTTCTCTGGTGTCCTGGGGCCCGGCCCTTCCTTTCTCTTTCTTCTCAGCCACTTACCTCTCGTTCTGCCACCAGAACTCCAAAGAAATAGAGGTCAAGTTACCTAGCACCATAAACAATCCGTTATCCCCCAGAGCTTCTGCTTCTTTTCTGCACCTCAGAGGAAGAGGTGTCCTTCCATGATTCAAAGCTGACCCCTCCCTGTCTCTCTTTTTTTTTAAATAAATTTATTTATTTTAATTTTTATTTATTTATTTTTGGCTGCGTTGGGTCTTCGTTGCTGCGCGCGGGCTTTCTCTAGTTGCGGTGAGCAGGGACTACTCTTGTTGTGGTGCGCGGGCTTCTCATTGCGGTGGCTTCTCTTGTTGTGGAGCACGGGCTCTAGGCACGCGGGCTTCAGTAGTTGTGGCTCATGGGCTCAGTAGTTGTGGACGGGCTCAGTAGTTGTGGCGCACGGGCTTAGTTGCTCCGTGGCATGTGGGATCTTCCCAGACCAGGGCTCGAACCCATGTCCCCTGCACTGACAGGCGGATTCTTATACCACTACGCCACCAGGGAAGCCCCCCTCCCTGTCTCTCCATTCTGTGACCTAACAACTTTTCAGGCTCCCCAGTGCCCATCTCTCTCCACATCCCCTTCCTGATGTCTTCTCTTCATCCCATAAAGGTTCTCCTATCAAGGTTCTCCTTCTCTGAAAACAAACCCTCCTCAGTTCTGAGGTCCGCCTCTTGCTATCTGTGCATATCTCTCCTCAGCTGAGCTTCCTAAATGTTGCTTCTGCTCTCTGGCTCCAGACCAATCTCTAACCCACTCAGTCTGGCTTCGGTTCCCAACATGCCACCAAACTGTCTCCTGATGACACTGTCCTCTGTCTTTTTCTCAGCATTCTTTCTTTTCCTTGCAGTACTGGACAGTATTGGGCACTCCCATCTGCAGCAGAATCACTAGAGTGCTTGCTAAAATGGGAGATGTTTAGCATAGTGGGATTATAATTTGATATATTAACCAATGTGGCCTTTCCTTCCTCCTTCCCACGTTAAAATTAGACCATGAGGCTGAAGCATCCGGGTTTATCACCTTGAGGAGGCTGACACAGCTGAATGTAGGAATCAGAGTCCAATTCTTTTGTTGCTAGGGGAACTTTAGCAATTCATAGCAGAGATTATGGTCTTGAAAGACATGACTTTTGTACTGCAATCCAGGTCTTCAAACTGGGGTACATGAAGTCTTTCCAAGGGAAATTCAGACATTCATAGTTTTAAGGGAATCAGTTTCCAGATCCTCAACTTTTTCCTAAAATTGATCTGAGAATACACCTGTGGTGGAGATTTCATTCTAGCTCCCTTTTCCCATCTTCCCTTTCAAAATTATCTGTCAAACATTTTACATACACACACACAGAGCAAACTTTAACCATCCCAAATCTTCCCAGGATGCACTTCCCCGGATGCCACATAAGGGTATAAACTGGTGTCAGTGAAGTGTCGGCAAAGACTCCTTTCATCAAGACACCAATATCCAAAGAAGGGTTTATTGTATTTTTCTGGCTTTTCTAGACAGTGTTTCTGCTAAGGTGTGAAATCTGGTGTTAGAAACTGGGGTATTTTGGTCCAAGTTGGGTTTTTCAGAAATGTTAAATAGCACAATGGTACGATGACATATTTTTAAAAGCTTTATTGAGGTGTAATTCATATACTACAATTCACTAATTTAAAGTGTAGAATTCAATGGCTTTTATATATTCACAGAGTTGTACAATCATTGCCACAATCAATTTTAGAACATTTTCATTGCTCCAAAAAGAAACCTTGTACCCGTTACCTGTAACACTCCAACCCCCTCATTTTCCCAGCCCCTGGCAACCACTAAGCTACTTTCTGTCTCTATGGATTAGCCTATTCTAGACATTTCATATAAAATACGACCTTTTTTCTAGCTCTCACTTAGCATAAGGTTTTCAAGGGTCATCCATGTCGTGGCATGTGCCAGTACTTCATTCCTTCTTACGGCTGAATACTATTCCATTGTGAGGTTATACCACATTTTATGTATCCGTTTATCAGTTAGTTGATGGACATTTGGGTTGTTTCCACTTCTTGGCTATAAGAATAGTGCTCTATGAACATTTGTGTACAAGGTTTTGTGTTCACATATGTTTTCATTTCTCTTGGGTATATACATGGGAATAGAATTTTTAGATCAAATTTTAACTCTATGTTTAACCATTTGAGGAACTGCCAGACTGTTTCCCAGAGGAGCTGCATCATTTTACATTCCCACCTACAATGTATTAGGGTTCTAATTTTTTAGTGATTTTTTTTTTTTTTTTTGCGGTACGTGGGCCTTTCACTGTTGTGGCCTCTCCCGTTGTGGAGCACAGGCTCCGGGCGCACAGGCTCAGCGGCCATGGCTCACGGGCCCAGCCGTTCTGCGGCATGTGGGATCTTCCCGGACTGGGGCACGAACCCGTGTTCCCTGCATCGGCAGGCGGACTCTCAACCACTGCGCCACCAGGGAAGCCCTCACCAGCACTTTTTATTATCTGTCTTCCCAAATATAGTCATCCTAGTGGGAGAAAGTAACATCTCATTGTGGTTTTGATTTGTATTGCCCTGATGTCTAATGATGCTGGGTATCTTTTCAGGGGCTTATTTTTGATTACAGTTGTTTAATAACCTTGCCTCTTCTGTGCTCAACTGTTAGGAGAGAAAGTATTACTCTTGAGGAAGAGTTCTGTGAAGTCGAAACAAAGATAGCATGGCTCAGAAACATGACAGTTGTAGTGCATTATTTCATTCAGTCCACAGAATCATGACAAGTCTCTATGTATTATTTCATTCAGGCCACAGAATCATGACAAGTCTCTATGCCTTCCTACCTAGCCATCTATCTTAGAATATTTAAGATTTTAAAAAGTATGTTAGAAAATATCCACTACCAAGCATGTCCTCTCTGCATTTTCACCATTCTCAGTATTAAGAAAGCACTCCCATTCTCCTGGGTCTATTTGCATATTTGGTAGCATTTAAAGGATGACATAAAAAGTTCCACATTTACTTACTTTTTAAAAAAATTTTTAAAAAATTTATTATTTAATTAATTTATTTTGGGCTGCATTGGGTTTTCGTCGCTGTGCGCGGGCTTCTCATTGCGGTGGCTTCTCTTGTTGCAGGGCGGGCTCCAGGCACGCGGGCTTCAGTAGTTGTGGCTCATGGGCTCAATAGTTGTGGCTCGCGGGCTCTACAGTGCAAGCTCTGTAGTTGTGGCACACGGGCTTAGTTGCTCCGTGGCATGTGGGATCTTTCCGGACCAGGGCTCGAACCCATGTCCCCTGCATTGGCAGGTGAATTCTTAACCACTGCACCACCAGGGAAGTCCCCCACGTTTACTTTCAAAAGAACAGTGTTACATCTTTGAGCAAAAGTAAATATATCAACTGTAAGTTAGAATGCTTATTGGGAATTCCTTGGCACTCCAGTGGTTAGGACTCCGCCCTTTCACTGCTGAGGGCCCGGGTTCAATCCCTGGTCGGTGAACTGAGATCCCTCAAGTGTGCAGCATGGCCAAAAAAATTACAATTAAAATTTAAAAAATCAAAACAATATTTGGGACTTCCCTAGTGGTCCAGTGGTTAAGACTCTGTGCTTCCAGTGCCGGGGGCATGGGTCTGATCCCTGGTCGGGAAACTAAGATCCCACATGCCGTGCAGTGTGGCCAAAAATAAATTTAAAAAATTTTATTATTAGAATGCTTTAATTCAGACTTGTAAGAAACATTTAAAACCTTTTTTATTAGGGATATAACACACATAGAAAAGTGAAAATACATAATTGTATAGCTTAACGAATTTAAATATCCATGTAACCACTATTGAGTTCAAGAAATAGAATATTGCCAATACCTCAAAAGTCTCCTATGTGGCCCCCTTCCTGATTATATCCCTTCTCTCCCCTCTGACCTTTATGATAATGCCTTCCTTGCTTTTCTATATAGTTTACCATCTAAGTAAGCCTTTCTAATAAACAGATTAGTTTAGCCTGTCCTTGAAGTTTACATAAGAGAATTGTACAGTGTGAATTATTTTGTGTCTGGCTTCTTTCAGTCAAATTGTTTTCACAGTTGATCCATGTTGTTATGTAGGTGTAGTTCTTCCCATCCCTCTTCTGTATAGTTTTCTGTCATATGAACGTATCCTTTCATTTATCCAGTTTCCCGTTGATGGACATCTGGGTTGTTTCCAGTTTGGACAATTACAGGCAATGCTATTCTTGTAAATGTATCTTGGTGCACGTGTACTCAAGTTCATCTGGGACATATACCTAGCAGTGGAATTGCTGTCTTCATTTCTAGATAATGCCAAACTATTTTGCAAAGTGATTGTGCCAATTTACATTGCCATCAGCAGTACATGAGAAGTCCTGTTGTTTCTACATGCTTGCCAGTACTTGGTATTGTCCGACTTTTATTATCGCCGATCAGATTATGAAGTATTATCTCCATGCAGTTTTAATTTGCATTCTCTTGATTGATAATTATAGGTTAAGCACCTTTTAATGTTTATTGGACATTTGGATTTCCTCTTTTGTGAAATCTTTGCTTTTTTCTATTTGGTTGACTATTTTCTCTTTTTGACTTGTTGGAATTCTTAATATATACTGGATATGAGTCCTTTACCAGTTTCAAATGTGGTAAATATCTTCTTCCACTCTGTGGCTTGCCCTTTCACTCATAATGGTATATTTTAATTTTAGTTAGTCTGATTTGTCTTTTCATTTTTAGTTACTGCTCGTGATACTTGAGGAAACCATTCTCTACCCAGAGGACACGAATATCCCATATGGATATATAATTGTCCCAGTACCAATTTTCCCACTTCTCTGCAGTGCCACCTTCGTTGTAAATCACATGTCCATACGTGGGTGGACATGCTTATGAGCTCTCTTATTCCATTAGTCTATCCGTCTGACCTTATGCCAATACCACAGCCTCCATTTCTATAGCTTTAACATATCCTATACAGTTTAGAATTCATTTGTCAAGATCCCCCCCAAAAAAACTTTTGGGATTTTGGTTGTGATTGCAATGAATTTACAGATCAATTTAGGAAATTTTCATATATTTAGAATATCAGTTTTTAAAATTCACGGACTTGGTATGTTTCCATTTTGGTGAGCCTTCTTTAATTCCTCTTAAAGTTTTATACTTTGTAGAGGTCTTACACAACTTTTGTTAGATTTATTCCTAGGTACTTGATGTTTTAAAATTAACAAATATTATTAAAATATATATAGTTATGTATATTATATTCTTTTAAAAATACATAGTATTCTTTTAAAAATCCATTTCCTCTTTTTATAGTCTATAGAAATACAGTTGATTTCTGTATATTCATTATGTATTTAGCAGATTGTAGGAGATGTTTAGATATTCTAGATGTGAGCCCTTTATCAGTTGTACATGTGGTAAATATCTTCTCTCCGCTCAATATGAATCACAGCTCTAAATGTAAAATGTAAAACTACAAAACTTCTGGAAGAAAACATGGACAAAATCTTTGTACCTGGGGGTTAAGCAAAGATTTCTTAAATATGACACCAAAAGCATGATCCATTTAAAAATTGGTAAATTGGACCTCATCAAAATGAAAAACTTTTGCTCTGGGAAAGGCACTGTTAAGGGGATGAAAAGACAAGCCACATATTGAAGAAAATATTTGCAAATCACCTATCTGGCAAAGGACTTGCATCCAGAATATAGAAAGAATTTGTAATAATTTATTTGGAGATATTTCCATAGTTTCCATATACACAATTATATCATGTATAAATAATGACTTGGTTTTTTTTAAGGAAGTTCCCTCTATTCCAAGTTGCTAAAAGATTTTATTGTGATAGATGTTGAATTATCAAATATTTTTCTGAATCTATTGAAATGAGCATGTATTTTCCTTGTTTTAGGACAATTCACTTTTATTAATTTGTCAATGTAAAACCATCCATCCATTCCTGGGATAAACCTAACTTGCCTATGACATATTACATATATATTTTTATATAAAATACAATATACATTTATATAATTATTAGCCTCAGTAATTATATAATTTCTTTAAAATATTACCAGATTCCATCCACTATATATTCACTCAGGTTTTTATTTGTAAAGTTATCATATGGAGCTATTATAAACGGTATTTTCAATTTTTTAGTTTCTAATAATACACTGCTAGTACTATATAGAAATACAATTGATTTTTGTGTGTCGACCATATACCTTGCAACTTTGCTAAACTCACTTATTTTAGGAGTTTATTGGGTAGATTTCTTGAAATTTTCTATGTAGACAATCATGTCATCTACAAATAAGGACACACTTATTTCTTCCTCTCTAATCTGTATGCCTTTTATGTCTTTTTCTTGTCTTGCTGTGCTGGCTAGGACTTCCAGTACAATGTTGAATAGGAATGATGAGTGGGAACATCCTTGACTTATCCCTGATCCTAGGGGGAGAGCATTGAGTCTTTCACCATTAAATAGGTTTTTCATAGATGTCCTTTATCAGGCTGAGGAAGTTCTGCTCCATTCCTAGTTTGCTGAGATTTTATAAAAAATGAATGTTGAATTTTGTCAAATATTTTTTCTGTGTGAATTAATATAATTATGTGAGTTTTAGTCATTAGACTGTGAATGTGGTGGATTACAATGATTTATTTTGCAAATATTGAACCAGCTTTGCATCCTGGGATAAGCTACATTTTGTCATGATATATTGTTCTTTTTATATGTTGCTAGATTCAGTTTGCTAACATTCTGTAGGATTTTTGCATCTCTGTTCTTAGGGGATGTTGATCTACAGTTTTCTTTTCTTTTTTGGTACTACCTTTGTCTACTTTTGGCATCAGAGTAATGCTTGCCCCATAAAATGAGTTGGGAAGTGCTCCTTTTTCTCTCTCTCTCTTTTTAAAAACTTTTTATTGAAATATAGTTGATTTACGATATTGTGTATTTCTCTCTTTTTTCTTTCCCCTGGAGACATTGTGTAGAATTTGTCTTACTCTTTTAAATATTTAGTTGAACTGGCCAGCAATGCCATCTGGTCTGGAGGTTTATTTTCATGAAAGGTTTTAAGCTACAAATTCAATTTCTTAGATAGTTATAGGACTATTTAGGGTATCTATGTCATCTTTGGTGAGTTTGAGTAGCTTATGGCTTTCAGGAATTTGTCCATTTCACTTAAATTGTCAAATTTATGTGCATGGAGTTGTTCATAATATTCTCTTATTATCCTTTTAATGTTTGCCAGGCCTTTCATTCTGTGACAGTGGTAATTTATGTCCTCTATCTTTTCTTGCCAGTCTTGTGAGAGATTTATTGAATTTTTTCAAAGAGCCAGCTTTTAATTTCATTAATTTTCTATTTTTCAGTTTTCAGTTTTATGGGTTTATACTCTTATTATTTCTTTCTTTCTGCTTGCTTTGAGTTTATTTTGCTCTTCTTTTTCTAGTTTCTTAGGTGGAAACTTAGATTAGTTACTTGAGACCTCTCTTCTTTTCGAATATAAGCATTTAATACTATAAATTTCACTCTAAAAACTACATCCCACAAATTCTATATGTTGTATTTTCACTTATTCAGTTCAAAATATTTTCCAATTCCCCTTGAGACTTTGAGTTATTTAGAAGTGTGTTGTTTAATTTCCAAAGGTTTGGAATTTTCCTAATATCGCTCTGTTTGCGATATCTACATTAATTCCATTACAATCAGAGAACATACATTGTACTTTTTCCAACTATAATTGTGGATTTGTGTTTCTCCTTTCACTTCTGTCACTTTTTGCTTCATGTATTTTGAGATTGTTGTTGCTTTACATACATATTTAGAATTGTAATGTTTTCTTGGTGAATTGATCCTTTTATCATTATGTAATATATGCCTTTATCCTTTGTAATTCTCCTTGCTTTGAGTCTACTTTGTCTGACATGAGTGTTTGCATGATATATCTTTTTTCATCATTTTATTTTGAATCTATCTATATTATTATATTTGAAGTGAGTTTCTTATAGGCAGAATACAATTGGTTCCTGTTTTGTTATTCGTTCTAACCACCTCTGGTTTTTTTTCCATTGGTGTGTTTAAAATACATTTAATGCAATTGATCGATACATTTGGATTTAGGTCTTTTTATTTTTTCCCCCTTTTCCCTCTTTCATTCATCTGCCTTCCTTTGGGTTATTTGAAAAATTTTTTAGTATCCCATCTTAATTTATTGTGTTTTGACTATATCTCTTTGTATAAAGGCTTTATGGTTGCTTTAGGGATTACAATGTACATACTGAACTTAGTAGTCTTTAAAATTTTTTTTTATTTTATATTGGAGTATGGTTGATTTATAATGCTGTGTTACTTTCAGGTATACAGCAAAGTGATTCAGTTATACATATACATATATTTTATTCTTTTTCAGATTCTTTTCCCATTTAGGTTATTACATAATATTGAGTAGAGTTCCCTGTGCTATATAGTAGGTCCTTGTTGATTATCTGTTTTATATATAGTACTGTGTATATGTTAATCCCAAACTCCTTATTTATCCCTCCCTCCCACCTTTCCCAATAGTCTTTTTTAAATTAATACTTTCCTACTTCAAGTGGAATATAAAAACCTTACTGCCATATAGATCCTTTTACTTCCCTTCTTTATATTATAGTTGTCTTATATATTACACCTACAAACACTGAAAACCCCATCAGACACTGTTGTTTTTTTGCTTTCAAATATCAAGCATATTTTAAAAAACTCAAGAGAAAAATAATAATCTATTGTATGTACCTAGATATTTATCATTTCTGTCACTCTTTCTTCATTCCTGATGTTTCAAGTTTCCTTTTGGTGTCATTTCCCTTTTCTCTGAAAAACTTTCATTAGCACTTCTTTTGGAACATGTCAGCTGGCCATGAATTCTCTTACTTTTCCTCCTGAGAATCACTTTATCTTTATGAAATCTTCATGAAATATTCACTGAAGGTGAAATATTCTCACTGGATATAAAATTCTAGCTTGATAGTTCTTTTTTCCAAAAATGTTGTGCCACTTCCTCTGGCCTTCATGGTTTCTGATGAGAATTCAACATTCATTCAAGTCATTGTTCCCTTTTCAGTAATGTGTTATTTTTGTCTGGCTGCTTTCAAGATTTTTTATTTTCTTTAGCTTTCAGCTGTTTTATCATGAGTCTAGATATAAATTTCTTTGGCTTTATTTTGTTTGGGATTCACTGAGCTTTTTGAATCTGTAGATTTATGTCTTTGCCAAATTTGGCGAGTTTTCAGCTCTTATTATTTCAAATATTTTTTCCAGCTCTGCACCCTTTCTCTTTCTAGGAGTCTGATGGAACGAATGTTGGACTTTTTGTTGTGGTTCCACAAGTCCCTGGGGCTCTTGTCAGCTTTTTTCTTTTTTTCCCTCACTGTTCAGACTAATATCTACTGATCAATCTTCATGTTCAATAACTCTTACCTCTGTCATCTCCATTTTGTTTTGGAGTCTATCCAGTGAGTTTTTAAGTTTGTTTTTAAAATCTTCCAGTTCAAACATTTCCATTTTGTTATTCTTTATATTTTCCATTTCTTTACTGAAACTTTCTAGTTTTCCATTTGTTCCAAGGGTGTTTACAGTTATTTGTTACAGCATTTTTATAATAGCTGATGTAAAGATTTTGTCAGATAATGCCAATATCTAAGTCATCTTGGCATTGACATGTGTTGATTGACTTTTTATTTGTGAGTTGAGATTTTCCTGGTTATTCATATGCCAAGTAATTCTAGATTGTATCATAAATATTTTGAATACCATGACATGAGACTTGAGTCTTATTTAAATCCTATGAAGAATGTTGATGTTTTTGTATTAGTATGCAATTGACCTAATTAGTTTCAGGACATAAGTTCCAACTGACCTGTTGTGAGCTGTGGTTAGGATTTCATTTCAATCTTCAAGGATTTTGCAGTGGTATTTGGATCTGTCCCATGTTTGCACAACCCAGTGGCCAGTCTGGGACCTGGATGATGGTAAATTCAGTTCTGTAAGTCTTTTATATGCCGACTAAGACCAGATCAACCAAACTACAGGTAAGGGCTGAGCCCAGGAATTTGTAAACAATTTTTTATGGTGTCACTCTCCCAAGCTCCTCACTCTCTATGATCTCCCTTGTACTCTTCAGTTCCCCAGGGTTACTCTTTTTGATTCGCCAGCCAGAGTAAAGTAAAAGCTAGAGCTTTACTTAGCCCACTCTGCCATGCATTTTCATAGCTGTGCCTATGTCTGCAGTCAAGTGGCAGAGGACCAGAGGATAAAAAATGGTGAGCTCGTTGCCAGTTCAGAGCTCCATATTTCGGTCTTCCCCAATTTGCCAGAGTCCTTTTCAGAGTCCTCAGATAGCTTCTGCTCCATTTATTCTGGCTAGGTTTTATAGCTGCATTCAGTGGGAAAGACCAAGAGGGATGTGCTTACTCCATCCTACTCCCACTCAGGGTCTTTTCAACTATATTCATGAATGACTTCGCCTATAATTTTCCTTTCTCTTACTGTCTTTGTTGGGTTTTGTATCAAGATTATGCTTCCCATAAAACGAGTTAAGAAGTGTATTCTCCTTTTTAAAATTCTCTGGAAGAATTTGTGAAGACTGGAATTTTCACTAATGAAGCCAAATGAAATTTTCTTTGAAGTGTTTTATTAAGATGTTTTTACTAGTTATAGGAATATTCAGTTCTATTTCTCCTCGTGTTATTTTTAAGTTGTATTTTCTAGGAATTTCTCTATTTCATTTACATTTTCAAATTTATTAACATACAATTGTCTGTATATACTTTTATGATCTTTATAATGTCTTTAGACTCTTCAGTGATCCTATTTTTATTCCTGATTTGAATTTTTAAAAAACTTTTGTCAGTCTCACATAGGTACCTTTATGACCTTGGATAGCCAGTAGTTTCTTAGATATTACCAAAAACATAAAGAACCATCATAAAAATTAAAAACTTTTGTGCCTCAAAGGACACCATCAAGAAAGTGAAAAGACACAAATGGAAAAAATATTTGAAAAGCACATATATGACAAGGAACCTGTATTAGAATATATAAGGAAGTCTTACAACTCAGTAATAAAAGGGAAAAAAAGCAATTTAAAGATGGGCAAAGGATCTGAATACGTTTCCTCAAAGAAGATACACACATAGCCAACATGCACATGAAAAGATGCTCAATATCATTAGCCATCAGTGAAATACAAATCAAAACCACAATGAGATGCCACTTCATACCCACTAGGATGGTTATAATAACTTAAAAAAAAACAGATAAGAAATATTAGTGAGAATGTGGAAAAACTGGAACCCTCAAACAATGTTGGTGGGAATGTAAAATAGTACAACCACTTTGGAAAACAGTCTGGCAATTTCTCAAATGATTAAACATGCAGTTATCATATGACCCAGTAATATATATACTGGGTATACATACCCATTAATTTCATTCCTAGGTATACATACTCAAGAGAAATAAAAACATGTATGCACACAAAAACTTGTACATGAATGTTCATAGCAGTATCATACATAATAGTTAAGAAGTGGAAATAACCCAAATGCTCCACGCATAAATAAATAAATGTAGTATATCCATATAGTGGAATATTATTAAGCCATAAAAAGGCATGAAGTACTCACACATGCTATAACATGGATGAACCTTGAAAACATTATGCTAAATGAAAGAAGCCAGTCACAAAAGACCACATGTTGTATAATTCCATTTTTATGAAATGTCCACAATAGGCAACTCTACAGAGACAGAAAATAGAAAATTAGTTGTTGCCTAGAGCTGGGGGATTTGAGAGTAGTGAGAAGTGGAGACTGAAAGTACAAAGTTTCTTTTGGGGGGTAATAAAAAGGTTCTAAAATTGATAGTAGTGATATATGCACAGTTCTGTGACTATACTAAAAGCCACTGAATTGTATACTTTAAATGGGTTAATTGTATGGTATGTGAATTTTACCTCAATAAAGTTATTAAAAAGATACCATGCCTCTGTCTTGGTCATTCTTTCTTTCTTGGATTACTCACTCTGGGGGATGTCAACTTCTGTGTCATGAGCAAACTTTTGGAGAGGCCCATGTGGCAAGGAACTGACACTTCCTGACAACAGCCATGTGAGACAACCTCATGAGAGATGCCCCTCAGATTCCTGACCCTCAAAAACTATGTGAAATAATAAATGTTTGTTATTTTAAGGTACTAAATTCTAATTACACAATAGATAATACAAGCCCATCAAGATCTTTAAGACATGAAGTTCTAATAAAATTTTACTTTTTATATTTAGTAATTATTTATAAAATTTTCTGGTATATTTTGTTGCTTTGGTTAAATGTATACTACTAATAATGATGTCAATGCAAAACAAAATTTTAACATTCAGAGCCTTATGGTCATAGGATATTTTAAAATTAATTATATTACATATTTTTGTTACCAGGAAGTATGATAGGGGCAAGTGTTGGAATGGTAGTATGTGTTATGGAGAAAAAGTAAGAATCTGAAATTTAATATTAATGAAAAGCTTTATCATTTTTTAATGGATTATGGTGAGTATCAAATCACTATGGTATTTAGATGCTACCAGATACATTTAAAAGAGCAATGCAACGATTTTATTTGAAAGGATCACTATTACAAGATATGAGAAATTATATCCCTTACAACTAATTAAGTTATGAAAAAAATTAGATGTCAATTTTAAAATGCACAAGAGGCATGTAGATTTTAAACAGTTCTTTTAGGGAGCGTTTTTGGTTTTTTTTCTTTTTATCTTGTTTGGAGTTCATGGTGATTCTCTTAAATCTGTGGTTTGATTTCCTTTACCAATTTTGGGAAATTCTTAGCCATTTTCTCTTCCAACATTGCTCCATTCTTTCTCTACTCTCCTTGCTGAATTTTTTTTAAATTAATTAATTTAGCTTTTTATTTTTGGCTGTGTTGGGTCTTCGTTGCTGCATGTGGGCTTTCTCTAGTTGTAGTGAGCGGGGGGCTACTCTTTGTTGTGGTGCGTGGGCTTCTCATTGTGGTGGCTTCTCTTGTTGTGGAGCACAGGCTCTAGGCGTGCGGGCTTCAGTGGGCGTGGCATGCGGGCTCAGTAATTGTGGCTCACGGGCTCTAGAGCACAGGCTCAGTAGTTGTGGCGCACGGGCTTAGTTGCTCTGCGGCATGTGGGATCTTCCCAGACCAGGGCTTGAACCTGTGTCCCATGCATTGGCAGGCAGATTCTTAACCACTGCACCACCAGGGAAGTCCTCTCCTTGCTAAAATTACATTATAAAACCTGTCCCTCATATCCCATGTTTTTTATGCTCTTTTCTGTGGTTTTCATCCTTTTGATTCTGTTTCTGCTTGGATATTTTTCTGCTCTGTCTTCTGGTTCACTAATTCTCTTTTCAGCTATGTCTAATCTACTATTAAACCTCTCCATTGAACTCTTAATATCAGATACTGTAAATTTTAGTTCTCAAAATTTTGAACTGCTGAAATTCTCATTATTTTAATTCCTTGAAGTCTTTAATCATAGCTAGTTTAAAGTCTAGGTCTGATAACTCCATTATCTGAATCCTCTGGAATTTCTATCGTATGCCTGTCCTTGAAAATATTTCTGAACATGTTTTGTCTTTTCGTGCTTATTTATTTTTGGATGAAATTTTCTTCTGTCAGAATTTACTCTTGCTTTTGGCAGGCAGCTCTAAGGTAAGGGCACTAGAAAGCCTGGATCGATTTTATTCAGTCAAGGCCTTTTCCCCCTTTATTCCTAATAGGTAGCCCTTTGGGGTCCCAACAAAAAGCCTGGTACATTTATCAGGGCCCCTTCTTCTTGGTAGGCCCTCAACTATTCAGCTTCTCAGCCTCTGCTTTTACAACTAACAGTCTCCTTGAGAGGAAAAATGGCTCCAAATGTTAGGCTCACTTTTCTTGGCTTCCCTTCCCTTCTAGAACTTTGGCCCACAATTCCTCACTGCTTTGGTAGTCCTCTGATGCCTTCAAAGAGATTTTTAAAACTTTTTGCCCAGATCTTCTAGCTGTTTTCAGCAGAAGAGTTGGCCCAGAACAACTTGCCCACCATTGCTGGAATTAGATCCTCCTCTCTCCTGAACTTCAGACTTAGATTTCCAATATCCTTTGGAATGTTTCCTGAATATCCCACAGGTCCCTCATGCTCAATATGTCCACACTGAACTCTTCATTTGCCTCATCTCCTTCCATTCCACACAACCGGCTTTTCCTGTTGTGGCTATTTCTGTTCATGGTTTCACAAGCTATAAAAGTTATCTGTGAATCTCCTCTCTCTCTCTGTGCCTCCTCTCTCTGCTATTACTTACAAGTATTATATTATGTATATTACCTCCATTATTTTCCTTCCACCTGAGCCCACTGCTGTTTCCTAGAATATCATCCTTGGCCCCCTGCATCTCCCTCCTGAACCCCTGCAGCAGTCTTTCCTAACTGTCCTCCCTGTTTTTAGAACTCTCTGCCATGCTAACTGCCTGAGCTGCCAGAAGATTCTTCCAGAACAGGGTTCTGACAGAGTCATTGGCCAGGTAAGATCTGTCAAAGGCTCCCCACAGCTTCTGCAAATGTAGTAATAATCCTCACCTGGGCTCTCAAGTGCTCCATGATTTGACTCCAACACACTTTCTTCAGCTGTATCCATTTACTTTCCTGATCTTCCATCACCTAGCCAAATCACTTCCCAGAGCACAGCCTGCCTTTCTTCCTCTCCATCATATATATCTCACAACCCTTCTCCTTTGAGATCCATCTCAAATGCCACTCCATTCCAGCAACAAATGTTTATTGAACACTTGCTATGTGCCAGGTATAATGCTAGACCCTAAGAATACAAAGATAAGTAAGGCATACATGGCCCCTGCCCTCACCCCAGCAGATCTACCTTCAATTATTCCTCTAGTAAGCCCTTCAGGCCCAGCCAAACTAATTTACTCTCTGTCCCCCAAACATGTCAAGCTATGAGAGATAGACACTGCACTTATCTCCTGTATGAAACTCTTCTAGGACTTCTCAACCAAATGTGACTTGCCTCCCTTCCGTCTTTTCAGTTCTTGCTTGCTCACCACTGCCCTCTCCACACCCATACCACATCACCATTTGCACCTATCTTAGAGTAATTTGTATGCATTTCTTACCACTCTTCTTCTGGATCAGATACTTTTTGGCTTTAGAGAGTAGGGTCTGTGTCTTAACCTCTCAACCAAGACCCATCAGATGTCACTGTGTGGCCCTTGGTCTGGCTCTGGCAGAGTGCTGAGGAAAGACCCTGCACAGTCCAATCTCTGCCTCTCCCTAGAACCAAGGGTTCTTCCCAGCTGTGTCACCCAGTACTTCCCTCTCCCCATCTCTCCCACTCCAGCCAGGAGCTCCCCTCCTTGTGTATACTTCTAGCCACCTTCTGGATATCACCTAAATCATCTTCTCTGTCTCCTGGCAATTACTGGAACTCCCCCAGAGAGCATAAACTAGTGGCTTTGGTGATTTCAGGTATGATTTATGATCTCATCCTTTCCCCCTGCAACTCTCCCAGTCCCTACCTCTTGTGGTAGGTAGGGACTTCCCATCAGTGCTCCCCAGATCATCGAAGTCCACATCACTGCCCTGCCTGGACCTTCATCATGCCATTCCTCAACTTCTTTCCCACAGCCTCTGTTCCCATCCATCCTGCACCCAGGGATCAGATTAACCTCCTAAGCAGCACTTTGATCAAAGCATTCCTTTTTCTGGAACCTTCCATAATTTCCTATTGCTAATAAGCCTCTTTAGCATGGACTGCATTCAAGACCCCAGCATATGTCTCCATATTTACCTTCAATTATTCCTCTACTTAAGCCCTTCAGGCCCAGCCAAACTAATTTACTCTCTGTCCCCCAGACATGCCAAGCTATGAAACCTTGCACAATTGTAACATTAGGGCGCCAGGAGTAACTCTTCTAAACCTTACCCAAATATCATAACTGAACTCCAAGCCACCTCCCCTGTGAAGTCATCCCTAAACGACGAGCTGATTTCCTCAATTTAGTGAATAAACACTTGCTGATTTTGCATGATGAGAGATGGTGCCCCCTCTAGCAAGTGACTCTCAGGACAGCTTCCCCAGAGTTATGCGCTTGCCCCCGAGAGAATGCTCTCTGTCCCTCAGCTACTACTGCTGTGAGCAACCAAAAGTTGTCTTCCTTGGGCCCTCTCAGGGTAGTCCCCGTCCCTTATCCTCCTAACAGGGGCAGGATATATTGTTTCAAAGAGAAGAGGAATGTGAAACTACTTCATGCATTGTTGCCAATTTCTGTTAGGGATGAGTCCATTTATGTTAGGGATGAGCATTAAAACAAAAAGAGGGGGGAAACTGAGTCAGGTGCAGGCCCTAAAATTTTAAATTTCTTAAATGATTTTCTTCAAAACTTTCCTACACTTCATACTTTAAACGACTTTAAAGGTAAATACATGCTTTAAGGAAGCAATTACCCTTTTGTGTCAACAAAGATTAGTGTATATTTTTAGGACCCACTTTCTTGTCCCTTGCTGACTACCTCTGGAGGCAACTTTGACCTCTGGCTGGTTCTTTTGGTTTGTTTCTGTTTTCGACTTTTTAGGGTGGTGGTGGTGAAGGAGAAAGGTCCTTCTTTTGGCCAGTGGATATGCCCCTCCTCAACATGCGCACGAGAAACTGGAATCACTGGATTATCCTCCCTAGGGTGTAGACAAAATTAACTAGCCATGTTATTAACATGTCCCTGATTTAAAAGAAATACTGACAGCACTTTGTTTTCTAAGCAAGTTCCTGCTGTCCTTAGGTGGGAAGGGTGCGCACATATAAGATGTTGTGGCTAGTACCATTCGGGATTGCCCAGGAGACCAGGGTTCCTCTTGGCCACTGACTCCCTGTGGGACTGACCCCTCATGGGGGCCTCAGCTTCCCTACGAACCCGATGATCCTTAAGGAATTTTTCAGCCCTAGAAACTTCTGTCGAGCTCTGAAAAGAGTACTGGCTGCAAAAGGGCTTTGTATAAGGAGATATATTCGCCTTTTTATAACAATACTATAGGGGAGAAATGTCAGAGTATATTTGAATTGATTACATTTAAGTCAGGCGGCTCTAGGGGAGAAAACAACCCAGACTGGGTCAATGGGTTAACAAAAATTTTTTTAGAAAGCCAGTACACAGCCGTAAAAGGAGTCAGTTTTCCCAGTAATCCTGGGAGGGAGATAGTGCAGTATTCTTGTTCCCATTTTACAAATGAGGAAACTGAGATTCAGAAAGCCTAAGTGGCTTGACTCTTCTGCAATCGGCCAATCATCGCCGCCCTAACTTCACCTCACTTCCCGGTTCAGAGTCCTCTGTGAGGTGGCGGTCCCGGGTCGGTCCAGCCACAAAGGCGGGTCAGGCAAAGCTGCTTTAAGTCACGCAGCACTTCCGCCTGCCGGGGGCCGGCCGTCCTCGGCACCCTCCTCGCAGGTGTTTCCCGAGTCACGAGCTTCACTCGGGGGCCCAACCCTCCTCCGGCTGATTGGTTAGCTCTTGAACCACTTCTGTCCTCTGATTGGTTATTACCTTTTCGGCTCTCCAACACAGCCCAGACCGACCGGATATTGGGGCAGGGTTTCCGCTTCCGTCTTCTCCCTCCTCCCGCTTGATATCCGTCGCCACCACAGCGGCCGCTGCCGGGCGCGGAGTTGGCTGGTCGGTTGGTGTGTCTCTCAACGTCGGTGACCGTGCTGTTGAACTGCCCGCCATGGCTGAGTTAGATCCGTTCGGCGCCCACGCTAGCGGCCCCGCGCTGGGGAACGGAGTGGCCGGCGAAGAGGACCCTGCCGCGGCCTTTTTGGCGCAGCAGGAGAGCGAGATTGCGGGCATAGAGAACGACGAGGCCTTCGCTATCCTGGACGGCGGCGCCCACGGGCCCCAGCCGCACGGCGAGCCGCCGGGGGGTCCGGGTGAGTGCGGGCGCGTTCGGGGCGGGAGCACTTGTCCGGAAACTCGGCCCGGAGCGGGTCTGAGAAGCTCCGTGTAAGTCTTGTACCTCGCTGAGCGAGAGGTGAAGCAAAAAGGAAACGGGACCCCGGCTCAGTCATGCAGAAACGCAGGCTCGGCAAGCCTGGTCCGTTCTGTGAATGTGTTTGAGCGCTCCCGGGCACGGGCGGGGGAAAAAGTCAAGAAAATAGGATAAGCTGAGGAGCCCGAAGAAGCCCGTTCAATGCAGGTATCTTTCATTGAGCATTTGCTGTGCCTTGAGCCTGGCCTCAGAGGCACAGCCGCATTGGCGCACTTTGGCCAGACTTACAGGCCAGTCTGAGCCTAACACAGACCAGTTAGTAGGAAGGAAGGCCGGGAAAAAAAAAAAAAGAATCGTGGTATCGTTTTCGAGACAGAAACGAAAATGGCAATGCAGTTCAGTGTTTCAGCACTTAAGGTGTACAGAATGTTGGGGTGGGGGAAGGAGGAATGAATAGGGAACGCGAGAAAGATGGTCTAGCCCTGGAGAAACTGTGGCCAAAGAGGGCAAGAGTTTTACCGCTTGTGGAAGGTATCACTGCTAGGACTTCTGGAGCTCTCCTTCCTCTGGGAAGAGCTTTGGTAGGCAGTGTTGCTTAAGCAGAACCTGAGATTAGCCTGGATCGGTCTTCCATGAGGTGAAGGGAAAAAGTAGTGTGGCCTTTCCCCAGCCAAGCTCCAGCAAAAAAGAGAAAGCGAGCACGTGGCAGGCTGCCAGTCTGACTTCTGAATGCCTTACCTGTGTGCAGTGCTTTGGATTGTGGCGGTAGGAGGAAAGGATGAGTCTAAGAGACCTTTTTAATCGTATAGGGAAGTAGGAAATGAGCTAGAAGAAACGGGACGCGGCTTTTCATTTCTTTAAAAAACTTTCCAGCTAAGGGAGAACAAGGTACAGGTGGGACAGATAGAGGTGTTTATGCTACCCTAAACTCAGACCTTAAGGGGCCAGGCAGGTAACATAAATGAGAGAAACATGCGGGCTGTGAGGTAATAAGGAGTATTGGAGACTGCGGCTTTGGTGCACTAGAATAGTGAGTGGTCTTCGTAAAACCGTTCGGACTCCGAAATCTCAAGTCTTCAGCCAAGCAGAACCTATTTGGGGAGTGGGGGTGGGGAGACCGCTAGTTTGCAGCCTGAATTTTTATACTACATCGTGCTGCCTCCTGAGCAAATCAGTTGCCCAATAAGAATCTACAGGAGAATGGGTAGTATACCTGAAAATGCAATTTATAGCAAGCAGGTTGGGCTGAACTAGGCTGTGGCCGGAAAATGAATTTGGCTTTGGTGATTAGGGTTTCTTTGTTGTTGTCGGGAGGTCTTCAGCATTTGCCTGAGAATGGTAATATTTTTAGATCCTTCGTTTATCTCACTCATTGAATAGAAGGAGAAAACTGAGTCCTGCAGAGAAACGACTTGCTTAAGAAAAAAGGGCAAGTTAATAGCTGAGCGCCAAGTCCCCCCACCTTAGACTGTGCCATAGTCTGTTGCAGTTGTTTAAGCAGGGGTGGCGTGGAATAAGAGATTGTCATTTCTGAAAGGCAGTTGTGGTTGCCCTGGGGAGGACAGTTGGGGGTATCAGGACTCATAGAAGACTGTCCTGATTGAAGGACAGTGTTGACTCTTGCTCACTGTTGTATCCCTGGTGCCTAGCAGGGTGTCCGGCACACAGTAGGTACAAAGGAATGTGCAAAAATGTCAGGTACAGGGGTCCTGTATAGAACCAGCAGATCTTGGTGATGGGAGGGGTAAAAGGGAAAGAATAGAGCTGGACACACAGATCCCTTCTGCATCAAGCTTTCAGCAAAGGGAAGGAAGGGATAATTGCTGACTTAGTTCCTAGGAAGGACTTTCTTAGTGAACTAAGCATTTAGTGACTTAAAGCTAGATCTCTGACAGTGTAGTTGAGGTTGGTAATAGTGCAGTGGTCAGAAAAAAAATAGTGCAATGCTCAGCACTTCCTTTGAGGATTAGAGCACTAGTTGGACACTTTATCTTCTTTCTTTTTCTCTTTTCTTCTCTCTCTCTAGGGGTTAAGATTCTGTGCTGTCCTAGACTGCTTGAATGTGAGTTTAGCTTTGTGGTCTCAGACAACTTACATAACCATCGCTGCCACTGCCCTGCCTCAGTTTTCTTCTCTGTAAAAGGTGCGGATACTCACCACACAGGATTGCTAGGATTATATTGGAGAGCACCCATAAAGTGCTTACACACAGAACCTGGTATGTTATGACTACACACAGTCCCTGCCTATTATTACTTGGGAGTGAGGTGAGAAAGGTGTTACAAAGCCTATAGGCTTTGGGGTGTGCTGAAGACACAGCTTTTACGAGGGAGCTCTGTATCTGATGTGTTACCGTACAGAGATATATAGGCAGGAGAGAGGAGAGAGGAACATACCTAAACTCTCCCAGCCTTGGGGAAGACTCCCATGGAGGAGGGGCTAGGCCTGAGCCTTGGATGGCGCCCTCAGTTGTTAGGACATCCGGAGAAGAACATTAGTTTAGAGGTGGGAGGTAACCAGCTGAGTGAAGTGGCTTGGGGATACTGAGTAAGAACAAACGGTCAGGAAAGAGGCAGCTCGAGTCTAGAGCCGAGGAAAAGCCCTCAATCATGAGGGCTGAGGATGGAGGAGGCTAAGAGAGGTGATTAAGGAGCTACTGAGAGAGTATGGCAGTGAGGCACTCATCAAAGGAAGAGAGGTACATAAAGGAAAGCTTTCTGGAGGTGGAGAGTAATTTTCTTGGTAGCAGAGGGAAGTTCGGGGAAATTGCATGCATGATCCTTAGTGATACTGCACATTTGCTGTGCCCCAGGTTCTCTGTGTACTTTCAGATCCATGCAGTAACTGCAGGCAGAGTGGTAGTGTCATCCTGTTTCAGGTGAGAACTGATGGTTGTGGAAGTTAAGCCAGGTTCCTAAAGTGGCAAGCTAATGCATGACTCCACAGGAATTCAGACCCAGGTCTGCTTGACTTCCATTGGTTGGGGAACATGGGAAGTTGAAGGTGGGTTTGGGATAAAGAGTCTTTCATCTCTGGAAACTTATTCTGGCCCTTGTTTGTGTCTGGAGTTCTAGAGATGCCCTAGAAAGTTTCCTTCTGGGGCATCAAGTTGGTTAGCTTAGTTGTCCTAATAAATCAAGGCCCTGCGTGGCCTTTCTTCTACATGTTTCTATAGCAACAGATGATCCTTTGATTTGAGCCAGTTGAATGTCAGTACAGTAGTACAGTAACTAATAAAAGCTCAAAGCACTTGCCAGTGAGTCTGGATGAGTCTTCAGACCTAAAGGACAGGCAACATGCGACTTAGAAAGAGCTATGGGATGAGAATTGCTTCTGATGTTGTGTCTGGGGTAGTGACCAAGGTCTCTCCTACTGACAGTGGCCCTGGGTTGAAATAAATATTAACTGGATAGTTGGTGTGTTAGTTGTAATATATTAACCAAAACGTAGGCCTGGCCAGACTAGCCATTGTAGGCCCGAAGATTTAAAATTATCTCACTTTTTAAAATAGTATTTACTTACTTATTTATGGCTGCGTTGGGTCTTCGTTGCTGCACATGGGCTTTCTCTAGTTGTGGTGAGCAGGGGCTACTCTTTGTTGCGGTGCACAGGCTTCTTATTGTGGTGGCTTCTCTTGTTGTGGAGCATGGGCTCTAGGCATGCGGGCTTCAGCAGTTGTGGCTCTCGGGCTCTAGAGCGCAGGCTCAGTAGTTGTGGCACATGGGCTTAGTTGCTCCGCAGCATGTGGGATCTTCCCGGACCAGGGCTCGAACCCGTGTCCCGTATCTCACTTTTTAAATTTTACTCAAAAAAAATAAATTCCAGGTGGATTAAAGAGAGGCTTTTTTTTTCTTTTTTAAGTAGAAGAAAAGTGAATGTTTATCTTAGAGTAGGAAAGGCCTTCATCATAAATGCAGACAGAGAAATCATAAAGGAAAAAAAACCTGATAGTGTCTCATACAAGTTAAGTAGTTCTAGGCATTAACTATTGTAAACCATACAAAAAGATAATGGGGAAAATATTTGCAATGTGAGAAAACAAATAATACAGAAAGAATACTTAGAAATCAAAAGATTGCAGAAAAATGGGCAAAACTCAGGCAGTTTAGTAAAGAAGAAAATCAAATGTCAGGTGATCACCTCACAGAAGACTGGCACAACAAAGCCACCTGAAGGTTTTTTTTCCTGCTATCAGATTAGCAAAAATTTTAAAACACGCTAAAACTCAGTCTCTAGTAGCAATGAAGGTCTGAAAAATGGGGCACTCTTGGCGATGCTGGAAATACAAATGGTGGACCAAAGGGAGCAAATGTCTGGTGTTTAGAGGTCTTTAGAATATATATTCTGTGATCCATCAGTTCTATGTCAAGAAATTTATTGCTGAGGAAGGATTGAATATGCCCCCTGCAAATACTTTTATTAGTTTTTTGCTAAATTTACATTTTCAAAACTTGATAGAATATTTTAAAAATGATAGGGATAGGTGGCACAGGAACAGCTTAAAGTAGAAAAAAGCCACTAACAAAAACTACAAGAAACTCATTTTTGTACTTTTATAAATAAAGCATAGGAGTAAAACAAGTAAGGAAATTAAGAAAAGTACGAGAAATATGTTGAAATGATTGATAGATAACCAGCAAGTGAAACATGGATCAGAGCTGTGATGGGTTGGTAAGTGCTTAGATCCTGTGGTTTGTCTTCATGCCTCAGGTTATCTGATGATCCTTCCTCTGACTTCTTGCTTGCCCAGGTATTGCACCACTTTTTAAATGCTGATTATCTCATGATACATGCATTTAATGTTTTTCTTATATATCTTAAACATAAAAAATAAATTTAAGAGTGAAAATACTGTCATTAGTTATCTGCCCCTTCAAGAACACCTTACTTACCTCTCAAGGAACCAACCCTACATGTATTTTAAGGTCGTTTGTGAAGTGCTGATACATACAGATTTGTTGTGAGGATTAAACTTAATGTATAGAAAGTGTTTAACATTGTGCCTGGCACATTGGAAGCAGTAAGTAGTAGGTGTTTTCATACTAAAAAAGTTGAGAATTTAATGATATAGATGAATGGATTACTAAAAAGCATCTGTTATAGGAGTCATTTTGCGGGAAGAAATTTTATGTGTATGCATTAGATAAAGTAAAAAAATAGAAACCAATAGGCTGAGTAATGAAATTATGTGGCATTTTCTTCTGTCTCCATTTTCCTTTTTTTTTAAAACAATGTTTTGGTATCAGGGAGGCATGCTGGGGAAATGAAAGTTTTCAGTACTCCCAAAGCTAAGAGGAGGGTAGTTGGGAGAAGCAAGAGAACGAGGTTGATTTGGAAAATAGGCGGTTCAAGTTGGGTTTAATTAGTTAGGAACCAAGAAAACTGGAGTGGTTTGATGAAATCTTTGCCTGTTCAAAGGAAAGAATGCGACTGAGAGCACCCTGCCTCTGGCTTCTAGGAAAACCTCTGATGTTTCTGAGGGCCTTGTGATGGTGGCCCACACTAGCTGCTCTGCATTCCTTTTACTACTTGGGTTCTTATATCTTTTAGGTTCATCTCTTTTCTCCTCTTCCCTCTCCCATCCCATGCAATAACATGGTCATCATAGTTTGAAAACAATTGGACATAATACTATAAGTCCTACATAGTAGGCAGTAAATACGGGTCAGCCAACAGATAGAGAATACGTAGAATATGTAGGTGGACGCTGCATTTTTATGGTGCCTGTATTGAAGCTTTCAAGGGGAGGCAGAGCAGCCACTCCAAAGGGCTGGTGTGCAGCCTGGTACAGGCTGTATCAGTGGCGGCTGTTGGGTCAGGGCGTGGGTTAGAAACACATGCTTATTGGGCCAGTCAGGTAACTGAATTAGTGACACACAGAATGGGTTAAAAAAAAAAAAATGGGGCTAGTGGGGACTGGCAAATTGTCCAGAGCATGCTGCACGTAAAGCCTGCCTTCATTTAGGAATGCAGGCCCAGTGTTGCCAGATCTTCTGTCTGCACACCCACACACACACACTGGGAATCCTGATTTTGTGAAATTTCCTGATTTAGTGCTTTGTATTTTAAATAAAATATGTTCAGCCTGTGGACCACCATTTTGAACTGTATGGATTGATAATCTCTGAGTCTTAGACATTTTTCATATTTCTGAGATGGACTTTCTCATTTAGCTCATGAACAATTAATTGTGCCAATAAGATCAGATTGTATACAATTTGAGTTTTTGTAACTTGCATCCTTGAAAACACTAATTTAATTTGGTATGCCCAACGCTTACTGTTCTGGACTAATTCCAAGTAGACTAGAGGAATTAGTAAGAAGTCGCAAGTGTAGACCCTCAGGTGCCAAACCTGTTCTAGCCAAAGGATGGAGAGTCCTGACCCCAAGAAAGCACCTTGGTTTAAATATGAAGCTGCATATCTCTGCTCGCTGTGAAGGATTCCGGGCCACCCTTATCCTTTGCCTTCTTTAGAACTTTGATAGCGAAACTGTTGCTCTGTGAGGCTCTTCTGCCGGGCTTCTAAGTGTTATCTCTAAGCCAGAAGACAATTATCAAAAGCTTTTGGACAGATTTGTCCACATTTTGGTGAAGTCATTTGTGTAAGCACATCTTGATTTCATTAAATAGAAAGTTGTCCATTGTTTATCTAGCACAGGGATAGTAACTTAGAGTACTTACAGCACTGTGTCATACTCTGTAACCCTTTGGCCCAGCATATGACCAGCCCTGATTGACAGATTGAAATCTTATGTCTTGCAGATGCTGTTGAAGGAATCATGAATGGCGAATACTACCAGGTACAGAGTACTCTGATTATGATGCATGATAGTGTTGAGAGTCTTCCTTTCCTGTGATTTGAATTGACTGACCTGGAAAGGATCCCACTCCTTTGACTTTCCTGGATGTATTAGTTACTGGTATGTTACCTGCCAAAGTGGAAGGATTTGAAGAGAGGTAACATTGATAGAGTAGTCTTTTAAAATGTGATTGACCTGACCCTAGTGTTACCAACTTTATTCTCAAGAAATGACCCTTCATGATGATGGCAGTGGTGGTGGCAGTGGCAGTGGTGGCTGATTTTTTTTTTTTTTTTTTTTTGCGGTACACGGGCCTCTCACTGTTGTGGCCTCTCCCGCAGCAGAGCACAGGCTCCGGACGCGCAGGCTCAGCGGCCATGGCTCACGGCCTAGCCTCTCCACGGCATGTGGGATCTTCCTGGACCGGGGCACGAACCCGTGTCCCCTGCATCGGCAGGCAGACTCTCAGCCACTGTGCCATTAGGGAAGCCCCGGTGGCTGATTTAAACACTGTGCCATGTAGTGTCAAGCACTGTTTATATTGAATTTTCTTTAATTCTCACAACAATCTGAGGGACCTGAACTATTGTTATTCCCATTTACAGATGAATAAACTGAGGCATACAGAGGTTAAACCAGGAGTCTAAAAGTAACAAAGGTAGTATGTGGTGGGGCAGCATTGGAACTTTTCAGCTTTTAGATTGTCTTGAGGGTGGGGGGTGGCTGGTATTTGTGACAACTACCATTATTTTCCCTCTGTATCACTGAGTTTTTGGTCACCAGCCCAACTTGCATTGGCTTAAATAGAGAGAATTCACTAGCTCATATAATTGAAAGAACTCTGAGATAGGCTAGGGGTCCTCGGACCTGGATTCCGACTCAGTTCCTCTAGGACTCTGGTTCTGCCAGCTGAGTGTGCAGTTTTATACTCTTTCACGGTGGCAGAATGGCTACAGCACTTCCGGGTCTCACATGTGCATGTCATACTATCTAGAACAACATGGAGGTTTCTCCCAACCACTCAACAAAAGTCCTGTGTTTCCCTCTTGACCAGATGGAAGTAATCACTGTAGCCTGGGGAAATAGCGTGGTGCTTTGCTTCTGCCTGGGTTTCTGCTCACCCTTCAACCAGTTAACTGTCAGGAAGGATGAGATTAGTCTAATTGGTTTAAGCCAAAGGTGGACTAACTTTTGCTGTAAAGGACCAGATAGTAAACATTTTAAGCTTTGTGGGTCATAAGGTCTCTGTCAACCTATTCTGTTGCTGTAACATGAAGGCATCTGTAGACAGTATGTAAACGAATGGGCATAGCTCTGTTTCAGTAAAATTTAATTACAAAAACAGGTGGCTGAGCTGGCTATAGTTTCCAGTCCCTGGTTTAGAGCTTGGTCTTTAGAGTGAGATGGAATGGGGTTCAGTCCTGGCTTTATCCCTTACTAGCTGTGAATTTGGACATGTCATTTCTCTGCGCCTCAGTTTAATCCCCCAACTGCTGACATGGGAATAAAAATTTGACTTGTAAGGTGTTTGGGAGATAAAGCTTTTATGTGGCTGAAACATGGAAAGTACTAACAATAAGTTAGTTACTAATACTACTGTAAATAATTTTCTTTCCATCTTTGTTTATAGTCTGGTTAAGCTGGTAATATTCCCTAGTTCAGTAGGTGAGATAATTCTATAAAGATTAGATTCTTTTTGAATCTTTATCAATTTATTTATTAGCTTCCAAATCTTAACCACTATAAAGAACCTGTGTGTCTCCCTCCCCTCCCCATACGCTGTGACTCACATTGGCCTGCCTTTTTATTTTCTTTGGTGTGACTGTAGTAACTATACATTTTCTTTTGGACTCTCTTTTTCCTAGAATTCACTATATTTTGATTAGGTGGTATGAAGTGTACTTTTCCCTGTATTGTATAATAACATTTAGAAGTGTCAGATTCTAGGCCTTGCCGTGCTGTGTATTTACCTTTGTTACTTTGAAGATATCACAATCTCTGTGTCAAGTAAGGAAAATAAAACTGATCACACTGTTTCCTAGTAAGTCCATTACTCACTTCCCCAGCTTTCCCATCTCCCACTCAAGTCCCATTTATTAACAGGATAAGAACTACTCAGGCTCCCTTGTGGATTGCAAGGATTGAGTGCATAATGTTGAAAGCTCCCTATTGGCACGTAAGGTGGTGGTGGTGCTCGTAAGGTAATCCTTTACATTTACCACAGCCATCAGTGTTGCACATAAACAGCGGTTCTAACCTGGGTGAAGCGCATTTCTGGGAGGAGGTTTTGGTACTGATAGAGCACAACTGTGTTTTGTGTTAAGGAGAGTAATGGGCCAACAGACAGTTATGCAGCTATTTCACAAGTGGATCGATTGCAGTCAGAGCCTGAAAGTATCCGTAAATGGAGAGAAGAGCAAACGGAACGCTTGGAAGCCCTTGGTAAGGAATCCCTTTCTGTCTTTGGGTATCTGTTTTCAGTGGAATAGTTGACCTTGACTCTACTTTTATCCCTTTTTAACATGAATTAGCCATAATGTTCTTGTACAGTTTTGGGGAAGGTATCTTTCCCAACAAGGTCACAAGGCCACCACATGGAGATGCTTAATCACAGGCCGCTGTGTGGGGATTCGGGCAGCCCGGAGAGCCACAGTGCATCTCTCCTCTCAGGAAGGGCAGAGTGGTGCTGTGGAAAGAGCCTTGGACTTGGAGTGAAAGACTGGGCTCCAGGCTCAGCGGTAACTTATCAGCTGTGGGCACTTGGTTGCTCAAACCTTACAGAATCTGTTTCATCTGTGAAGTAAGATCAGTGTTATTAACCCCAAGGGTAGTCTGAGATGGTATTTATGAGAGTGCTTTGTAAACCTGAAGGTATCATATCCATGTGAGGGACTGCACAGTCCATTTACCATTTGAAGGCTGGATTTAAAGTAATGCTTGAGAGGAAAATGTGAAAGATGTTAGGTAATATGTACAATTTGGTTTTCTTACCCTAATATTCCTGTAAGTTTTTACTTTTTGTGGGTGAGGAAAGTGAGGATCAGAGGAAGAGTAAGTTTTTGGATCACCACGGCTATAAGTGGTGGAGTCAGAATTTCAGCTTAAGTCTGCTCTGCTTCAGAATCCATACCCATCCCTTCAGCCGCATTGCATTTAGTGTACGCCATCTTGAGGGGCAGGCTGAGCCTGAGAATCAGTGCTAGCCAGCCTGGCCTTTGCTGAAGAGCCTTCTCCATGGAGTGTCAGCTATTGGTCAAGATCGGGAGAGACTTGGTATCTGTACACGTGGGTTGGAAAGGTGTGGCAGAGGTGGGGGGGGGGGTGTTATCCAGAGGGTATTCTTTTCTCAATTTTTTATTAAAATTTCAGACACAGAATAGAGTAAAACAAACATGTGTGCCCCTTCCTCCAGATTCAGTAATGAACATTTTGCCATATTGGGTTGTCTTTGTATAAATGAGGCATGTATGTGTATGTTTTATACACTCAACATGTGCATACATTTATATGTGTATTGTGAATATACACATAATTTTTTTCCTGATTCACTTTAAGATATAGACACCACCACATACATCATGCCTAAATATTTTATTGTACAACTAGAAATAGCAACATGCTTCTGTGTTACCACAGTGTCAGCATTATTATTCCTTCTTGAGAATCGCTGAACTAGTGAAAACATGACTTAGATGGTGTAGAAATAGGAAAGGACACCTAGAAATAGGAAAGGAATTGACCCAGATAATACAGCCAATTAGTGTCTCTCCAGCCCAGTTTCTGTGGCTTTCAGAACAGAGGGCACACTTACGTTTAACCTTTACAGCAGTATCCAATAGTAGTTTCTTTGATGATGGAAATGTTCTATATCTGTGCTGTTCTGTATGGTAGCCACTAACTGTATGTGGCTATTATGTCTGAGAAACTGAGTTTTAAATTTTATTTAATTTTAATAAATTTAAATGGCCACATGAGGCTAGTAGCCACTGTACTGGATAGTGCAGCTTTAGAAAGATGAAGATAGGTATTCATGGTGCAGACAGCCTTGGTCCTTGCTTGTTCTTCTTTGAGCATCTCTTCTGAGTAGACTTAGAGGCAAGACTTAGCAGGTATTAGTACTACTGGAGTCTTTTTCATGATGCAGAACCCAGCTTTATCTTTTCTCTTTCCCCAAAGTTTAGCAAAGTTGTCTTCTCCATGGAGGAGCATACACTTTGGTGTCTGGAAAAATGTCATTTTCTTTTTCAGTTATCAAATTGGGCCCTTTGGGAATATTCCATGAAGTGCTATTTTCTTAACTCATGTTGCCTTCCTGAGGGAAGTCAAACATTTGGCCTCGCATTCCAGTAGAATCGAATTAAACTGGTCCGTGAATTAGGTGTTTCTGCAGTTTCACATTTTTCTGTTGCAAGAACTGTGAGAAAGTGCAAGATGCTAAAAATAGAGAAGCAATGTCCATGGTCTTAAGCTTAGCTGTGTGCTACGTTTTCCAATAATTTTCTGTGAACATTAATGCGTATGGCCAGAGAAGACAGCTGTCAGTGTACCCTGCTCTCTAAGAGGATTTTTCACCCTCTCCTCTCCCTTCTCCCTCCCAGATTCAGAGACGCTGTATTACAGCTTGGATCTTTGTTCCATCAAGCTAAGTGTTTAAGAATTCTAAATTCTTATTGCCAGTGTCACTTCATAAATTTATAAAAGAAGACGATTTAAAGGAACTATTTTATGCAGTAAAATGATCATTAGACTATACAGAAAGAAAATACTCTCCAATCAAAAAGTAATTCTTTGGAAGTAATTTCACAACTCCTGAAAAGGAGACCTTATTCTTTAAAGTTTTTTCAGTTTCTTGTCCACAGGGCACCATCGGCCCACGGCATCTCTCCCTGCATCACAGCACCCTCCATTCCACATACACTTAATGCCATGGACAGACACACATCACAAGTTTACTGTGTATACTTGAGTCATCAGTGGAAAATTTGAGTGAAATAATTCTCCTCCTGAGCCAGTATGTCACCTTCTGATAAGTTAGATAACAGGGTAAAAAGTTCTTTATAATCTGAAAGTTTGCGGGAGTTTCTAGCTGCTACCAAGTTACTTCTAGTAGTTACAAAGTCTTCTGCAGGTTGTTACTACAAGACCTTTCTTGCAAAGGGCCTAAAATTGCCCCTGAATGCTTACTTTCTTCCCTTCAAGAAGTTGTTTGCTTTGTACTTTGCTCCTCAAGGACACTCATTACAGGTTGGGCTCTGGATCACTGATGCCCATCTGCTGGTCACATCTGTGACTGTTGCTGGGCCTGCCTCTCTTTCCGTCCCTCGTCCCTCTCTTTGGAGGCAGCACAGTGAAGTAAGAATGTGTGAGCTTTAGAGTCAGACCTGGGTGTGAATCTTGGCTCTGCCACTTATTATAACCTTTGGGAACGTTACTCAAACTTGCGGAGCTGTAGCTTTTCTCACTGCTGAATATGGGACTAGTTTACCTTCTTGGGATTGTTGTAAAGATTAAATGAGATGTCTGTAAAACACCTGCCAGAGAGGACATCCTTAAGAATGTGCTTAAAGTTTAGGTATTAGGGTGACTTCCGGTGTCAACTGTGGCAAAAGTATGACCTGTATTTCCTTCTCTCTACCATTTACTGACAAGTTTCTTTTAGTATCTTAGGGAAACTCGTATTTAGTCCTGAGAAACTTTGTGGGTGAGAACCCAATCTGGCACACCTGCTAGGTGTGCTTTTTCTCTCTCACCTAGAACCTTTTGGATAGCTGTTAATGACGACCCTCACCTCTCCCCCCACAGTTCTCCGCATTGGAGTTTCTCCTTTAGTTCTGCCCTAGCTCTGCCACAGACTCGCTCTGTGGCCTAAGCGGGAGTAGATATTTTGTGCTCCCCTCAATTCCATCTATACCCTACTGTTTCCTGCTTCTGGAATCATCTCTACCTCTGATAATTTTTCTCATAGCTCCTTGCTTCATAGATGTGCATCTACCATTAATTGTCCAACCTGTGTGGAATATAGTTTGTGAGGAGATTTTATTAAAAGATTATTTAATATGAATAGTCCACCCTGAACTGGCAGCATCATTAAAGAATCACCTGTAATTGCTTTTTCCCCAGTTGGTGTCCCAAAAGCCTTTTTTAAAATTAAAAGTCAGTATTTCCACCTCTCCCCCACCTCAAAAAAAAAACCCCAAACTAGTGATCCACTAACGTGTAGGTGGACTGGGATAAATGGTGGTGAAACACTTTGGATAGAATTGCTGAGATCGAGAGCTGGACATACAATCAGGGAAAAGAGAATTTTATCTTCCCTCCCGAGTGTTCTCCCTCCAACACACACATGCGCCTGCACACAGCATGAGATTAATAAGCCCAAATACACGGTGAAGCGGACTTCAATTTGCATTTCGCCTCATTTGTATCGTCTTTCTTTTCCTTCCCTTCAAAGATGCCAATTCTCGGAAGCAGGAAGCAGAGTGGAAAGAAAAAGCAATAAAGGAGCTGGATGAGTGGTATGCGAGGCAGGACGAGCAGCTACAGAAGACGAAAGCGAATAACAGGTCAGTCCGTACTGCTTCTAGAACAGCTCGTTTGCCAAGACAAAATCAGGTCCGTTTCCACCAGCCAGTGTAGGTTTTCAGCTGCCGCGTCTTTTAGTGTGAAATGTCTTTGCAGGTTTTCAAAAATATACTTGAAACGTAAGGGTTACAAGTCTCTTGGATCTTGTGAGTAATTCAGCCTGTTTTTTTGCCACACTAGTTGTAGTGAGTCTAGCTCTGCAGCTGAGAGTTTGGTTAGTATGCGCTGCCTGTAATGGTATGATTCTGCAGAAGGAAGTGTCATCTCACGGGATCAAGTCCACGTGTAAAAAATGTAACCCTGGAATGAAAGGCCACTTTCAGGACTATTCCAGGATCTCAGTACTTTGGAGGTGATTATAGACTCAGTCATGTCGCATCCCCTGCCTCTGAGGGCTGCTCCCCAAAGGGTCCAGTAGTAGGGATGTGTGTTTCGTCATTAGGTAGCCAAGATTTTCCAACACAGTGACTTCAGAATTAAGGGTTCTCTGGGTGCTTATTATCTGTGTCTAAGAAAATCTTGAGTTGACTTTTTAAAAATGCTCTTTTCAGGATTTACTCACTTACTGAAGGTTAAGTAGTTGTAGGGAGTAAGCAGTCATTCTCCTTCACCACCGACCAGCAGCTGTGGTCTTTAAATGCTCCGTGCTCAGAGTCCACTTGGAAGCAGCTCAGAAAGAGAGATGGGGGCAGCACTGCTCACCTGGGCACAGGCCGATGGGCTTGCTTCCCCTGTGAGACTGGAGACTGGGAACTGGCTTTCACTTCATAGTCACTCCACCCACTTAAGTGTAAAAGATAGGTTAGACTCGGCCTGGGGCTGTTTGTAATTTTCATGGTAAAGAGCCTTGGGTCCTTGTTCTCAGAGGCAGGAGTGGGTTTAAGTACCCTTGTCTCTGGCAGCTCTTAAGTGGAAATCTGCCAGAAGAGAGGGAGCTAACCTCTTTGCCAGACAGTTTCTGCTGTCGTGGGGCGGCTACGGCAGAACAGATGGACTGTTTGTGCAGCAGCCTTCGACTACCTGTCTCCCGTTGCCCATTCTTGGTTCTGTCACTGCCTCGAGCCTCTGTCCTGGCCACCTTCCTATGGGGCATGCGTGCCTGTCAGGTTCCATTTGAAGTTTTGTGACAAGTATGGTGGGGCGGCCCTCTGGTCGGGGTTGAGTTGCTGAGGGTAGTAGCGTTAGCTGCCGGGGCTTCTGCTGTGAGATTGTGGTCAGTTTGAAGTGCTGACAGGTCCAGGTTCCTTAATCCTGTGCTCATTCAGGATGATTTCCCCCAGATGCAAGTTCAGATTTCTAAAGAAGGATGGATGGGTGCTTGGTGCAGGAACCCTGTGAGGCCCTATTTACCTTGGCGAGTTGCCTCAGGCCGTGCATCTGCTCCGAAGTACTTGGTAAAACCAGGCTGACCCTCCAGGTGTGGAGTCCCCTTCCTGCCTTGCCTGAGGATTGCTGCTTTCAGTCCGCTCTAAGTAGGTGGAAGGGCCAGCTGAGTTTTCGTGTGTGGTTTCCCTTTTGTTCTGGGGCTGTAGCCTCGATGGAGCTGTGCTGTCCTGTCACCAACAGCTCCTTCCTCTCGGGCTAGCTGCAAAGGAGCAAAAGCCTGACAGCAAGCTTTTGTTGTCTCAGTAATGCTTTGAACAGGAGTCATTAAACCTTTATTCTCTCCCAGCAGAGGCAAGCACAAGTTGAAATTGACTAGGTTTAGCCCTGTGTGTAAACTAAAAGGATTATGGGTTTACAAGCTGGCCTGCCTTTCCTTTCCCTCCCACTCATTGTGCCCACAAACTACTCTGTTTTCCTGCTGACTTATTTGGAGTTACAATCAGGCTGTTCTTTTTGCTTTCTTTAAATTTCCACAAAACACCTCCTATGTATAAACCAGAATGGGAGAGAAGCAAGGGTATGTGAGTTTAAAAATAAAATTACTAGGATTTCCCTTCAAATAAATATGGGAGCTTAGGTTAATGACCAGGCATGACTGTCCTTAAAGGGTTCCTCCCACTCCTGTGCCCCAAACCCACTGGGTAAAGGAGAGGGTAAGACTCATTGAGGGAGGTTCCCTGCCCACCCATGCTGGATGAGGGGGGCTGGCTGGGCCCAGGGATTCAGCCTGTCCCCTGCTTTGTGAACTTGTCCACCCAGCTTGCCCCCCTTTCCTTCTTGTCCCAGAGTTGCCATTTTGGTCCATTCCCATGTGAGAGTGAACGGGGGACGAAGTTCTGGCTTCTGGGCTGTACGTTGTCAAAGCAGTCGAGTCTGGCAGGGACTGAGCGGACTGACAGTTGTGTTCAGGGACACACAGTACGCCAGAGCCAGGACCCTTGTCTGCAGGTCTTCTCACTGCTTGCCTCCAGCTCCTCTTTTTTCAAAGGTGGGCATTTTGAAATGACCATCTATGTTCCCAGGATACTGGCAGTTGGTCCCAGCTAGTCAGTGTGGGGAAGCAGTAGTCGGATAATCCAAGATTAAGCTGGCTTTGGGCCCTAGCGTTCCTGGTGTCTGGCAGCGTTTGTGCCCCGTGGTGTTTACTGAGGCTGGCGGGAAGGAGGCGTGGCCTCCCGAGCGCACACCAGCTGGGGAGCAGCAGTAACTTACAGTGAAAAGAGCCAGACCGCCTTGGTTGTGAGTTCTGCCACCCTTGTTGCTACTTGTTGCCAAACAGGTTGCTTCATCTCGAGGCCTCCCTTCCCTATCACGTCATCTGTAAAGTGCGGGGAGAACACGCAGCGTCCTGGGTTGTTTGGGGTTGAGGATGAAATGGACACAATGTCTATCAGAGGGCTCAGCCCATAAGTGGGTACCTAGGAAATGCTGGTGGTTGCTGGGGTAAGGCCTGGGGATGAAGCTGGCAGCACTTACCCTGGAGAATCCCGCGGGGAAGGCCAGTAGGAAGCCTCACCTGCTGGAGTGTCTGGTGCTGGAAGCCTCACTCAGTTAGGATGGAGCCTTGGGAGCAGCTCCCCAGAGCACAGTCGTGCCTCTATTGTGGATTTGAGATGTTTCTGCTTCTCAATGTTCTCTCTTTTTTCCTGCCTGCTTGCCTGCCTTTTGGACCTCTTGCTGTCTAGGGTGGCAGATGAAGCTTTCTACAAACAACCCTTCGCTGACGTGATTGGTTATGTGTATGTTGCAAAACTAATTCCTTTTCTTGTCTTGATTGTTCCTACTTTTTGTTTATAGTTAATGCTCCTTTTATGTCACAAGTTGCTTTGCTTTTAAAATTATTTCAAACTGGCACTGTGGGGGCTGCCTAAGAGTTGATAAGCTGCGGGAATGTTCCATTGATTGTCTCACAGAACCACGACTCCCTGCAACTCTGGTTGCCATTTTTCATTTTGGGGTTTGGAGGGAAGGAAGCTAACTCACTTTCAAAATGTGAGTCATTCGTGATCTCGTCTGGGAAGGCTTTGGGACTGGGGAGGGCTCTGACCTCTTGTTGCTGCTGCCACTGCTGCCTCCCTGCCCCAGGTGGGAAGGGGGAGTGTCCCCACCTGGGGAGGGGGAAGAAGCCCTGGGTTAGGAACCAGTGCAAGCAGCATTTTCTACACTGGGTTCCTTTGAAGAATGTGGGGTTGGGGCAGAAGAGTCAGCAGAGGGGGCAGTCTCCCGTGGGGTCTGTAATTGTTCCTCTGTGGTCTCCTACCAGAAATTGTTGTTTAGTGGCCAGCTTCTGATGCCCTGTCCCCCACTCTGGCATAAAGAGACCCCCAGCTTTGAGGTTGAGATAGCCAGAGCTGTATGACACAGGCCACTGTGGCTTTTCCTGCTAAAGAAAACTGCAACCTCTCTGGAAAAGTGTTGTTTTGTTTTGGTTTAAGGATTTCTGTTGTCAAAGCAGTATTGCTGAATTGCTTGTTTCCTCCTTGAAAATTAGGACTAGCCTTTTGATGTAAGGGAGATGAGGGTGGAATGAAGGAAGTGAGGAACTTGTGGGAAGACTAGACAACAGGCTCAGGTCTGTAGAGCCTCTTACGGTGCATGACCTTGAGCCCTTCATCCCGTTAGGAGATAGAGCTGGGTTTCCTGGGCCCGTGGGTGCATTTGCAATGAGACTTGTGAAATGCTGGACTTACAGGTGGTGTTGGATTTACTTTTTGCACATTCTCTCTGGAGTAGAAATGGAGACTGGAAAAGTCAAGTCTGGGTTTGCTGGGCAGCAGGGTGGCCCAGCAAAGCCAGCCGCACGTCCCCAAGAGTACAGAGTGGCAAGGGCATGTCTAGCTTACTGACCATCTGCATTGAGCTCATTCTCATTTTCTGTATCTGACCTAAAGTTTTTCTTATTTCTTTTCTTCTCTTCACCTTTAAGCACAAACATAAACCATCCTTGCTACAGCCTAGAACAGTTAAGTAAACCTTTCTCACTGCCCCTGTGTGTGCCATGAAGTCGCAGTGTTGTAGTGGCTCTGGGCTTCAGCGGTGTTTGCCACGGCCATCCCTGTGAGAGTGCCACCCCTCTGTCCCCACAGACCAGTCATCTCCATTGCTTTCGCTTTGCCTGTGATGCCTGTTGGAGTAGATGAAGTAGTGTGTCTTCCCTCCTCTTAGCATTGTCCTTTTAGGCTGTAGCTCCTACAAGTTAGCTCCCAGCTGGGGATGGGCTGACCTTGGTGTGAAAAAATGTTGGAGCAGCATCCTACCAAAAAGTAGTTCACACTGCTTGGCTCTCAGCCATTGGGCGCCCACCCCTGCCAGAGTGCCCCAAGAGGCCCATGGTACCCGGCTGGAGGGAAAATGGCAAACTTTTGGCTGAGGAGAATGTCCTAACAAACCCCTTCCAGAATGGCTTTAGTCTCTAGTGCCTGCTAGCATGGGAGCTTTGTCTTGAATTCCTTTTGAGCTGCCCTATTTCTCTCCAGCCTTAGGAATAAATCCAGAGGCTATTGTGCAGTGACCTGTGGGCTTCTTTGGAGGTCTCTAAATTTACTTGAAACTCAGTACAGCCCAACATAAACTGCTGTTCAAGTTCTTGGCCAGCCTGCTGCTTTGCCCTTGCTAATGAAGGCGGTGAGTAGCTGGCTAAGGACTGGCTTTTTAAATTCTCTGTATCAACAGAGAGAGTGAGTCCTGAACCAAACACCTGTATTCCAACATTTTACACAGCAGTCCGGGCCCCCTGTGCCTAGGAAAGCTGGCCATGTGTATGCTCCCGAGTCTGACCTGGGCCAGGGGCTGTTACTCTTTGGAAAACCAGAATGCCATCAAGTCAGGCATAAAGAGGCAGTTGCTTTCATAACAGGGCAGCTGCCAGGTAGCTACCAAGGATTCTACATTAAACCAACATCTTTTGTTGCTTCCAGGGCAGCAGAAGAAGCCTTTGTAAATGACATTGAAGAGTCGTCCCCAGGCACTGAGTGGGAGCGGGTGGCCCGGCTGTGTGACTTTAACCCCAAGTCCAGCAAGCAGGCCAAAGATGTCTCCCGCATGCGTTCTGTCCTCATCTCCCTCAAGCAGGCCCCCCTGGTGCACTGAAGAGCCGCCCTGTGGAAACACTACATCTGCAATATCTTAATCCTACTCAGTGAAGCTCTTCACGGTAATTGGATTAATTATGTTGAGTTCTTTTGGACCAAACCTTTTGTCTTTAGAGTTGATCATTGTTTGTGATTGCATGTTTCCTTCAACTGTGTTGTCCCTGGCATTCAAAGAGGAGGGGAGGTGGCGGAGGAAGGGAGGGGAAGCCTCCCAATGGCAGCCTCAACCTATGCTTTCGTGCGTTACTCTGAGAATAAATTTCTGTTTCAGACAATAAACAAACATGAAGCTTCATTATTGACCACAAGATATGCTGCAGTTGGGAGTGAGGTTGGTGAGGAATTTCCTTTTATCCTTTCTAGGGCTGAGGCACAGCCACTGGGTGCCAACCCCTGCCTTGAACTAAAATAGCTCTGAGTTTCTATTGTCTATAGTAGGAGTCTGTTGTCTATAGTAGGAGTCTGTGGAAGTTTCCATTGAAAAGGGAGTTCCTTGGCTAAAAGTTAACCCCTTATTGCCCACCAAAGATAAGAGCTTTGAATCCCCACACCACCCTAGACATTTTCTCCCAGGTGGCTCTTGTTTGTCACGGTCCCTTACCGTAGGATCTTGGATAGTATATTTCAGCAGGGGTCTCTCTGGGAAATAAAGCTAGTGAGACCCTTACTCCTCTGGATTCAGCCAGTAAACCTGAGTCAGGATGGCATGAATGTGGCTGGCCCCATTAACTCGGAATCCCTGTAGCACACACTGGGATCTGTGCCATCCTTAGCACTTTGCTAATATTTCTATTGTCAAGTCCTTCATCTAGACCTTGCTGGCCAGTACAGTAGCCACAGGTGGCTATTTAAGTCAATCAGAATTAAAAATACAATTCTAGCCCCTAGCTCCATTTCATATGCTCTGTGGCCACATGTAGTTAGGTAGCATTCGGACTGCACAGGGCAGATTATAGAACATTTACATCATCATAGAATGTTCTGGACCACACTGATCCACACAATAGGTGCCTGTAGGAGACTGTGTTCCATTCAGGCATCAACACATTCATTATTTGCTCTCAGAACCTGTCACATTTTAGGTGATGGTTCGAGTGACTGATAAAGCTGTATTTCAGAAATCTGCTACTAATGGTTACCTGATACTAGTCCAAGTTGGAGATTGATGTAATGCCACATTCAGGAGGTGGAGCAGGGGTAGGTCTTGCCATTGCCGAGAAGGAAAGTCCACCATCTCTCCTATGGTAATTATGTCTGGAAGGGAGAGGAACATTTACTTTTCTGCCTACCTTCCCCTCTCCAAGCGTCTTAGTTGGGCATTCCTTGATCTGGCCCGCATTTCTGGCCTCTTTGCTATTCCTCCCCTTTAGCCACCTCTGCTTGCAATCAAGCAATCACTTGCTGTTGTTCACCAACCATTAGTTGCTCCTGGGCCTTGCTTAATGCCCTTGAAAATGTTGAAATCTGGTTTAAGAACTAGCTGAAAGGCCACCTCCGTAATGCCTTTCCTTTCCCCTGAGCTCCCATGGCCCTCTACGTGCAACAGCTTACCTTTTGATATTGTCTTGGTGTCATTTGGACTTGTCTTGCCTCCCACACAGGATGGGCTTCTTGAGGGTGGATGTGGCCGTTAATCAGATGTCAGTAAAGTCTGACTTTCTCGAAATCAAGAGGTGACTGGATAATATGACAAAAGTAATGCTATATGCATCCAAGGCTAGGTTGTAAAAGGCAACACAGCTTACGGCTGGTTTGTTGGAACACACAAGCTGGTAGTCCTTGAGCCACCATGTAAAAAGTTCTACAATCCTGAAGCCACCATGCTATGAGGAAGCCCAAATCAACCAACGTGGAGAGACCTGGAAACTACAAGCAAAGAGAGATGCATGGCCAGCCCTATTCCAACCTCCTATTCCAGCTCCAGCCACTGTCTAACTGCACGTGCATCTGATGCCCTGAGTCGGAATTGCCAGGTAAAGCCTTTCCAAAATTCCTGACCCACAGAAACCATGAGAGAAAATGATTACCGTGTAAGCCTCTTAAGTTTTGAGGTGGCAGTAGTAGCTTTGGATTGTTTCTAATGCCTACATTACTCACATGGGGCTTCATAAAAAGGAAGGAGTTGGTTCAGAAACTCAGTGAGTGCTCAGTATTTAGTTTCAAACCTCTTTCTTGGGACCACTTTGATTTTTATGTCAAATTTTAAATGGATTCAACATAGTATTATTGGAAGTACTAGCCAGAGCGCTTAGGCAAGAAAATAAAAGGCATCCACGTTGGAAAGGAAGAAATAAAACTGTCACTATTTGCAGATTACATGATTTTATATATAAAAAACCCTAAAGACTCCACCAAAAACCTGTTACTAATAACTACTAATAAATGAATTACGTTGTAAGATACAAAATTAGTATACAGAAATTTGTTGCATTTCTGTACACTAATAACGAACTATCAGAAAGAGAACAGTCCCGTTTACAATTACATCAAAAAGAATAGAACACCTAGGAATAAGTATAACCAAGGAGGTGAAAAAACTGTACACTGAAAAGTATCAGACACCGATGAAAGAAACTAAAGACAGACCCCAAGCTCATGGATTGGAAAAATTAATAAACTCAAAATGGATTAAAGACTTGACTATAAGGCCTGAAACCATAAAAATCCTAGAAGACACAGGCAGTATAAGCTCCCTGACATCAGTCTTGTGATGATTTTTTTGGATTTGATGCCAAAAGCAAAGGCAACAAGAGCAAAAATAACTGGGACTACATCAAACTAAAAAGCTTCTGCACAGCAAAAGAAACCATCGACAAAACGAAAAGACAGCCTACTAAAAGGGAGAAAATATTTGCAAATCATACATACAGTGAAGGGTTCATATCCAAAATATGTGAAGAATTCATACAACTCAATAGCATAAAAACAATCCAATTTAAAAATAAGAGGATTTGAATAGACATTTATCCAAGAAGCCAAACAGCTGGCCAATGGGTAAATGAAAAGGTGCTCAACATCACTAATCACCAGGGAAAATGAAAATCAAAACCACAATGAGATACCACCTCACATTTCTTAGAATAGCTGTTATCAAAAAGACAAATAAGTGTTGGAGAGGAGGTGGAGAAAGGGAACCCTTGTGCACTGCTGGTGGGAATGTAAACTGGTGCAGCCACTATGGAAAACAGAATGGAGGTTCCTCAAAAAATTATAATGAAATTCCCATATGATCCAGCAATTCCAGTTCTGGGTATTTATCTGAAGAAAACACAAACATTAACTCAAAAAGATATATGCACTCTTACATGCAGCATTATTTACATAGCCAAGGTAATGGAAACAACCTAAGTGTCCATCAGTGGATGAATGGATAAATAAAATGTGTAAATATATATGACAGAATAGTATTCAGCCATTAGAAAAAAAATGAAATCTTGCCATTTGTGAAACATGGCTAGACCTTGAGGGCATTATGCTAAGTGAAATAAATCAGACTGAGAAAGACAAATACCGTATGATCTCACTTATATGTAGAATGTTAAAAAAACAAAACCAAGCTCAGAGAGAACAGATTGGTGGTTGCCACAGGTGGGGGGTTGGGAGGTGGGGAGTGGGTGAAGAGGGTCAAAAGGTACAAACTTCCAGTTATAAGTCAGGGGGATGTAATGTACAGCATGGCGACTATAGTTGATAATACTATATGGCATATTTGAAAGTTGCTATGAAAGTAGATCTTAACAAGGGAAAAAAACTCTTAACTATGTATTGTGACGATATTAGCTAGACAGTGTGGTGATCATTTTGCAATATATATTTTAAAGTTATATAACTGCTTTCTATTAACAAAGTTTTTTGGTGGGGTGGTTGTTAAATCAATATTAAATGCCTTAAAGAAGTTATATGACCTTCAGAAAGTAAGGAGCACAACAAATCTCTTTTGGGAAGGGGAATGCTTTTAGCTAATGAGCTAATTAAGAACAAAACAAAATACAGAAATGGCAGGATTTCCACAAGGAAATACATTTATTTTTTTAGAATTTGGCTCAGAACAGTAAAATAAAAATATTTACATTAAAATAAATTAAGATGTGATCATTTAGCTATATGTAATAATTATGTTGGAATATATTAGCCTTTCCATGAATTTAATAAAAACTAAGATTTGGTTTTAGATTCAATACCATCCTTCCAAATATTTGGTATGAAACTTGGTAGCAGTGCAACTGTCTGGTGTATGCAGTGGTTGTAGGTTTTATCAAAGAACAGCTGATGCCCCTTCACGGTATACCGACCCGCCCCAGACACTGATGGCCAAGCCAACTAGCTTCCTTCCCAGGAATCAACCAGGACCTGGAGATTATTTCAGAGCTGACAGAGTTCTAAGAATCAGCCAACCTAGCTTTTCACATTAACCCACCAGGAAGGAAGTAATTCAAATGCAAACTTGATTCCTTCATTTTATATGTGAACACAGAAATAATGCTGTAGAAACCTTCAGGTTTTCCTAAAATAATAAACAATCTGAAAAACATATGCATGTCCTTTTTAAGGTCATCTAAAAGTACCCATAAAAACCTGTCACTAGACCAAATACTGTACTGGCAAAATTACCACAGCATACAGGAATATTTTATTAAATTCACCACTGAGAGATAGTGTCAAGGATGAATCGATTCATTTGCTAATAAGATATTCTTGTGAAAGCTCTTGGTAGCCTGGAATAAATTAGAATATATTTGCACTTTGGAAGTTTTTGATATGAAGAGAGGTTTGTGTGGCTTAGCAGAAAAAACACAGAGGGACCCGGGTCAAACCCTGTCTTTAAGACTCATTAGCCACGTGGCTTTAGGCACACCACTTGACTTAGTTTGGGGTTCTATAAAATGGGAATTAAAACACCTACCTTACTGGTTGTGAGAATTTAGAATAATGCATATGAAGCACCAAGTTCAGAGCCTGGCACACAGTAGGCACTTAATAAATGGTGGCTATCAGTATTTCTTCCAGGTTGAAATTAATAGCAAGAACCTTGGCCTTTGTTATCTTGACACCAATTCGAGCGTGGAATCTTATTTAGCCAGAATCCAGATTTCACAGATGTGGGCTCTAGGTATGACACACAACAAACACTGCCTTAATCAACACTCCAGGGTCATATTCAACATAGTATGAAAAGCTATTGAAGGGAGAGGTGTCTGCTTGTCAGTAGCAAGGATCCTTCTGGGATGGTTAATCTTTCAGAGGCTGTAAGTCCTAGTGGCTTCTCAGCTGGCCTTAAGAAGATAAGGACAAGGTCACTAAGGCCACTGTAATTCAGATCCCTGATCTAAAGTTGCTCAAGATTCTGAGAGAGTAATAGCAAATAACATCTTTCAACAAGTAATGTTTGGGGGTGAGAGATACATACACCTGATGTCCTGATCGTGGCCATGGTTTCATAGGTATATATATGTCAAAACTCAACCAAGTTGTGCACTTTAAAAAATACCTCAATAAAACTGCTTTAAAAAGGTTTTACTTAAGCCCTTCATGGTGAGATTTCCTTCTGTTCCCTGACTGGATCCCTTTCTGTGTTCTGAACTTAGGGTCAGAGGAGGAAGGATTAATAATCCAAACTCCAGTATCAAGGTCACACCCCAAGCAAGGCCTGCAGGTCTAAGTGGTACATCTAGTAAGCAGAGTCCTAAGGCTTCCTCGGCTACTACTGTAGCTCCTTTTGGCACAGAAGATTGTGACAAGGTTTGAGCTGAAATGACCGCACAAGGAGCAGCATCTACAAAAACGGGTTGGGAAAAGTGACTCTGGAAGAGACTAAAAGCAAAAACTCTGCCAAAGTCACCTGCCAAATAAATTGAAATACCAAATTTGCCTTTTAAGAAATGCTCATCTAGAAGACAACCTGATTCTGCCAAGGAGCTCTTGAATCTCGGTCCACGTCCACTCTTCGGAGGACTAGTAGATCCTGCGAGTCGTGTAGTCCAGAACCATGCTGGCCGCGCCGAGCAGGGCGGGTTCCACCAAATCCGAAACCACCACGTCCACGTCCTGAACCGAGGACAAGGCTTGCTGGCGGATGACGTCTTTGACAGTGTGGATATAGTGACTGGCTAGGACTCCAGAGAGGATCACAAGGGAAGGATTCATAGTGTGGAGGATGTTCACAACCGCAAGACCCAACGCTGTTCCAGCTACAGGAAAACAAAAATTAAAAACAAGTTTTCGGGGAGAGAGCCAAATCCAAAGTCAAAGAGGAAGGTGGAGAAGAGCACCAGCCAGGAATAGTTCGTTCACACTACCTCATGGAAGCAGTACTTTTAAAGCTGTTTATATGATTTATCCTTAATATGAAAAAATGATTATGTGATACTTTGAAATGAAAAGAGCTGGGTATAAAACTGTACATATACTATACTATATGATCTCAACTATGTAAAAAAAAAATAGACTGGAAGGAAATGTTAATAGTTGATATCTCTGAACAGTAAAACTAAAAGATACTTTTTCTTACTCTCCTGTATTTCTCTAAATTTCCAGAAAATGAACAAGTAGTTTTTTCATAGTTGTAAAACAAAACAAAAACCTGTTTAAAAAGGCAACACTGCCAAATACCTTGAACAGTAAGTAGGAAAATTACCTCTGCACTGGTCCTGAGGGCTGGGCATTTGTCGGAGCCCTGGGCTGTCAGAGCTGCCCAGACCCGCGTGCTCACCTGTTCTCAAGATGCTCTGGGCCTTTGCATTGCCAAGTTTCGCAGCTTGGATGAGATGGAGTGCGCCCACAGCTTCGTCTTTTGGCACTGACATCCCTTCCACCAAGAGCTGGTCTTCTGTTTGAGCAGAGGTGAGAAGGAGAAGCAGTCATTCATGAGCTTCGGAAGGCCAAGCTCATAATTATGCCTGTGGGCGGCAAGCCTCCAAGTGGGAAGATGATAATCTCTTTTCACATTTGCAAAGCTTTTTATCATTCGTAAATATCCATATACATTTGCCAGAGGGCTTTGCTGCCTGCTTATACATCATCCAGAACTTCTCTAACTGGAAATCCTCAACTCTGACCAGAGCCTCCTTCACTTCCCCCTTCCATATTAAACAATCTTGAAGTGTTTTTTTTCCCCAAAATTACCAGAACTCCTCTGCATTCATCTCCTCCCTTATCTATGCCAGATGCAAGGCTGCATTATTTGCCAGTGACCCACAGTGGCAGGAAGGCACAGCACCTCAGAAACGGACAGACCTGGGTTCAGCTGTCAGCTCTACCACCACGGGCTGCACTACCCTGCCCATGTCACCTCCACGTGTTTCTCTTCTAAGACTGGGGTAATGATACCTACCCTAGCAGGATCCCTTTAGGGATTAAATGAGAAAATGGACTTAAGTACTCAAGTTAAGTGCTGGCCAGAGTAAATGCTAAATGAATGGTAGATATTTCTGTAGTTATCTGTAGTCCTTGACTTTCTGCCCCTCACACTGCCAGCCACCAACCCAGATTCAAACTCCTTCCTCATCTGCTATTACTTGGGCTCTGATGGGAGAAAATCCCAACCAAGCAGACGGTTACCTAGACACCAAGTGGTGGTCTCCTGTCTTCCAGGGGCCCTCACAGCTGCTCTGGCCACTCTCTCCCATTCCCGTTCATTGCCCTTCTCAGCCTTCATCTCCTCAGACCGTCTATCCCAGCTCCCTCTACCAAGAGATTTCCCCATTTCTGACCTCTCAGATAAAGGATGCCTCCAGGTAGAACTCCCTTACTCCTCTGCCCCGGCTTATAAACAGGTCTGTGTTCGCAAATCCCGCTGCTCTCCCTCTCTCGCCCCTCCACCAGGGCTTCACAGCTCATCTCTCCCTCTCTCCCCAGGGGCCTTTTTGTAAGGGCTCCTCCACCCTTCCCCTCCTGCGTTCTCAACCCTCACTTCTGCTCCTACTCAGGGTAGTTAGGCTTCTGCTCCCACTTGACTGAACTTCTTTAAGATATGCATTTACCCCCATGGGGGCAAAAACTGGTTCTTGTGGGCAAAAAAATTCTTACTCTTTTTATACAGACAGTAACAACAGATAAACAATGTATCTGTGGTATTAAAGTTTCATGGGGTTGAATGATTAGAAAAAATTGTCTAAACATTTAGGCTCCTTAGTGGGGGGGGGGTGTTGATAAAAATGAGACTGAAAAATAAACACTGTTTTCAGGGCTTCAAATGATGTCCTTCCTCAGGGTCAAAGCCAATTAACTTTCTGGTTTCCTCTTACTCAGCACTTGACACTACCCACTACCCTCCCTGAAACACTCCCTTTTTGGTTCCTGTGACTTTACCCTTTCCTGGTTTTCCTCCCTGCCCTCAAGTGCTGACATTTCACAGGATTCCACCCTGGACTTTCATCTCACTGCAAGTCTCATTCACAGGTTTAATGGCCACCTCAGTGCCCATGATTCCAAATCCTGACTTCAGTCCTGTCCCCTCTCCTGAGCATCAGACCCCTGCAGCCAGCTGCCTCCTGCACGCTCCCACCTGCATGTCCCACTGGTTCCCAACCGTCAGCTTCTGCCAAGCCCTGTTCCTCCTCTCATGTCCCCACCCCCAAAGGTGTCCACCCAGAAAACTGGAAGTCACTCTAGAACTGTCCCCCTTAAAGCCAACCTCCATTCAACTACCATTTTCCCGCTAGAAAAAAAAAGTGTGGTGAAGAATCTAAAATTTGGATCTATGTCTTTACCCTAAAATTTTTCAGTGGTTTTTCCATTAGCTGCTGGTCCTGGCTTACCTCTTGCTACACTATACCCTGCCTTGCCCTTATGCACCAACACCACTGTTTCCTATGCTTGGAAATGCTCCCTGGCTCATCCAAACTTGCCTCAATAATTCTGTTTACCCTCTTGACTCTCAACTCCCAGGACAGCACCCTAACGCTCCCTTCCCTGTATGGAGAGGGCGGGGAGGGAACACTGGTGTCCTTCCTATATGCATCTATGTTCCTTGGCCATCGTTCTCATTCCACTTGACACACCATGTTGTAATGATATTAAACGACTCCCTCTTGAATTAGACTAGAAACCATCCTGACATTAATAACATGTCCAGAAATAGGTGTAATTCAAATAAACCTCTCAGTTGAAAAACTGTAATATGTTCATCCATTTAATTCTCCATTAAAATCTCTATTAAGTACCCAACCTGTGCTAGGGGCTGAGAAGGCAAAAATGAAAGACATCTCCCCTGCTATCCTGGAGCTCAAGACCCCGGCCCTCCCAGTGCTGGAGAGGAAAGGTATTAATACGGGTCAGGACCAAGAAGACTTTGAGCTGCAGTATGTGGAGCCCTGATTTTCCTCTAGGGAGTGAAAAGGTTAAAAGTTCTGGTGTCAGCGTTCAGCTCTCTTTGGAATATCTACTTTGAAGTACTTGTCTACCATTTGGCTATTTAATTCCTCAGGTGAAAGAAACCGACCATCATGTAGCTTTTTTGCTTCCCTCTGCAAGGCCATTCCAGAGGCATATGCTTCAATACACCCATGGCTTCCACAGGAACAGTCAGGCCCATCCAGGGACACCACAATGTGGCCAAGCTCTGCAGCGCAGAAGGAGCTGCCATGGATCAGTTCATGCTGATGGATGATCCCCCCGCCAATTCCTATAGTGAGAGATGACAATCACTGAAGTGGCTCTGCACCTGAAACAGAAAACTGCTATGGCAACGCCTCCTCTGTTTAGCAAAGCTTTGGAATGTGAGGTTCTATATGGTGCCTACTTTCCTAGATAGCTGAAATTTACTAAGTACCAAAGCTTTACCTGGAATCATTTTGTATGGAAATATTTTTAGCTGATCCTCCAATGCCCTGTGTTGCATTTGCTTGGCTCACTATGATTTCAACTTGGTTCTCACCAAGGCCTTCTCCAACACTCAAGTAAGAGCCTAGTAGCCATGCACACACAGTTGCCCAGAAGCAGCTGTCAACCAAGGAGAGACAGGAGCCAGCAGATTAAGTGGACAACTCTGGGTAGATTTCAACCCCCACTGTCCTCAAGGCAACTTTGATAATACATCCTCTAATGGCTCCCCTGCTCTGTCCCACTCTTCCCACTCCCTCACTCCTGCTTCTCAGGATCACCTCCAAAATAAAATACCCACACTGAACTCCTTGTCTCAGGCTCTGCTGTGGGAGAAACCCAAGATAAGACAATCTTTCTGAAAGGTTTCATACACTACCTGCTTTTTTTTTTTTTTTTTTTTTTGCAGTACGCGGGCCTCTCTCACTGTTGTGGCCTCTCCCGTTGCGGAGCACAGGCTCCGGACGCACAGGCCCAGCGGCCATGGCTCATGGGCCCAGCCGCTCCACGGCATGTGGGATCTTCCCGGACCGGGGCACGAACCCGCGTCCCCTGCATCGGCAGGCAGACTCTCAACCACTGTGCCACCAGGGAAGCCCCCACCTGCTTTCTTAAACAGAGAATATGAAACATGGTTTTGCCTCTTCATAATGCCACCATGTCTAAAAATCTATGATTCAATAATTTTGAATATCGATGAGTACTTTTTGTTATGGAGTTGAGGAGCTAGTAAGGGGTAAAGGGCGTTTTGCTTTAATAGGGTCTGCATTTTAGAGTTGTCCTGCCATCTCTTACTTCTTGTGGCACCTACTCATCAACCCTCACTCCTCTAATTTGCAGGTTATTACTGCTCTGAACTAGGAAATGATATCCAAGCTTGCTAAAACTGTGTCCGAGACTAAGAGAAGTGCATGAGCTCAGCATTAGGGAGGTAGTATAACGTGGAGTTTAAGAGCACACACGGTTTTATACATATTAGGATAGCGCAGGGAACTCCACTGTACAGTAGAAACTAACACAACATTGTAAAACAGCTATACCCTAATTAAAAACGAAAAAAAGAGCACGCACGGTTTGAAGTTAGGCATATGTGGGACCAAGTGCTGCCTCGAACACTGACTACCTGAGCCCGTCTTCTCATTTAAAAAAAAAATTGGGGGCTTCCCTGGTGGCGCAGTGGTTGAGAGTCCGCCTGCCGATGCAGGGGACACAGGTTCGTGCCCCAGTTCTGGGAAGATCCCACATGCCGCGGAGCAGCTGGGCCCGTGAGCCATGGCCGCTGAGCCTGCGCGTCCAGAGCCTGTGCTCCGCAACGGGAGAGGCCACAACAGTGAGAGGCCCGCGTACCACAAAATAAAACAAAACAAAACAAAACAAAAAAAAACAAATTGAGACATCAGCAAAAGTGGCAGAGTAGGGAACTCCAAAAGCCCATCCCTTCACTAAAGCAATGAACAAACTGGCAAAAACTGTCAGAATCGAGTTTTTTGGAATTCTGGAAACTAACCAAAACCTTACAACAACCAGGGGAACAATTAATCAAGAAAAAACCGGCTGAATCTTAGTAAGAGATTTCTGGCATTTTCTGGTCCCATCACACCCACCCCTCACCCCCCAGCTTGGCGATGGCCTAGAATAATAGCCTACATTGCCAGTACAGATGGCAATATGGAGAGAGCAGAATGAACCTTCTTCTCAAAGAATTGTGGTGGTTTGTTTTGACCTGCTTGGTGGCTCCCAGAGGACCAGCTCAAAGGGCTTGCCTTTATCTCACCTACCCCAGAACTTTCCCAGGGCTGAGGGGGCTATCCAGGGGGCACTCACCAAAAACATTTAAAGGCAAAATATAGTTATTAGTCTCTACTGCCTAGGGCAATGGACAACAGTTGTGACAAACAATATACTAACCAAAGAGAGTAGGAGGAAATCCTGGAGAATGAGCAATGAGAAGCTTTGGGGAATAAGGGCTTTGAATAGCTCAGACGATTCCTGGGAAGTTAGAAGGCCAATGCATGCACAGGGCGGGGCACATGCTCAGAAAAGACCTGGGCGGGCCCTCACTCTCACCTTCAGACTCTACTCAAGCAGGAAGTGAAGGTGAAAGCTGACTTGTAAACTGCCTGGCTGAGTGGTAAAGGCACGTGCCCCAACACACACCCTAGCTCCTGAAGCAGCCGTCTCTACTCCTCTTACCTGTGCCTGTGATAAGTGTCACAAAGTTTTCAAGGCCCTTTCCTTGGCCAAATTTCCTTTCTGCAAGGGCAGCACAGTTGCCATCATTGTCTACCCATACGGGGAGATGCAAAGTGTCAGACAGGGGGGTCCTGAGATCCACAGAGTTCCACTCTTGAATCAGTTTGGTTGAATGCAGCACAATTCCTTCCCGAGGATTTACACGGCCACCTGTGGAAATGCCTGGGCTCCACCACAAACACAAGGAAAATGATTCTAATGAGCAATCTCAGAAAAGTGTGCTGACTTTCTGGGCTTGGAACACTAATTCACCCAAGATCTCCTAAAACAAACATTACCAAGGACTGCAAGGAAATGTAAGGCAGTTCTGAGCTAAATCTGTGGCTCCCCATAGGTTGACAGTTCCATCAATGCTTCTCTCACAATGTTTGTTGGGGTCCCAGGAAGGCCCCATGCTTGGGGCCCACAGACAGGACCTGGAACCATCTACACACAGGGCAGACAGTGACCTGATGTTCCATCATGCATCAGAACTCAGCAAACTGTACATTAAAATGAACATTGCTTAGGTATGTAATTTACAATCTCACCTACTCCCAAAATTCTGCAGTTCAGTTTTACAGCTTCTGCTGCAGCTTCTACACACATCTGTAGGATTAAATTAATCCTCTCTTCATAGGTTTTAGGATTGAACTGAGTATACTTCTTAACTATTTCACCCTGAAAGAGAAAAAACAGATCTGTCTCATGGGTCTCAGCTAAGGAGCATACACTGAATCTTTGACCTTTTTCACAATAAATCAGACATTACTCTAGGACAGTACTGCAGAGTCAGATGACTGCTGGGGAAGGGATCCACTGTCTGGCTTGGGCCAGCCCTGGGATACACTCAGGTAGTTTCCTGGGAAGACAACCTAGCATGTGGCCGTTGAAGCAATGACAACTCCACAGCCAACCAGATGGGCCCTCTCTTAAACATAAGGTGAATGTTGGCTAATCTGAATCGTCATTAGAAGGTCATTTTTAACTCTTTCAGGTTGACAAAATTTCCTTGTTTAAATACTGAAGCAACTAAATAAATATCCTAAGTCATTAAGCTTTAATCATCTGCCATAACTGAAGTCAATAATGGTATGGAACCATGATGTTTAAATTACTGTGCTTAGTGATATGTTTTAATACCAATCAGGGACAGTCCCTCCTAATTATTCTTGTTTTTAAATTTCTTTGCTCTTCTCACTTGTGTATTATTTTAAGTAAATTTCAGAATAATGTGGTTAAACTTTAAAAAGCCTCACTGAAATTGACTAGAATTATGTTAAACTCATAATTCAATTTGGAAAGTGCTGACATTTAAAAAATACTCAGCACTCCTAACCAGGATAATTTTCAAGCCTTTATATTTTAAAGTTTTTAGATTTTCTTTTTATAGATCATATAGTTTTCTGGTTTAGGAAACCAGAAGACTTTATTTTATAAGTTCTGTTGTTCTAAATAGGATCACTTTTTCCATTCTTCTGTTATTAATGGATTTTTGTCCATTTACAAGGGTTAAAGCTGTCACTAATGACTGTCATTAAAAATAAACCTAGTTGTGCTTCTCCGCCTTCACTGTGCATCAGAATCACCTGGGCAGCTTTGAACAAATATTGATGCCTAGTCCCTACCCCCAGAGACTGGCATCTAACTAGTCTGGGGTGGGAGCCAGGCATCCATATATTTTCTAAAGCTTCCAGGTAACACTAATGTGCAATCAGGGTTGACAAATAATCACCTACAGAAAAATTCAAATCTTTACCTACAATTTCATATAAGTAAAAAGGTATTGATATTTATATATTTATCATATCTAGCCATTTTACTCAATTGTGTTATTCTACAAGCTTGTTGGTTTATTCATATTGTCTATAAATAACATTTTTTGTTTTACCCTGTCCACAATCGCCATTTTTGCTATTCGTTCCTTGCTTTATTCCCTTCCTAACTTTGAGAATTATGTTAAATGGTGCAGAAAACATCCTTCTTTTCCACTTGATTTTAATAGGAATACCTCTAGAAATGCCGCTACAGAGGGTGTTCACCACTGATATGGAATATATCTTTATGTTAAGAAAATATTTTTCTATTAATACTTTTTAAAGAGTATTTATAAAGGAGGTCTTTGTCTTCACTAAAATTATGTTTTGTTTTGCTTTTATTTGATCTAAACAACTTTGTGTTTAAAGTCCTCTGTATTTCTCATGGATTCCTGAAACTTCACACATCTACAATGCTTCAAACAAAGATTTTTCTGTTAGGTTTATTCTTCCTTGTTAAGTCATCAGAGATCTTTTTTTTTTTTTTTTTTTTTTTGCGGTACACGGACCTCTCACTGTTGTGGCCTCTCCCGTTGCGGAGCACAGGCTCCGGACGCGCAGGCTCAGCGGCCATGGCTCACAGCTGCTCTGCGGCATGTGGGATCTTCCCGGACCGGGGCACAAACCTGTGTCCCCTGCATCGGCAGGCGGACTCTCAACCACTGCGCCACCAGGGAAGCCCCAGAGATCATTTTAACATGGACAGTTTGGTGTTTTATAAAGGTTCTGTCAACACTGTGGTGATGGTTTGGTTAAGAGATTGAAGGTATGCTGTATGCAACTGAAATCATGATCTAGAGGAGAAGCAATTCCCCTCACCATTTGCAGACGCCCTCCCCTGGGTAGTGAGAGTAATCAACATACTCCATGCTCCAAGCTGTTACCAAGTATAGAATATCAGGTCTCCTGGGTGGCAGATGCTCTCTCTGATGCCTAATGGGTCTCCCATTGTCAACTCAAGTCTACTAACTTGGATTCCCTGAGAACTTTACTTCTTTAAAATGTTAGTGAGGGCTTCCCTGGTGGCGCAGTGGTTGAGAGTCCGCCTGCCGATGCAGGGGACATGGGTTCGTGCCCCAGTCCAGGAAGATCCCACATGCCGCAGAGCAGCTGGGCCCGTGAGCCATGGCCGCTGAGTCTGCGCGTCCGGAGCCTGTGCTCCGCAACGGGAGAGGCCACAACAGTGAGAGGCCCGCATACCAGGAAAAAAAAAAAAAATGTTAGTGATTAGTAAAATAGTGAGACACACATTGTAATGGAACCAAAAGTCAATACTGTGGGCAAATGATTACAAGCTCTTGTGTATGTTTCTAGTCCTACCTTCCAACCACACTTTTTAAAAATCAACTACTCGTATGGGATATAAAGTTAAAACCTTAGGAGTTATTTTACCTTCATGCTGACTATTGCAACTCGGAGGTTCGTCCCACCAAGATCAACAGCCAAGGCACTTAGAGTTTCAAGAATATGGTCAATATCTTGGGAGATGTTATCCTTCACAGGAGGAAAACAGAATTTCTTTTGTAGTGGCTCTTGAAGATCAATAGATTTGAGAAACTTCAAAATCCTCGGAACAGCATTTCCATCCCCATATATCTTTGAACTGCAATGTCCAAAAAGTCAATTAAATTGTTTCTCTTGTACATATTAAATTATATTGAGGACACAGTATTATTGGAATCTGAAATTTCGGGTAATAAATAGTTTGGGCTTCTTCTTTTAAAATAACAACATCTGGATCTCTTCAGCCACACTCTAACTAAATACCTTCATATTATCAATAGAATATCTAAAACCATTGTTGATTGCAATACAACTATTTCCTCCTGAGATATCATTAACAAATTGCCTGTAAGATCAAAGAAAAATTATCTTTGTTAAGCCAATTTCAGAATATATCATAGTTTGGGACAGTAAAAAAATTTTTTTTGCTTTTTTGGTTTTCATCTTTACTTTTGTAAGGAAAAAATTATTTTCAGAAAAAAAGAATCAAATAAAGGAAAATCTGATTAATTTGAAACAGAAAGGATAGTCTAAATTAAAATGCTGAACTATACTATTTTTAAAGAAAATCGTTACATTACTTTCTAATACTTACAGAAATTCAAAATAGGCTAAAGCAGTAGTTCCTAGCAGAAGTGCTGTATTAACTGAGACAAATTATTCTCCACTGGAACCCTTGGTAGAGTAACAGGGGGTAGATTAGCAAGCCCTGTCTCACCAGCAGATAGGGACCTCTAAGGGTGCAGAATGAGAGCACCATTAGGGCGACTACACAGCTTGAAAATGGTGCCCAAAACAGCTCCTGTTTTAAATCACTTTAAAAGTATACACTCACCAAGGGTACTGTTTACCAAACTGAAGGTGCAGCGCTTGCAATATTTTGTCTTGGGTATCAGCATCCCGGACATGAAGGACATTCTCCCCTAGGTAAATCCAGTGCCGTATAGCGATTCGGAAGTGGGAGAAACCAAAGAATATAGAAATGAGCAGTGTGTCGTGCTCATAAGTAGCCCTATAACCCAGAAGGCTTCAAACAAGTCTTCTATTAGAGAGACGAACTTTTCTACTTTATACCTTTTAAAGCACTCTCAGCAAGATCTCCATATATCAGATAAGTAAGGGGCCGTAGGTTCCTTTATTCCCAAAGAGAATAAATCAAGCTCTTGTTTGTTTACTGGAATAAATAAGGTAATTAATCCAGTATCCACTTGCCACTCATCTGTTCATCCAGCGTGTCCACTCTTTCCATCTGTCCTACCTTACATCTACTCAGCCAGTTGTGGGATCAACTGGTCAGGCCAGGTTGCCAGTTAGTCAACTGGCCAGTCAGCTGTTGATGCAGTCACTTCCTTTCCATACATTTTCTGACCAATTTGAGGGAGTAAATACAGTGACAATGACATGTTTTTTCAATAGACTTGGCTATGAAGAGGAGAAAAGCATAAGGGTGGTGGCTGGGGAGAGGTTGTTTTGTACTGTTTTGTTTTGAAGATACCAGAGACTTAGGCATGTTTAAATGCCGAGGAGGCTAAAGATACATGGAAGAGAAACGTCCTTGAGAAGCCAAGAGGGGTGGGGATTTAGAACACAGGTAGAAGGCAGAGCAGTGGACAGGCAGGGGTGACCCCACACCCTCCAATGTAAAGAAGGTAAGAAGGAAAGGATAGAGGGGCATGTGTTTGTGTAAGTGTGGTGGCAGAAAGGACTGCCTTTTTTTTTTAAGAGAAATCTTTTTTTTAAATAAATTTATTTATTTTTGGCTGCATTGGGTCTTTGTTGCTGCAGGCAGGCTTTCTCTAGTTGAGGTGAGCGGGGGCTGCTCTTCGTTGCGGTGCGCAGGCTTCTCATTGCGGTGGCTTCTCTTGTTGTGGAGCACAGGCTCTAGGCGTGCAGACTTCAGCAGTTGTTGCATGCAGGCTCAGTAGTTGTGGCTCGCGGGCTCTAGAGCACAGGCTCAGTAGTTGTGGTGCACGGGCTTAGTTGCTCTGCGGCATGTGGGATCTTCCTGGACCAGGGATCGAACCCGTGTCCCCTGCCTTGGCAGGTAGATTCTTAACCACTGCGCCACCAGGGAAGTCCCAGGACAGACTGCTTTTGCTAGAAGACCCTGGTACCAAATCCAATGTTCACATCTTATTTGAACTCTCAGCATCATTCAACACCATCTCCTTGAAACCCTTTCTTTTCTGGGCTTTAATAATATCACACTCCCGGTTTTCTGGCAGTTCCTTTTCAGTCTTCCCTCCTGGCCCTTCCCTCCTCATCAGAAGGGCTCCAGAGTTTGGTCCTAGGCTCCATTCTCTTCCCTATTTACATGTTCCCCCTGGGTAATCTCATTTCATCCCTTGGTTTTAAATACCATTTCTGGCACAGTGTGTCATTATCCTCAATATCCTTTGTACAGTGGCAGAATTTTTAGCTTGGCATCTAATCACCCAGCTAAAGGCTATATGTATTCTTCAGCTACCCTTGCAGCTGGATGTGGCCATGTGACGACATTCTGATAGGATGTATGAAGAAATACTTGCAACTTCCAAGTTGTGCTTTTAGAGGGAAGGACATCTTCCCCTCTCCTCCTTTCCCAGTGGCTAAAATGTGCACTTGACAGCAAGAGATGGAGCAACCATCAAGAAGATAGATGGAGGCTAAGTCTCTGATGACTTACAGTGAGAAACAAAGAAAATCTAACTTATTTGAGGCACTCTTATTTTGGGTCTCTCTGTTACAGCAGCTGAACTGATATCCTAACTAAACACCATCTATACGCCATCACTCTCAAATTTGTATCTTCAACTTCAACTCTCCCTGGAACAACATAGCTGCCAACCTGCCATCTCCACTCATATCTAATAGGCATCTCAAACTTAACATGGCCATTAGAGAACTCTTAATTCTACCCACTCCCAAATTATTCCGTCCTCAGGGTACTCCGTATCAGGAAAGAACACCCCCACTACTCAAACCAAAAGTGTAAGAATTATTGTTGATTCCCTTCTTCATTTTACTGGGCACAGGAAAACGAAAGACTGGCATTCATATAACACATTCAACCACATTCTCTCTGAAACACAGCCATCAAAGACCATAATTAACTAAGAAACTCTTAGCTCTGATATTACAAAGACAATAAAAAATATGGTAATCAATGTGTGCTACCTATAGGTTTCAGCTACAATTGGTCATTAACCTCCTTCACTCACTTACTGATAAACACACATGCCAGCACTGATACGTGCATACTTTATAATAACTCATACAAATGTATTAAGCTTAGTCAGTTGAAATATAAGCAAAGGTAAATACCTGTTTCTCTTCCAATCTGACGTGTTCCTAGGTTGATCACAGGTGTTCCAAAAGCTCCAACCTCTCGTACCCCACAGCTGCTGTTCCCAATCATACAACCAGCATGGGCAACCAGCTGTATAAACTGGTCAAATGGGACATGTTTAACTGCACGAAAATTGGGATGATGCTCAATGCCCTTCTTCCGCATCACTCGAACCATTTCTTTGCTCCCTGTGAAAATGAAAAGAACCAACTGTTAAATGGTTTACGAGATAAAGGAACAATTTTCATCGGCAAGTATAGCCCCACTTAAAGAAATATCCCTCATAAAAACTCATAACAGTTATTAGGGAAACAGTCCTTTTAATTACTGATCTTTTCATGAATGATGAACATCCAAAACATCTGGTCAGCCCTGTGTTTCAACTCGTCTAGAAACTTTAAACAGCAGCAGTGGGTCTCTTCAAACAGCACTCCACAAAGCAAATACTAACACCCCAGTAAAAGCTCTTACCTTACCAATTAAGAGGCTCAAGACAGGCCAACAGTCTCTGTCTCTTAAGCCAGGAGTTCCTAAATGGAAAGGTCTCGGGCTCCACGTACCAAGCCGACCAGAGGGCCTCTGCCTCAGCTATGCTCACATCTACAGTAACGACAGCTCGATGGGACAGCAAGCGCTCCCACTTACGTGGACTAAACAAGCTCTAAGCAAATACAGATTCTGAAACTGTGGCTGATATTTTACTTTACATGCATGACTTTGTTTTGAAAAGTTACAGATGTATGAGGGGGAGACGATATTCAGTGTCCCTCTGCTTGCCTCTCTACTCACCCTTTCCTAGTGGCTGTGACCAAGGTGGGCAAGGAGGCTAATCTGATCAGTTACAAGGCAGGACGACGACCACACTGTGTCCACTGGTGTGCAGGAGCCGCGAATTTAACAGAAGCTGGGCATGCATGTGTTCTCCTTTTAACTTTCTCCATGGCAAGGCAGGCAACAGACTCAGGGGCTAACTCCTTAGAGCAGGCCCGGCCACTTCTCTCCTGCCAGAACATGCCAGTCATTACCTAGAACTCGTGTAGTGCAGGGCACGCCAGAAGCTGCTACTATTCCAAGGTTCAGATTTGGGTTCAACTGAAGGCTTCTCTTTGGCCCTATACGACAGGCACTAAACCTGTTTTCCAGAAAAGCCTACATTAGGGAATGGGGCACTAAGTCAGATAATGAGAAAGTGATGCCTTGATTCTTATTTCCCTCTTGTTCCTTGTGTATATTTTATCAAAAACCCTGTGAAAAGGAGAGGCGAGTGGCAGACATGATTTAGGCATTCCTGGGACCCTTTCCTTTCATAGGGGTAAAAAATCTCAAATTCTAAAGTATATACAATAAGGAAGGTATATTACAAACAATATCACTGACAATACTGAAGAAGAGATATAATTACATTATAAATATTTATGCAAAAATTTAAGGGATTAGAAAAGAATAAATATTAAGGTTTTTGAAATATTGATACATAACCTGGATGAAATCTGGGTTGGGGGTCTTAAAGTTTTTTTCCTACTAACACCCTACTTTGTTCCCCCTAACGGAAAAGATTATTCAAGACACACTAAGGGAAGGATTCTTTCAGTGTAAGATGGTGACATCTTGGCACTGCAGAGAAGGGATCCTGCCTCCTTTACCAAAAAATGCCTAAGAGCTCAGCAATGAGTGGTATCAGCTAATAATAACCAGTATCTGAAAATCCCTCAGTATCAGGCCCCATTTATATATCCCTACCATTAACCTAAGGTCTTACTAGCACTGGTTCCATCCACCAGTAGGTGATCAATCAGGTTAGGCTTAAGGATCAACTGGTTGGGAGCTAGAGATCGAAATTGCTTAAGCTCAAGATTAAATTAAGGTATAGCTAACATAAATAAGAGAACAAGAAATAAAAATAATGGCTATTTTACTGCAGTCAGTAGGATCATTACTTTCCTAGAGACACTCTTTCAGCTTCTAAGGTTTATATCTCTTGGCTATTGCATTTTTTTTAACATCTTTATTGGAGTATAATTGCTTTACAATGGTGTGTTAGTTTCTGCTTTATAACAAATCAGCTATACATATACATATATCCCCATTATCTCCTCCCTCTTGTGTCTCCCTCCCTAGAGTCTGTCATACAGAGTGAAATGAGTCAGAAAGAGAAAAACAAATACCATATGCTAACACATATATATGGAATCTAAAAAAAAAAAAAAATAGTTTTGGCTATTGCATTTTCTCGTTGATGGAAACTGGAGGGAAGAGACTAAACATGAAACTAGAATGGAGATTTGAGATTTTTTTTAAGTATTTATTTCTTTCCTATTAAGTTTCTACTAGACTTAATAATATCACAAACTCCTCAATCTACTGCAAAATCGGTGATCCTTTGAAAATCAGAATGCATTTCAGAATAGAATGGCCTTCAATGATAAGATGAGCAAGATAGGAAGGTCGGTCAAAAGAAGACATAATAGAAACATAAAACTGGAAAGGTAGGTGGCATACTTTCATTTTCAAGTTAAATTACCTGCATCAATATTTGGAAACAGAACTAGGGTCCGCTTGTTAAATGAGATAAGTGCATCCAATGTTAGTTCAAACATTTTTAGGGAATGCTTAATGTCCGTGGTCACAGGGTGCTGTAGTGCAACAATGTAATCTTTAGATTTTACATCATCACCTGTTTAAAGAAAAATCAAACCACATTGCTTCATTAGTTAAGAATCTTAAAGGAGGAAGAAGCAAATTCTAAAAAACAAGACCCCAAAGTCTATGTTTTAAAATTCTGAGGAAAAAACAATTTGTCACATTCTAAGCAGGGCATCCAAATTCGGATCAAAGGATAAGAACTTACAGCAACAAGTCCAAGGATTCTTCAGGGAACTTAACGTTTTACAAAGGTGCTTGCTACCACAAACAAAATACATAATTTTAAATAGTAGACACTAGACTTCATTGTCTTAAAGTTCACAATATTTCAAAGCGTTAGAAAAATGTGACTCTTCCCAATTTCTAACTAGTGTTTCTAATGAATTATCAGCAATATTAATGAGTAATAATGTGTTGCAAATCAGGGCATTTAGAGATTGATTGAGCATGAAATAAATTTCGTATAATGCATAGGCATTTCCCCACTATCGCCCACCAGATTCAACAAACCACCAGTGTTTCTAACTCTGTTCAAAGGCCTAGAAAGGCTTCACTCATCCCCAGGCTGGGATCCCAAGGACAGTTCCTCAGCAAAAATGTAAAGTGTAAAAGATTTGGATGGACAGTGCCATGCCAAATAACACAAAGAATTCTGCAACAGGGCCTATATTATCCTATAAAACTGAAGATGAGCTCTACTCACTTATTTTTTTGTTTGTTTTGTTGTTTTCTTCTACTCTTTTTTTTTTTTTTTTTTTTTTTTTGTTGCGGTACGTGGGCCTCTCACTGTTGTGGCCTCTCCCGTTGCGGAGCACAGGCTCTGGACGCACAGGCTCAGCGGCCATGGCTCACGGGCCCAGCCGCTCCGCGGCATGTGGGACCTTCCCGGACCGGGGCACGAACCTGTGTCCCCTGCATCGGCAGGCGGACTCTCAACCACTGCGCCACCAGGGAAGCCCCCTACTCACTTATTTTTAATGAAAGAATATATTTATTTGTGATATTAATTTTAATGATCAACTTTATCATGAATTATGTTTATCATTAATCCAAATTCAATCAGTAGCAGTTACTTTTTTAAATTTATTAATTTTTTTTGTGTGTGGTACATGGGCCTCTCACTGTTGTGGCCTCTCTCGCTGCGGAGCACAGGCTCCAGACGTGCAGGCTCAGCGGCCATGGCTCACGGGCCCAGCTGCTCCGCGGCATGTGGGATCTTCCCGGACCGGGGCACAAACCCGTGTCCCCTGCATCGGCAGGCGGACTCTCAACCACTGTGCCACCAGGGAAGCCCAGCAGTTACTTTTTATGATTTAATGGTAACAGAAATTTTTTACTAAGAATCTTCAGTAGTATTTGATTTAAAAGACTACAGGCTCCAAAATTTTATTTTAAAAAATGACTGGTCCCATATCATGTTCTAAACTGGGGGTGGGGTGGGGATATAATTACTAAATTTTTGTTCAAAGTAGTAAAAAAGAACAGTGAAAAAGAAAACACAGAGCGATGAGCTGGAGCTACCCATCCCTGGCAATAATACATTTTGTGCAAAGCCTGCACCTGGTCCTCGATGTATGACTTCTGACATTTATCTGCCTTTGTCTCCAGAACTCAGCAGCTTCAGCCCTTCCACACAACCGTTTCCATTACGGTACCATTACTTGGTTTTGGGTCAAAAAGTTCTATATTTACTGTGGTATTTCTTTCAATATTAGGAATGTAACATGTCTTTTTAACTTTGCTAATATTTTTATTAGGACTGTTATTTATTAATGTTCTGGTTACAAAGCTGCATGTTCTGAGTGGCTGACTCAATACTATTTTTCTTATAAGCAGAAGGATAACGTCAGAAATTGCAGGTTGAGAAGCAGGTACAGGCTTTGCACAAAAGGTATTATTGCCAGGGACAGGTGGCTTTGGCTCAATGTCTTTTTCCCCCCCACTGGTTTAAAAAAAAATCTAGTTTTTGCTATTTCGTCATTCTTCTTTTCACAAACTGCTTAAAAGGTTCCAAGGAGAACCTTAAGCCCTGCAAGTACAATTTTGCTGTATTCTGCTTTATAAGGGTTATTTTCTATTCATTACAAGTTTTTCAGAAATACAAAGTTTTTCGGAAGACATAGTGAGCTAACACTATAATCAGAACAGAATGCAAGAATGTTTACTTAGAAGCATGCAGAAAGGGGAGACTGAAGAGACAGAAGCCTGTTCCATCAGCATTATCTTGACAGGTTCCCTGATAGCTATGAATCTGTCCAAGGATAAGAAATATATAGAATGGATTAACTTATATAGTAGAAAAACCCAATTTATTTCCTGTTCTAATGTGATCTGGATTTAAAATATACACAATCACTTTGATTACACAATCACCAAATTAATTTACTATTAACTTCATTATTCAACAGATCTACCTCTTCACAGAGGAAAGTCCTAAATACCTAAATAGACGATTAGTCCTGATTGGCCTTCTAAATAGTACTCTCACTATAAATTAACTAATAGACATTGTGTGTAAACCTATTTTCTTTGCCTCTGAGTAGCAAAAATAATTTCCAGGAATCTAGATCATTGAACATTGAAGATTTCAGACCTTAAGGCTTACTTACAGAGGTAACAATCTCTAATGGTACAACTATGACTTCTGCTTTTTAATAATAATCATAATCCCTTATAACTGCTTTCAACATCCATTATCTCATCTGAGTATTCCAACAAGCCCATAAGAAAGGCATTAAAATTAAAAATAACAATTTGTTTCATTGAGCTAAAAAGCAAAATAAAGGGAAAAAAACCTTAATTCTACTAACCAGAAGTGAATATTATAAATGACTTGGTGCACATACTTACCGACCTTTCTACGTTACTGTTTTTATAAAAATGTATCATTATACGTATAATTTTATAGCTTGCTTTTTTTTCCTTTTTGATATATCAGGATCGGTCCCTGTAACTAATATTCACCTATAACATTATATTTAATGGATTAAAAGCATTCCATTTAAAAAATTCAATCCATTAAGTCTATTTTATAGAAAAGGTGAGTCTCAGAGAGGTGAAGTCATACCATTGGGCGAGATCTATGAACTAAAAACCTTGGCCTTCCGATTGCTAATGGAACATTCTACCCACAGTAGTTTCCAAAGGACAGAAGCATACCCGAACTTTCGGACAAAAGCAACCATTAGACTGAATGAAGTCTGATACATACCTAACCACATCCGAATGATGCTCATGTAGTCTTTGTTCTTGGCGGAGAGAAGTTTGTCATAGGAAGGGCAGCCTGCCAACAAGATGCGATCATGGTCCTCACACATGGATATCAGGTGTTGCTCTGCACTTCGGGTGCAGCACACATGATAATGAGCCAGTTTCGTTATAGCGTGTCTGATAGAGTCGTCAATGGTCCCACTGACTTCCCCCCCTTCAATGTGAAGGATTCGGATGTTCATCAAGGCAGCAGACGTAGCCAGAGCCAGGGCATCAAACCTGTCTCCATGAACAATCATGATATCAGGCTTCAGGCGGTTAAGAACATCTGGTAGCTTCACAAGGGCCAGGCCCACTGACTCCACCATGGCTGCCTCATCTTCCCCTCTGACAATTGTGTGTAGTCTGGTGTTAATGTCAAAGTCATCTTGTTCAATCATGCGATATGTGTTTCTAAAGCAGGAGAGAAATAACAATGTGAGAGCATGTTCTTAAGTATAGGGCTATAAAAACATCAACATTAACCCTGAAGGGAGAAAGATTTCACAAAATTTCCTTGTTAAAATAAATGAACTGAAGTGTAACTTACACACAAAAATAAAAGCACAGACCATAAATATACAGATCACTTAATTAATTTTTCTACACAAACACCCCTCTAGCCACCACCCAGATCAACATATCCCGCACCTGGGAGGTCTCACTTGTGCCCCCTTCAGTGAGCACCTGGAGGGAGAAATATTGGAGGGAGAATGTTTTTATCAGGAAAAGAGAGAGTAAATTTTACAGTGGTCACAACTATTTCTTTCTTTTTTAAAATATATATAAATTTTTAAAAAGAAATATGCTACTTAATAGAAAAAAATTACTTATAAAAGCAGAGCTCATTAAAAAAAGTAGTATGGAACCAGGATACCTGACATGTCACTATAATATAAATTTCTGAATGATGGAAATTATCTCCTGAATTCTCTTTGTATGTTACCATTAATGCAGCATAATTCTGACTGGGGTGAAAATGTAGGTTTTTAAATTGGCTGTGAAATGCAGTTTCAGGTCTGTTTCATGCTTCAGTAACAACAGCAATTCTCAATGCCTTAAAGTTTCCTGCCTGTTATGACTAGATTTTAAAAGATCCGACTTTTTTTTCTAAATATACATTTATTGTTTAAAAATTGGAAAACACAGAAAATTATCATGCATAAACCTACCACTCGGCAATATCAGTATTACCATTTTGATTTCTTTCTAGCCATTTTATGCATAGTATTTCAACATGGTTGAGAACACATCATAGTACAATTCTGTAATCTAGTTAATCCATTTAACACTATATTTTCTCAGATCATGAAGGATTCTTTACATACATCATACTGATGCCTTAGTAGTCATTTTATAGATTCCTTTGGATTTTCCTACAAAAGCTATGATGTCATCTGTAAATAAAGACAATCTTGTGCCTTTATTTATATCTCGTTTCATTGCACTGGCTGTTACATGCAGTACACAGAGAAGGGTGAAAGTGGATGTCCTTACCTTGTTACCAATCTTTGGAGAAAAGCACAAATTTTATGTTAGCTATAGGTTTTTCACAGGTGGTCTTTATCAGACTGAGGAATTTCCTTTCTATTCCAAGTTTGCTAAAGGTTTTACCATAACTAGTTGTTGAATTTTGTCAAATGCTTTTTTAATATCTATTGAGATGAATGTGTTGGTCCCCCCACCCACCGCCTTTTTTCTTAATTGGGGTATAGTTGTTTTACAATGTTGTGTTAGTTTCTACTGTACAGTGAAGTGGAGTTTCCTGTGCTATAGAGCAGGTTCTCATTAGTTATCTATTTTATACATATTAGTGTATATATGTCAATCCCAATATCCCAATTCATCCCACCCCCACTTTCCCCCCTTGGTGTCCATAAGTTTGTTCTCTACATCTGTGTCTCTATTTCTGCCTTGCAAACTGGTTCATCTGTACCATTTGATTTCCCACTTTACTCTGTTAATACGTGAATCACACTAATTGATTTTCAAATGTTAAATCAATCTTGAATTCCTGAGATAAACCCACTTGGTCATGACGTATTATCTGTTTTTGTATATTGCTGGATATGATTTGCTAATTTTTTGTTTAAAATTTTTATGTCTAATTCATGAGGGATACTGATCTGAATTTTCTTATAATGTCTTTCTCAGGTTTTGATATCAGGATTATGCTGACCTTATTAAATAATCTAGGAAGTCCCATGGCTCCTCTATTTTCTGAAAAAGTTTATATAGGATCTTAAAAGTTTGATAGAATTCAAAAGTGCAGCCAACTTGGTAGGAAGTTATTTTTATAGGAAGTGTTTGATAATGAATTCAATTTCTTTAATATAGAGCTATCGAGATTTTCTATTTTTTTCTGTCAATTTTGGTAAGTGGTGTTTTTCAAGGAGTTTGTCCATTTCATCTAAATTGACTGTCAAATTTACTGGCCTAATATTCTCCTTCTATTCTTTTAATGGCTGTAACATCAAGATGATATCCTCTTTGTTATCCTATATTGGTAAATACTGTGTTCCCTTTTTCTTGTTCTGCAGGAGCTTGTCAATTTTATTATTTTAAAGAAATAACTTTTGCCTCGATTAATTTTCTCTACTGTTTAATCTACTCTTACATTTCATTGATTTCCACTCTACCGTTCCTCCCTTCTACTTACTTTGGGCTTAATTTTCTTTTTCCTGTTTGTTAAAGTGGAAATGGATCCTTGACTCTAAATTTCTCTTTTTTCACGTAAGTATTTAAAGCTATAAATTTCCCCATAAGCACTGCTTAATCTATACCCACAAATTTTGAAATACTGTAATATTTGTTTTTAATTTAAATTTATTTATTTATTTTTGACTGCATTGGGTCTTCGTTGCTGTGCACGGGCTTTCTCTAGTTGCAGTGAGCAGGGGCTACTCTTCATTGCAGTGCGCAGGCTTCTCACTGCAGTGGCTTCTCTTGTCGCGGAGCATGGGCTCTCAGTGCACGGACTTCAGTAGTTGTGGCTCATGGGCTCTAGAGCGCAGGATCAGTAGTTGTGACACACAGGCTTAGTTGCTCTGTGGCACATGGGATCTTCCCCGACCAGGGCTCGAACCCATGTCCCCTGCATTGGCAGGTGGATTCTTAACCACTGCACCACCAGGGAAGTCTGATATACTGCAATATTTATTATCCAATTCAAAACATTTTCTAATTTCCCTTAGGATTTCTTGTTTGACCCCTAAGCTTAAAACTCAACAATAAAAAACCCGATTTAAAAATGGGCTAAAGGGGCTTCCCTGGTGGCACAGTGGTTAAGAGTCCGCCTGCTGATGCAGGGGACGCGGGTTCGTGCTCCGGTCCAGGAAGATCCCACATGCCGCGGAGTGGCTGGGCCCATGAGCCAGGGCCACTGAGCCTGCACGTCCGGAGCCTGTGCTCCGCAACGGGAGAGGCCACAGCAGGGAGAGGCCCGCGTATTGCAAAAATAAATAAATAAATAAAAATAAAAATAAAAATGGGCTAAAGGGCTTCCCCGGTGGCACAGCGGTTAAGAATCCGCCTGCCGGGCTTCCCTGGTGGCGCAGTGGTTGAGAATCTGCCTGGCAATGCAGGGGACATGGGTTCGAGCCCCGGTCTGGGAAGATCCCACATGCCACAGAGCAACTAGGCTCGTGAGCCACAACTACTGAGCCTGCGCGTCTGGAGCCTGTGCTCCGCAACAAAAGTGGCCACGATAGTGAGAGGCCCACGCACCGCAATGAAGACTGGCCCCCGCTCACCACAACTAGAGAAAGCCCTCACACAGAAACGAAGACCCAACACAGCCAAAAATTAAAAAATAAATTTAAAAAAACATTGAAATAAATCACATTTCACTTTAAAAAAAAGAATCCGCCTGCCAATGCAGGGGACATGGGTTCGAGCCCTGGTCCGGGGAGATCCCATGTGCTGCGGAGCAATGAAGCCTGTGCGCCACAACTACTGAGCCTGCGCTCTAGAGCCTGCGCGCCACAACTACTGAGCCTGAGTGCCACAACTACTGAAGCCCATACTAGAGCCCATGCTCTGTAACAAGAGAAGCCACTGCTATGAGAAGCCCGCGCACCACAATGAAGAGTAGCTCCCGCTCGCCGCAACTAGAGAAAGCCCGCGCACAGCGAAGAAGACCCAACACAGCCAAAAATGAAAAAAAATAAATTTACTTAAAAATAAATAAAAATGGCCTAAGACCTTAACATACACCTCACCAAAGATGATATAAGGATAGCAAATAAGCATATGAAAAGATACTCCACATTATATGTCATCAAGGAAATGCAAATTAAAACGAGATACTGCTACACACCTATTAGAATGGCCAAAATCCAGAACACTGACAACACTAAATGCTGGCAAGGATGTGGAGCAACAGGAACTCTCATTCACTGTTGCGGGGAATACAAAATGATACAGCCACTTTGGAAGACAGTTTGGCAGTTTATTGCAAAAGTAAACATGCTCTTACCATACGATCTAGCAATCATGCTCCTTCGTTTACCTAAACGAGCGGAAAACTTATGTCACACAAAAATCTGCAAAATGAATGTTTATAGCAGCTTTATTCATAATTGCCAAAACTTGGAAGCAACCAAAATATCCTTCAGTAAGGGAATGGAGAAATAAACTATCATACATCCACACAATGGAATATCATTCAGTGAAAAAAGAAATGACTATCAAGCTATGAAAATACATGAAGGAAACTTCAATGCGTATTACTAAATGAAAGAAGCAAATCTGAAGAGGCTACATAATATGTGATTCCAACTATATGACATTCTGGAAAAGGCAAAAATCTATGGAAATGGTGAAAACATCACTGATTGCCAGGAGACTGTTGGGGGGAAGGGATGAATAGGTAGAGGAGAAGACTTGGGGGGCAGTGAAATGACTCTGTGTGATACTATAATGGTAGATACATGCCATTATACATTTGTCCAAACCCAGAGAACTTACACCACCAAGCTGAATCCTAATGTAAACTATGGACTTTGGGTGATAACAGTGTGTCAGTGGAAGTTCATCAATTGTAAAAAACGTACCACTGAAGTGTGGTAGGGGATGTTGATAATGGGGATGCTATGCATGTATAGGGGAAGAGAGGTATACAGGAAACTTCTGTACCTTCTGCTCAATTTTGCTGTTAGAGCTAAAACTGTTCTAAAAAATTAGGTCTATTTTTTAAAGACATTCTTTCTTTTATACATATGCATGTACTTTACCATTTCTAGTCACTCCTTTCTGTAGATCTAAGTTCCCAACAGGTATCATTTCTCTTCAGTTTGAAGAATCTGCCGTAGCATTTTTTTGTAGTATATACCTGATGGTGATAATTTGCTTAGCTTTTCTCTTCAACTTTATTTTTGAAAGATATTTTCACAGATAAAAAATTCTGGGTTAACAGGAGTTATTTTTCCCCCTTTGAGCACATTAAAGATGCTCCACTGTCTTCTGGCCTCCACTGTCAGACAGTGAGTTAGTTAGTTATCATTCATATCATTGTTCCCCTGTAAGAAATGTAATTTTTGTCTTGTTGCTTTCAAGATTTTCTTGTTTTCAGCAAATTGACTATGATTTTGTCTACAGGTAGTTTTCTTAGTATTTATCTGTTAGGGGTTGTTGACCTTTCTGGATCTGTACATCGATGTTTTTTCGTTTGTTTTTTTACCAAATTTGGAAACCTCTGGCCAGTATTTCTTCTAAGATTGCAACATAGCTTTAATTCTGAGACTGTCCCGCCTACAGAATGTTCATACCTAACTGTTTGAATCAGGAACCAGAATCAGAATTCCCTTGAAATAGCATCTCAAAAAACAAAACACTATGTCCCATAACACCAAATATACTTGAAGAATTTGCTAAGCCCTGAATTAAACTGAAATATTGAGTTTATTTTTAAACTAAGTTCTGTATTAAACATGTATTAAACAAACATGTTTTAAGTATTTAGTCTGAACTGCTGCCAAACTTGAACATTTTCAAAAACTATGGGACTGTAACAAAACTAGGCCACCGATATAATCTCTAAATGAAATTAGACTTGATCCAGTGCATTTGTCTTAAGTCCCCAAACTGAACCTCTTCACAGCAGTAGGGGCTGTCATGGTACCCACACCACCACAACCAATCTTCTCATTAATCTTTACTGATAGTATCTCTCCTCCTCCTCTTAAATAACCTTGTCTCTAATTTGGAAGCATCATTCTTAGATGAAAATCAGTTGAATGATCTATCGGTTGTTGTTTTCTGATTATTTTTCTTTGTGCTGTTGCATATTAAAAGTATAAAGAAATATGATTAGCAGTTCTCAAACTTCACCTCTCCAATAGCAGAAGGAATCTGATCCTTGAGGGATTTAAGTTTTCTCCTCAGCTTTTACATTTGGGATGGTCCCCCTACCATGTCTCTTCCTGCAGAAAAATGCTCAGACAGCTGCATAAAGAGTGCCAACTATCTGCTGTCTTGAGATACCAAAGTTATGCATAATTGTGCTGAAGATACTTATTCTGTTAGAGTCAACTAGACTTAAAAATTACTCAATTCCTCCAGAGAAGATACTCCCACCTCCACAATTAATTGGCATGTTTGACAGTCTTATTCTAAGTTTTTCACCTTAATTTGTTTTTATTTTCACTTTCTATCCAGCACAACTTCCTTTAGTTATTAGAATATTAATCCTTCTGAGTCTACGACAGTCATTTTTAACCCTCTCTAAATGAGAAACTAGTTGGTCTGGGAAAGTCTTCACAATGCAATGAGCACCAGTTGAGCACACAGTGCAGGGCACTCTATCTGTGTTAAATACTGTGTGTTGAGAGAGAGAAAGAAGAGAGAGAAAGAAGGTTATTTACTTACACACACAGAAAAGAAAGTACAGCAGATTTTTGCATGCATGACTTTAAAATTCTCAAGCATTCCTGAAATACCAAGTCATGGAGTCATGAAGTCATGTGCAATTTTGCTAAGCATGAATTTGAATCCCACCTATTTGACATTAACCTTACTAGGAGAGCAAGTCACTTAGCTAATGATTAAGCCAACCTTTCAGACCAAAATACAACATTGTTCCCATCATTTTCTTCATGTTTCTGTGGGGGAAATACCATAGAGCAAGGTCTCTCAATGTCAGCAGTATTGACATTTTAGGCCAGACAGATTCTTTGTCGTGGAGGGCTGACCCATGAACTGTAGGATGTTTAGAAACATCCCTAGCCTCTTAAAAAAATGTGCTGAGATCGGATCAAACTGGAGGAGTAGGATGTGGAGTTCACCTTCTCCACAAATATGGGATTGGCCAAAAAGTTCATTTGGGTTTTTCCGTAACATCTTATGGAAGATATTACAGAAAATACATATCAAAATGTTTAAATCAAAATATATCTACATGTGGAACGATTCTCACAAAACATCTACTGAATGCTGGCAGAAGACCTCAGACTTCCAAAAGGGCAAGAAAATCATGTAATTGGGGAGGACAAAAGAAAAAAGAAAAATAAAGAGAGAAAGGAATCAGGATGGGACCTGCGCTGCTGGGAAGGACCAGTAAAAAAAGGAAAGGTTTCCACACACTGGGAAGTCCCCTCACTGGTGGGGAGATCAGCCGGGATGGGAGGGGGAACTTTAGAGCCTCAGAAGAGAGCGCAGCAACCGGCCTGTGGAGGGTAGAAGGGAGAGAGACCTGCACCAAATGTCAGTGCTGCTGCCCGACACTCCCCAGCCTGAGACGCTGGTCTGCTGGGCCGGGTGGGGGCTGGGAGCTGAGGCTCAGGATTCAGAGGTCACTCCCCGGGGAGAGGACTGGGGTTGGCTGCGTGGAGACAGCCTGAGGGGACTAGGGTGTCGTATGGGAGAAGGCCTGGGCCCGCCAGAGAGGCAGGGTGCCATTGCTGGGTGGCACACAAGGAGACGGGCGGGACCACCATAGGAGCTTCTTTCTCTGCTCACACACTAGCCAGCAGCAGGGCACTGCCTACATGAGCCCCAGGGGTAGGCGAGAGCCTCCACTACCATCTCAGACTCTAGAAGCAGGCACAGACCGCTGCTGCCACTGAGGGTCCTGTGAGCAGGCGCTGGTCACTGCCCCCACCTTCCTGGGAGCGTGCGTGGCCTGCTGCCACTGCTGCCAAGAATCCCTCGACCAGGTGCCACCCGCTGCCCCCACCTTCCCAGGAGCGCACACGGGCCGTACACCTGCACACCCCCTATCAAGGGGATAACAGTGAGCACATGCTGAAGAAAGAGATGGCAAGCATCCAAACTAAAAACAGCCCTCACGCCAAAAAAAATTAAATCCACACAAGCTATGCAGGGACGCTGCCACATATAAATAGCCCTCCAAGACCAGGGTAGATAATTTTCCACCTAAACTCACAGAGTAAAAGAAATATAAGCAAAATGAAGAAGGAGAGAAAGCACTCCCAGTTAAAAGACCAAGAGTATTCCCCTGAAAGAACAAACAATGAAACAGACCTCTTCAGTCTAACAGACACCAAGTTCAAAAAGGAGGTAATGAAAATACTGAAGGAATTAAGAAAGGCTATCACAGAAATGCAGAGTACTGTAAAAAGGAACTAAAAACTATAAGGTGGAGCCCAGAAAAATTAGAAAGTTCATTTGCCGAGATGAAAGCTAAGCTAAAAGCAAAGAATAGCAGGATGAATAATGCAGAAGAAAGAGTAAGTGATTTGGAAGATAGAATAATGGAAATTACCCAATCAAAACAGCAGACAGAAAGCCAACAACAACAAAAAAACGAAGAAAGCAATATAAGAGACCTATGGGATAATATACAGCATGCCAATCTATGTATAATAGGAATTCCAGAAGAAGAAGAAAGAGAAAAGGGGATTGAAAATGTATTTGAAGAAATTATGGCTGAAAACTTCCCAAACCTAAAGAAGGAAACAGATATCCAGATATAGGAAGCACAGAGGGTCCCAAACAAGATGAACCCAAACAGAGCTACACCAAGACATATCATAATAAAAATGGCAAAAGTTGGGGCTTCCCTGGTGGCGCAGTGGTTGAGAGTCCGCCTGCCGATGCAGGGGACACGGGTTCGTGCCCTGGTCCGGGAGGATCCCACATGCCGCGGAGCGGCTGGGCCCGTGAGCCATGGCCGCTGAGCCTGCGTGTCTGGAGCCTGTGCTCCGCAACGGGAGAGGCCACAACAGTGAGAGGCCCGTACCGCAAAACAAAAAACAAAACAAAACAAAACAAAATGGCAAAAGTTAGAGAGAGGATTCTAAAGGCAGCAAGAGAAAAACAAAGAGTTAATTACAAGGGAACCCTCATAAAGCTATCAGCTAGTTTATCTACAGAAACACTGCAGGCCAGTAGGGAGTGGCAAAGTACATTCAAAGTCTTGAAAGGGAAAAATCTGCAACCTAGAATACTCTACCCAGCAAGATTATCATTTGGGAGAAGAAATAAAGAATTTCTCAGACAAGCAAAAACTAAAAGAATACAGCAATACTAAACCTATCCTAAAAGGAATATTGAAAGGTCTTCTCTAAATAGAAAAGAAGCAAGAAGATATAGGAAGGAGGAAATCACAGTAGGAAAGTAAATCACTTAAGCCAATATACAGATTTTTTTTAAAAAGCCTATTTGTGAAAGTGACAATAAACACAAGGAACGGCAAAAGGATAAACGTGAAGTTGTAAAAAAGGAAATCAAAATCACAAAATGTGGGGAAGGAGAGTAAGAAAATGTAGATTGCTTTTTTTTTTTAAGAATGTGTCTGATCCTATATGACTATCAGTCTAAAGCAAGCAAATATAGGAAGGGGTTAACATACTTGAAAAACAGGGCAACCACAAATCACAAACATAAAACAGATTCACAAAACCAAAAAGAAGAAAACACAAGCATAAAAGAAAAGGAAATCATCAAACCATTAAAGGAAAAAGAAAGGAACAAAGAAGAAACATAGAATCAACTGGAAAACAAGGTTTAAAATGGCAATAAATACATATGTATGAATAATTACCTTAAATGTCAATGGGCTGACTGCTCCAATTGAAAGACACAGAGTGGCAGACTGGATTAAAAATCAAGGGCCAACAATACACTGCCTACAAGAGACCCACCTTAGGGCAAAGGACACACATCGATTGAAAGTGAGGGGATGGAAAAAGATGTTTCATGCAAACAGAAATGACAAGAAAACAGGAGTTGCAATACTCATATCAGACAAAACAGACTTTAAAACAAAGGTCATCAAGAAAGATAAAGAAGGACACTATATAATGATAAAAGGATCAATACAAGAAGAGGATTTTACACTTGTCAACATATGTGTACCTAACATAGGAGCACCCAAATACTTAAAACAAATATTAACAGACATAAAGGAAGACACTGATGGGAATACAATAATAGTAGGAGACTTTTGGGTTTTTTTTTTGCGATACGTGGGCCTCTCACTGTTGTGGCCCCTCCCGTTGCGGAGCACAGGCTCCAGACACGCAGGCTCAGCGGCCATGGCTCATGGGCCCAGCCACTCCGCGGCACGTGGGATCTTCCCGGACCGGGGCATGAACCCGTGTCCCCTGCATCGGCAGGCGGACTCTCAACCACTGCACCACCAGGGAAGCCCTATAGTAGGAGCCTTTAACACCCCACTCACATCAATGCACAGATCTTCTACACAGAAAATCAATAAGGCAACAGAGATCCTAAATGATACAATAGAACAAGTTTGACTTAACTGATATTTTCAGGACAGTTTTTACATCCAAAAAACCCAGAATACACATTCTTTTCAAGTGCACATGGAACACTCTCTAGGATTGACCACATACTAGGGCACAAAACTCCCCTCGGGACTTCCCTGGTGGCACAGTGGTTAAGAATCCGCCTGTCAATGCAAGGGACACGGGTTCAAGCCCTAGTCCAGGAAGATTCCCACATGCCGTGGAGCAACTAAGCCCATGTGCCACAGCTACTGAGCCTGCACTCTAGAGCCCATGAGCCACAACTACTGAGCCCGCATGCCACAGCTACTGCAGCCCACACCCCTAGAGCCTGTGCTCCACAACAAGAGAAGCCACTGCAATGAGAAGCCCGCGCACCACAGCAAAGAGTAGCCCCCGCTCACTGCAAGTGGAGAAAGCCTTGGTGCGGCCGCAAAGACCCAACACAGTCAAAAATAAATAAATAAATATTTTAAAAAAACAAAAAACAACTCACCTCAACAAATTTAAAAGTATAGAAGTTATTTCAAGCATCTTCTCTGACTACAAAGGCATGAAACTAGAAATCAACCACAGGAAAAGAAATGAGAAAAAAACAATTACATGGAGACTAAACAACATGCTACTAAAAAACCAATGAGTCAATAAGGAAATCAAAACGGAAATTTAAAAATACCGTGAGACAAATGACAATGAATACACAACCATACAAAATCTACGGGATGCAGCAAAAGCAGTTCTTAGAGGGAAGTTTATAGCAATACAGGCCTTCCTCAAAAAAACAAGAAAAACCTCAAATAAACAACCTAACCTACCACCTAAAAGTATTAGAAAAAGAAGAACAAACAAAACCTAAAGTCAGCAGAAGGAAGGAAATAATAAAGATCAGAGAGGAAATAAATAAAATAGAGATTAAAAAATAGAAAAAAATCAATACAACCAAGAGTTGGTTCTTTGAAAGGGTAAACAACATTGACAAACCTCTGGCCAGGCTCACCAAGAAAAAAAGAGAGAGAACCCAAATAAACAAAATAAGAAAGGAAAAAGGAGAAATCTCAAATGATACCACAGAAATACAAAAAACCGTAAGAGACACTATGAAAAATTATTTGCCAACAAATTTGACCACCTAGAAGAAATGGACAACTTTCTAGAAACATACAGCCCACCAAAACTGAATCAAGAAAAAATAGATAATTCAGGGAACTCCCGGGTGGTCCAGTGGTTAGGACTTGGCACTTTCACTGCCACGGCCCAGGTTCAATCTCTGGTCGGGGAACTAAGATCCCACAAGCCGCATGGTGTGGCCAAATAAATTAAATTAAATTAAATTAAATATGGCACAAATGAATCTATCTACAAGACAAAAACAGACTCACAAACATAGAGAACAGATTTGTGGTTGCCTAGGGGGTGGGGGGGGAGGGAGAGGGATGAACTGGGAGTTTGGGGTTAGTAGATGCAAACTATGACATTTAGAATGGACATGCCACAGCAGCTAAGCCCGTGCACCACAACTACTGAGCCTGTGCTCTAGAGCCCATGAGCCACAACTACTGAGCTCGCGTGCCACAACTACTGAAGCCTGCGCGCCTAGAGCCCGTGCTCCGGAACAAGAGAAACCACCGCAATGAGAAGCCCGCACACCACAACAAAGAGTAGCCCCTGCTCGCTGCAACTAGAGAAGCCCCGCATGCAGCAACGAAGACCCAACACAGCCATAAATAAACAAATAAATAGATAAATAAAACAAAACTCAAGATACAAAAGCTTGTACAGTGAAAAGGCTACTTCTCACTTCTGTTTTACCAGTTATCCAGTTCTTCTCCCCAGAAGCAACCAATTTCTTGTGCTAGAATGCACTGTAGACATACATTTCCATTAAGTACTAGTCAAGTTTCCATTTCAGCAGTCTCACCTGACAAATACTACCTTCCCCGCTTAATTACTGTGGTAGGCAGATAAGAAACCTACCACAATCTCCTTGAAAGCCTCTCCCCGACTAGTCTTCTGCCAAACTTTTCTCACAGAAGTAAAAGAACACACATAGACTTTCCCCTCAGGCTCTAGCTAAAATTTCTCCTTTACTTTGTCCTATCTCTGTTCAATAATGTAAGAAAACCCAAGTGGATTTTCTTAGACAGCCAGAATTCATTTCACATTTTAAAAATCTGTGAACTTTTGAGCTCTCCATAAGTTTCTTCTCTTGTCTTTAAAAGTATTTTCTTAGAGCAAATTGCTAAACTGGTTTTGGGGGGCAGGTTTTTATTTGTTTTTGCTGTTATTATCTTATTGTTAAAGGACATTTAAAAAGACAATTTTACCTTAACACAAGCTTCTTTCATATTTAATACTTTGGAGGCTGCATTAATGTTTTCATGCCACAAGGGTGTACTAAATGCCACTTTATTACATGTAACAAAATGTTCACCTTTGGTTTATACACCTGCTCCCTCAAAGATTTCCCAAGTTTCGTTTTTCATATTTAGAGTGTGATCAATAACAAACCTAATGTCACCAAAGTAAGAATTAATGGTAACGGTATTATAAAATTCTACTTTATCTTGTGGATCAATTAGATTTTTAAAATCTTGTTCCATATCTACTACTTTATATGCATTTTTAATATAGGATTAGCATTAGAACTCACAAAACAGATTACATAGAATCACATTATAGTCACACAACATATATTTATAAATGGCATTTCTGGATGTAATACCAAATAAAAGTAATAATAATAATAGCTATAATTTACCAACCATCTAACAGGCAGCATCCCTGTATAGATACTTTATGTCACTATCTCCATTCTTCACAATAACCTACAACACAAGTTTTCACTCCATTTTATAACTGAGGAACCTGAGGCTCAGAGATGCTGGGCAACTTCTCCAAGGCTACCTAAAAACTAAGTGGTAGAATTGGGATTTGAAGCCGGGTCCACACAGCTCCAAGACCAAAGTTCTCACCGGTACATCGTGTTGCAATGAAGAATATCGTAAGAAAATGCTTTCATCTTACCCATAGTCATCTATCAGGTGAGAGCCAAGTACCACCACGTCAAGTTCAAAGAACTCAGGTTCCATTTTAATGCCAAACATGATTGGGGCGAGTTTAGAATAATCAGCACGGTTGCAAGTAGCAACACAAACCCGAAGCTTTCGGTTATTCTCCTTCTTCTCCATGACTTGTTTTCTTTTTGAGAGGTTCTTAAAATAGAGTTCCTGAAGTTGCAAAAATAAAAATTAATATCCTATGATAAACCATAATGCAAAAGAATATGAAAAAGAATGTATATGTATAAATGAGTCACTTTGCTGTACAGCAGTAATTAATACAACATTGTAGTTCAACTATACTTCAGTAAAAAATAAATTTAAAAGACATTATAGACACAAAAAATAAAAATTCTTTATAATCAGAATGATAGGTCCTAGATACAAACGTAAAATTTTGCCGTCTTAAGTCCTTAAGCACCATTTAGTATAGTGATTCTTAACTTTTCCACCCCGCTTCTGTGTGACACACCCACTGGTATATCAAGTTATGAAATTCCAGCAGACCAACTATGACTCCACCCTTTTCTCTTAAGAAAGCATGCTGGAATGCAATTTAAAAACAGTTTAATATAAATCAACTCTCATTTAAAAGGCAAGCAAACATCAGCTCTTTATTATTAACTAAAAATTACTTGCCATTCCTCACAATTGATCCCAACATACAAGATTAGAGCGAAAGTTTGGTTGAGAACCACTGATCTAGTTCAACTCCCCCACTTACAGAAAGAGAAAAACACAAGTCTTAAGAGAGGAAATTACTTCCCCAACATTCAAGATCACATCCTATAAGCAATGTGAGCTATTCACCCTCATGCTACACACTATATACAAAGCACTGTGATTAGTGCTAAGGAAAAGATGAGTAAGATGAAACAAAAACCCCTACCTTCAAGGCCTCATTAGCATCCATAGCCAGTACCTACACACTTGACAACTCCAAATACCTACCAGCTATCTCCGGTCCCATAGGCACGTCAAAGTCACTGTCCCAAACTGAACTCACTTTCTTTTCCAAATCTGTTCCTCCTTCCTTATTCTCTAACTCTGTTATGAACTTCCATTCATCCAAATGCCTTGCATTCCTTGTCTTCTCTGCTCCTCACCCTGTACCTCCTCAGTCCTGTCAGTTCAACCTCCGGAATGAATATCTTTCAAATCAATCTCCTCTCCATCCCCACCCACCAGAACATCCCCTAGTCCAATCCCTGATCTTAGGTCAGAGCTATTCTAACAGCTGTCAAAGTGGTTTGCCTGTCTCTAGTCTTGCCCTGCCTCCCAAAAACTTCCAGGGTGATCTTTCCAAAGTTTATAAATCTGATTACATTGCTAAACAGGATATACCACCTATGGATAAATTGCAAATTGCTGATCTGGACCTAGTTCATCCTTCCAACCATTTGTCCCCTTACAACTATCCTCACTCTGAACCAAAGCCATGCCAAAGTGCCTGCAGTTCAACCAGTGGGTCTCCATATTTCTGTGCCTTTGTAGATGCAAGCTCCTCTACCTAAAACTTCCTTTCCCTCTTGCCTGGATTCTTCCTCATCCTTTAAAACTCAGGCTAAGTGTCATCTCTTCTGGAAAGCCTTCGCGTAAACCTCAGTTCCTCCTTACTCTACCCCTCTTCGTGGCTGCCTCCCTCTGAGCACTGTGGTCCCATAATATACACATATACTATTGCTCAACTCCTTTGCCCACCCATCCCCCCACAATTCTATACCCTCCTTTCAAAAAGTAAAAACCAGGGGCAAGGGATAAGAGCTATGTTTCAAGGAGCTTTTAAAACTTCCTTATATCAATGTAAAATTTCACTTCACGGACTGATCTCAATGCTTATGTCTCTGGAAGTGTATCAATATTTAGAATTTGCAATCAGGAATCCAGAGAAGCTTGAGTAAGGATGCCAATAAAAGGGAAGCTGCCTTTTCAATCAGGGCAGACTCTGAAACTCAGTGGAAATCTCGTCAGTAGCCTTCTGCTGTTGATATCTCATCTCTCGTAGGCTAGAACTTCTATAATCACACAAATTGCCCATCATTAGGCCCATTCAGAATTTATAATCTCCAGTAAGAGCTAATTCCACCCAATGGAAAGCATTTGTAAGATAGTGAAGCGAGCATTCTGTCAAGTGAGTTGTATTTGTGAGATCTAAGCACTACCTAACCAAAGAGACAAAAATATTTTTCCAAAAACAGTTGTCCTAAGTGTTCTTGTACATAAATCTTTTCCCACTCATCATTAAATGTCATCTGAATAAATTGTTGGTGATATTTAATTTGCTGGGTGAGGCAAAGCAAATCATTCATGGTTGATAAATTTGTATTTATTTTAAGAGAATAGTAAACTTTCCATTGGGCAATTCTAAAATGTTTAGTATTTACCAAGTAACTCAAAGGTTATTATACCAAAACTGAAAGTAAGGTAGCCATATATACAAACTATGAAAAATAAAACAATGTTACTAAGGCCAAAACTTTTTTAAGGAATAAAGTTAAATCTTAGGAAAAAAAATAATAATGGTAAAAATCCTTTGTTAAGAGGAGAATGCTTGGGCTTCCCTGGGGGTGCAGTGGTTGAGAGTCCGCCTGCCGATGCAGGGGACGCGCGTTCGTGCCCCAGTCCGAGAGGATCCCACGTGTCACGGAGCGGCTGGGCCCATGAGCCATGGCCACTGGGCCTGCATGTCCGGAGCCTGTGCTCCATAACGGGAGAGGCCACAACAGTGAGAGGCCCGCGTACAGCAAAAAGAAAAAAAAAAAATTTTATTTAACTTTTTTTTATTAGGTAGTACATTCACATGGTTTAAAACTGAAAAGGCACAGGAGGCTATAGAGCAAAACGTCTTCTCATCTGTGTTCCCAGACATGTAGTTCTTCTCCCTGAATGCTTAGAATTACTAGTTTCTTATCTATCCTTCTGCAGATAAACTATGCGTATACAAATAAATACACAGTTCTTCACACATATAAATACAAATATATTTTATAAATACATAGAGTGTGTATCATGCAATTAGTAACTTATACTACACTGTTGTTGCATACCTTGTTTTTTAACTGCTCTTAATTATGTTTCTGAATTAAGTGGTAAAATGGGAAAGTTAAAAGGCATTAGAAATATCAAACCTAAAAGTGCAATTTTGAAAATTGCTGGCCATCAACTTTTCAAATATATGTAGGGTTATGAGAGCCCTGGAAGTAAAAATGACCAATGTCACAAACACTTATTGAGAACTGACTCTGTGCAGAGCACTGTAAAGAAAACTGAGAGGGACTTCCCTGGCAGTCCAGTGGTTAAGACTCCACGCTTCCAATGCAGGGGGCGGGGGTTTGATCCCTGCTTGGGGAACCAAGATCCCACATGCCACGTGGCATGGCCAAAAAACAAAACAAAACAAAACAAAAACTGAGAGAGCTGAGAAAGACCTCACCTCTGATTTTTAGGAACTTACAATCTAGTACATGACACCTGGCCACATAATAGATCTTTACCAGTTCACTTTCCCAAACAGAAGCACCAGGAACAAAATTAACAAATTTTCTTTCTCCGCCTAGTATACATTATTATTTGTTCTGTATAAAATGTCATGCCTGGGCTTCCCTGGTGGCGCAGTGGTTGAGAGTCCGCCTGCCGATGCAGGGGACGCGCGTTCGTGCCCCGGTCTGGGAAGATCCCCCCCCAAAAAACAAAAAAAACCCATTAAAATGTCATGCCCAAGGATCCATTTTTGTTTTTTTTTTTTTTGCGGTACGCGGGCCTCTCACCGCTGTGGCCTCTCCCGTTGCGGAGCACAGGCTCGGGACGCGCAGGCTCAGCGGCCATGGCTCACGGGCCCAGCCGCTCCGCGGCATGTGGGATCCTCCCGGACCGGGGCACGAACCCGTGTCCCCTGCATTGGCAGGCGGACTCTCAACCACTGCGCCACCAGGGGAGCCCCCCAAGGATCTATTTTTATACTAAGAACTGTAACCAAAGTCTCCATGATCAGTATGGAATGAATAAATGTGACATAATGGACTTAAACTATGATAGGAGGATTTAAGTTGCATAAAGTGCAATGTAAAACAAGATAAAACTAGCTTCTTTACACACTGGAATCCTAGGCAGCAATGAAAACAAATGGACTATGTCTAAATGTGTCAATACTGATAAACCTCAAAAACATAACATTAGAGGAAAACAGAAAATTCTAAAAAGTTAGATAAAAAAGGGCCATTTTTTAAAATATGTAAAACATTACTGTATGTTGTTTATTGATCTGTAATAAAATTACCCAGCAACTAAGGAAAGTAGTTACGTCTGAAGGAGGAGGGAAGGGAAAGGAAAAGAGGGCCTAAAGGGTTTTTGTTGTCTATGTAAACATTTTTAAAATAACATAAGTAGAGGTCTGAAACTAACATGGTAACATGTTAATATGTCTTCAATCTTGATGATTGGTAGAGTGTCGTATTGTTCTGTCCTTTTCGGCATTTTTTTTTTTTTTTTTTTTTTTTGCGGTACGCGGGCCTCTCACTGTTGTGGCCTCTCCCGTTGCGGAGCACAGGCTCCGGACGCGCAGGCTCAGCAGCCATGGCTCATGGGCCCAGCCGCTCTGCGGCATGTGGGATCTTCTTGGACCGGGGCATGAACCCGTGGTCCCCTGCAACGGCAGGCGGACTCTCAACCACTGTGCCACCAGGGAAGCCCCCTTTTCAGCATATTTGAAATATTTTATTAAAAACAAGAAATCTTTTAAATGGACACTGAAGCTGCACTGTCCACAGTCCTTAAAGCCTAAAGCTCAGAAAGCAGATGGATTGGATATTTACATCCATTTCACTCAATTCCCTAATAGTTAGTAACCAGAGCCACTAAAACCAGAAAAATACCCGAAAAATACAACTTCACCTTGATCTCACTGGCAATCTCTGAGAACCTGCATTCTCTCAACTCAAGACTGACCATTATTAATACTGACAAAAGGTGAGTGACCCTGTCCAGAAAAATAAATACTGTTGTCCCACTCAACTATAGAAAAAGACAAACACTTGGCTCAAGCAGTCTCTGAGCAGAGGAAACCATCAAAGTAAACAATTGCCAGGCACTGTGTTAAGAGCTTCACAAGCATTAACTCACTTCATCCTCACAGCCCTATCTTATTAGCCCCATTTCACAAATGGGCACAATGAGGTACAGTGAAAACCAATTTACTTGCCCCAAATCACAGTTAACAATTACCAGAACCAAACACCAAATCAGCATTCAAGATAGTGCCCATATCCAGTGTTTGCCTGTGTCTGTTCATTTCATAAACACCCATGAGTGAGAACCTTCCTTATGCCTGGTCCTGCCAGGCACCATGGAAATGAAGGGAACATATGATGTATCACTCTCTTCCCTCAGTGCAGACGGGATGACACAGGAATCAGGAGGGTCTGAAATTCACAACTCTATCCTGAGCTATACTCTGGTGTGACTTCTTCCTGAGCTCCCACAACCGGGTTAACCAGTTATCTCTAAATGCCAAGCTGTACCCCACCCCTCTTCTCCATTAGAATTCCAAAAAAAAAAAAAAACTTTTTCGTGCTTTTTTACAAGTGTGCTCCGGCTTGGAGGGAAAATAAACGCATATCAAGCTTCCAAGAAAGCCCAGACTCAGAATACAGTCAGGGTGGGGCGCAGACCCTCAAGATGATCTTTCAGTCCAACCCTTTACACCCCGGGGCCACTTGTCCGTCACGGAGCTCTCCGCCCTCTCCTGCACACCTCCGTGACGGGATGCTTGCTATCTTTCAGGACAGCCGGTGGGATGGAGTGCAGCTGGCCTCCCTCTAACACCCCGCGCCCCACTCCCGGTTATTCGCCCGGAGCCCGCACTCAACCCGTCTGCTCCACGGGCCAAAGGCTGAGCCCACATAGAAACTAAAGAGCGGCCCTGGCGTGCAGGCCCGCGGGAGACAGAGCCAGGCCCGGGCCGGGTGCGGAGCCTCTGGCCGGGGAGCTGAGGCCTCAGGGTGCGGGCCCGGAGGCTGCGCTCCCCGAGCCCGCCTCCCCCGAGTCCCCGGCGGGCGCGCGGTTCTCACCAGGCGCCGATCCGCCGTTCCTCCCGCGTTGCCGCTGCCGCCGCCGGGCCTCGTGGACAAGAGCTGAGCGCCACGCCGTAAAGCAGGCTGGCGTGAGACCGCCCCCTTGGCTTCCGCCACTCGGCCCCGCGGGCGATGACGCGCCTCGACCCCAACCCCGCACACCCCGCGCGCCCTGCGTTCCCACCCGAATCTGCCGACGTGCCTTACGTAAGCGGGGACGAATTCTGCGATTGGCTGTGCGAGGAGGCCGGGGCGGGGTGGCGCCTTCCGTGGTCGTGGCACAGCCCCGGGCGGCCGGCCAGTGTCCCGCCCCTGAGGGGCTCGTTTGCGTGCCACGCAAAAGTTCGGAAGCCGAGCGCCGCACGAGGCAATTGTTTTGGCCTTGGGCCCGAGATGCAATTTCTTAACGCCTTCCAGCCACGCAGTCATTTCATAGGCATGACCAAAACAATACGGTCGTCTCGGGGTCGACCTAGAGCCCTGTCCTGAGTGAAGCTGTGCCACTCCAGAACCGTGTCTGCTAGAGGGCTCAGTGGAGTGCTGATGATGACCCAGGCAAGGCAGAGACCAGCTGATCCTTATAATGAGCTCAGCCTCGGCCTCCCCTGCAGGGAACACCCAGGCCTTCCTGCTCCAGGGAGGAGCACAGAGGTGGCCAAGAAACTGTCGGGAAAGGCCTCACACAGCTCCTGATGAAGACTTTCTAATGATCGTTTCGAATTCCTAGTCACCATTGACAAGAAGCTTTGAATTGGTGATACAGAACATTAAAATATTTTTTTTACAACCATTAAAGAATTTATCGCAGGCGAAACTATTTAAACAGCCTAACAATTCACTGACGGTTCTTGCTATAAAGTGAACTTCAAGTCCAATCAAACTTTTGCACTTGATGTATTTCAGTTAATGATGCTTTAATTTGCAGAATAGTTGTGAACTGTTAGTTCCCCTGCAGCTAGCTTGGAGCCACCAAAAGATCATATCAGCCACAAAAGGACAGACATTAAGGGGTTTCGTGCAAGGAAGTGCCAGGAGATTTCTTTTTTTAAATATCACTTTGGCTGTTCTGTGGAGAAGGGATTGGGTGAGAGTCAAGAATGGTAGCAGTGGAGAAAAAAAAAAGCCTCTGAAAGATAACACACACACACACACACACACACACACAAACATACACATACAAACAACCTGGTACCACTGATTGCATCTGGAAGGGTTGGGAGGAGATAGACTTTTCACTGAATTCCTACTTATATCTTTTGTATTTTGTAGTATATGCACACATTCCATATTAAAGAGAATAAAATAAAAGTAATTGTAAAAAAATGGTGGCAGTGAAACTCATTTGAAGTGGATCGATATGATATTTAGTTTGGAAGTAGAATTGTTGCAACTTCATTATAGATTGGGTATGAGACGATGACAGAAAACGAAGGAAACAAGGTTGACTTCCAGATGTCTGGCATTAGTAGTTGGGTGATTGGTGCCATTTACCAAGATGAGAAAAGCTGAAGGAGTGATCAGGTTTGGGGAGTTAAAAAATAAAGGTTTAATTTGTGATGTTAGGTTTGAGATGCCTATGAGATAGCCACATGAAGCTATTAGATAGGCAATAAGATATATGATTCTGGACACAGATTCACCATACTCCAGATGGTGTATTAGTTTCCTACTGCTGCTGTAACAAGTTACATAAAACTTAGTGGCTTAAAAATACAATTGTATTATCTTCCAGTTCTGGAGGTTAGGAGTCTGAAATGGGTTTTGAGGGGCTAAAATCAAAGAAGCAGTGTAGATATCATCGCAAGAAAAAAATTTTATAACTATGTGTGGTGATCAATGTTAACTAGATTTATTGTGGTGATCATTTCATAAGATATACATATGTCAAACCCTTGTGTTGTACACCTGAACCTAATATAATGTTATATGTCAATTATTTCTCAATTAAAAAAAACAAAGGTATCAGTAGTTTTGTCTTCCTTAGGCTGCAGGGGAGAATCTGCTTCCTTGCCTTTTCCATTTTCTAGAGGCTACCCACATTCCTTGCCTTATGCTCTTTCTGGCATCTGCTTCCCTTGTCACATCTCCTTCTCTGACTCTCCTGCCTGCCTCTTTTACTTAAAAAGACCCTTATAATTTATTACATTGGATCCACTCAGATAGTTCAAGATAATCTTCCCATCCCAGAATCCTTAATTCAATCACACCTGCAAAGACTCTTTTGGTATGTAAGGAAACATATTCACAGGTTCTGGGGATTAGGACACGGATATCGTTAGAAAGCTATTATTTTGTCTACCACAAGTGATATTGAAAGTCCCAGACGGGGGACTTCCCTGGTGGTCCAGTTGTTAAGCATCCGCCTTACAATGCAGGGGACGTGAGTTTGATCCCTGGTCTGGGAACTAAGATCCCACATGCTGTGGGGCAACTAAGCCTGCGCACTCTAGAGCCCACGCAACACATTTAGAGAGCACAAATGCTACTACTACCTAGCCCGCGTGCTCTGGAGCCCGCGAGCCACAACTAGAGAGACGCCTGTGCACCAAAACGAATAAATAAATAAATAAATAAATGTGAAAACAAACAAACAAAAAATAGAAAGTCCCAGAAGATGTTCAAGATGGGTATGTTGCTTTTAAAGTTACATGGCATGCCACCAAGTATCCAGAATAGAACATTAATTTTTTCCTGTTGAAAGTGAATAAAAAATTTCAAAACAGTGTTAATGTTCAGTTTTTATCTAGGGGCTTATTACATGGGTATGTGTAGTTTGTAAAAATTCATATTGTCCACCTAAGATATGTGCACTTTTTTGTATGTATATTGTAAGTATAATATGTTTCTAAAATACTTAATGCTTGGGCTTCCCTGGTGGCGCAGTGGTTGAGAGTCTGCTTGCCGATGCAGGGGACACGGGTTCGTGCCCCAGTCCAGGAAGATCCCGCATGCCGCGGAGCGGCTGGGCCTGCGAGCCATGGCCGCTGAGTCTGTGCATCTGGAGCCTGTGCTCCGCAATGAGAGAGGCTACAACAGTGAGAGGCCCGCGTAATGAAAAAAAAACAAAAAAACTAAAATATTTAATGCTTAAGATTATAGCTAGGAAAATAATAACTAGAAATATAAATACTGGTAATAATAGGAAATACAATTTTGAGAATTTGTACACTTATTAAGCCACTTGGAGATTTTGTGTTTGTTTGACCAATATTGAGAATTTTATATTTCCATATATAGTTGAATGGTTGTGTTCATAGAATCATTTAACTCTAAATAAAGTGACCCCTTTTTAGGATTTTCTCCTATGTTCTCCTGAGATGAAGTTGTAGCAAGGAGCTGTAGGGGGCATTTTCTCCTGACTTTTTTTTTTTTTTTTTTCCGGTACGCGGGCCTCTCACTGTTGTGGCTTCTCCCATTGCGGAGCACAGGCTCCGGACGCGCAGGCTCAGCGGCCATGGCTCACGGGCCCAGCCGCTCCGCGGAACGTGGGATTTTCCCGGACCGGGGCACGAGCCCGTGTCCCCTGCATCGGCAGGCGGACTCTCAACCACTGCGCCACCAGGGAAGCCCCCTCCTGACTTTTTAAGATCACTTTTCTATGGGTAAATATTACATTTCTGGATCTCTGTTACTTTGCTAGTTAACAGTATGAATACATATCAAAAATCTCAAGCCATTAAGTTTTAATTATTTTTACTTTAAATAATAATTTGCTGACTTTTCCCGAGTTTTACTGAGTTATAATTGGCATACAGCACTGTATAAGTTTAAGGTGTACAATACAATGATTTGATTTACATACATCATGAAATGATGACCACAATAGGTTTAGTGAACATCCATCATCTCATATAGATGCAAAACTAAAGAAATAGAAAAAAATACATTTTTCCTTGTGATGAGAACTCTTAGGACTTACTCTTCTAACAACTTTCATTTATAACATACAACAGTGTTAATTATATTTATCATGTTGTACATTACATCTCTAGTACTTATTTATCCTGTAACTAGAAGTTTATACCTTTTGACTGTCTTCATTTAATTTCCCCTCCCCTCACCACTGGTAGTCATAAATTTGATCTCTTTTTCTATGAGTTTGTTTGTTGGTTGGTTTGTTTTTGAAGGATAATTGAATTATAACACTATGTTAGTTCCTGATATACAACATAGTGATTCAATATTGCTATACATTTCAAAACGATCACCATGATAAGTCTAGTTGTCATCTGTCACCATACAAAGATATTACCTAATTATTGACTATATTCCTCATGCTGTATATTTCATACCTATGACTCATTTATTTTGTAACTGAAAGTTTGTACCTCTTAATCTTCCCTCACTTATTTCTCTCCTCCCCCAGCCCCCTTCGCTCTGGCAACACCTGTTTGTTCTCTGTATCTATGACTCTGTTTCTGTTTTGTTACGTTTGTTCATTTGTTTTTTTGTTTTTTTTAGAGAAATTCCTTTATTTGGATGTTTTTGGTATTTAGATTCCTGGATAATCTTCTATTGTATTTTTCTTTTTCTTCTTCTGCCTTTTCAGTGAGATTCTGGGGTGTGAAAAGATGTTCAGTCCGCTGTTTCAAAATGGAAAAATGTTGTTTTTTATTTTTTAAATTTTAAAAAATATTTATTTATTTTTATTATTTATTTATTTATTTTTATTTTAGTTGCGGCAGGTGGGCTCTTTGTTGCGACACAGGCTTCTCTCTAGTTGTGGTACATGGGTTCCAGAGTGCATGGGCTCACTTTCATTTGTTTTTTAGATTCTACAATAAGTGAAATTATGCAATATTTGTCTTTGTCTGTCTGACTTATATCACTTAGCATAACACCCTCTGATCCATTCATGTTGTCACAAATGGTAAAATGTTATTCTTTTTTTTTGTGGCTGAGTAATAGTCCTGTGTGTGTGTGTGTGTGTGTGTGTGTGTGTGTGTGTGTATCACATCTTCTTAATCATTCATCTTTTGATGGGCACTTAGGTTGTTTCCATATCTTGGCTATTGTAAATAATGTTGCAATGAATATAGGGGTGCATATAGCTTTTCTAATTAGTATTTTCTTCAGATAAATATACAGAAGTAGAATTTCTGGATCATATGGTAGCTCTATTTTTAATTTTTTGAGAAACCTCCTTACTGTTTTCCATAGTGGCTGCACCAATTTACATTCCCACCAAAAGTGCATGAGGGTTCCCTTTTCTCCACATCCTGGCCAACAGTTGTTATTTGTTATCTTTTATATAATAACCATTCTGACAGATGTGATGTGATATCTCATTGTGGTCTTGATTTGCATTTCCCTGATGACAAGTGAAGTTCAGGATCCTTTTCACATGCCTGTTGGCCATCTGTATGTTTTCTTTGGAAAAATGTCCATCCAGGATCTCTGGCCATTTTAAAATTGGGTTGTTTGTTCTTCGATGTTGAGTTGTATGAGTTCTTTGTGTATTTTGGATATTAATCCCTTATTGAATATATCATTTGCAAGTAGGTTCTCCCATTCAGTAGATGGCCTTTTAATTTTGCTGATAGTTTCCTTCACTGTGCAAAACTTTATAGTTTGATGTAGTTCCATTTTTAAATTTTTGCTTTTGTTGCCCTTGCCTGGAGATATATGAAAAAAAAATGTATTGCTAAGACCAATGTCAAAGAGAGTACTGCCTATTTTTCTTTCAGGAGTTTATGGTTTCAGGTCTTACATTTAAGTCTTTAATCCATTTTGAGTTTATTTTTTATATGGTATGAGAAAGTAGTCCCATTTGATTCTTCTGCATGTAGTTGCCCAATTTTCTCAACACCATTTATTGAAGACATTGTTTTTCTCCATCATATATTCTTGTCTCCTTTGTCATAGACTAATTGCCCATATAAGAGTGGGTTCATGGACTTCCCTGGCGGTCCAGTGGTTAGGTCTTTGTCTTCCAGTGCAGGGGATGTGGGTTTGATCCTGGTAGGGGAGCTAAAATCTCACATGCCTAGCGGCCAAAAAACCAAAACATAAAACAGAAGCAATATTGTAACAAATTCAATAAAGACTTTAAAAATGGTCCACATCAAAAAAAATCTTGAGGACTTCCCTGGTAGCGCAGTGGTTAAGAATCTGCCTGCCGGGATCCCTGGTGGCACAGTGGTTGAGAGTCCGCCTGCCAATGCAGGGGACACGGGTTTGGGACACGGGTTCGTGCCCCGGTCCGGGAGGATCCCATGTGCCGCGGAGCAGCTGGCCCCGTGAGCCATGGCCACTGGGCCTGCGGGTCCGGAGCCTGTGCTCTGCAACGGGAGAGGCCACAACAGTGAGAGGCCCGTGTAACGCAAAAAAAACCAAAAAAACAACAAAAAAAGAATCCGCCTGCCAATGCAGGGGACGTGGGTTCGAGCCCTGGTCCAGGAAGATCCCACATGCCGTGGAGCAGCTAAGCCTGTGTGCCACAACTACTGAGCCTGCATGCCACAACTACTGAAGCCCATGCACCTAGAGCCCATGCTCTGCAACAAGAGAAGCAACAAGAGAAGCCACCGCAATGAGAAGCCTGCACACTGCAATGAAGACTAGCCCCCGCTCACTGCAACTAGAGAGAGCCCACGCACAGCAACGAAGACCCAACACAGCCATAAATAAATAAATAATAATTTTTTTTTAATCTTAAAAAAAAAGAATGAGTTCATTTCTGGGCTGTCTTTTTGGTTCCATTGATCTGTATGTCTGTTTTTTTATGCCAGTACCATACTGTTTCGATTACTGTAGCTTTGTAGTATAGTCTGAAGTCAGGGAGCATGATTCCTCCAGCTTTGTTCTTTCTCAAGATTATTTTGGCTATTTTGTGTTTGTATTTTTGTGTTTCCATACAAATTTTAAAAGTTTTTGTTCTAGTTGTGTGACAAGTACCATTGGTATTTTGATAGGGCTTGCATTGAATTTATATATTGCCTTGGGTAGTATGGTCCTTTTAACAATATTCTTCCAGGGAATTCCCTGGCGATCCAGTGGTTAGGACTCTGCGCTTCCACTGCAGAGGGCACAGGTTCGATTCCTGGTCGGGCAACTAAGATCCTGCATGCTGTGTGGCACAGCCAAAAAAAAAAATCAAATCCATGAACACAGTGTGTCTTTCCATCTGTGTCGTCTTCAATTTCTTTCATCAGTGTCTTATCAAGTACAGGTCTTTTACCTACTTAGGTAGGTTTATTCCTAGGTATTTTATTCTTTTTGATGTGATGGTAAATGGGATTGTTTTCCTTAATTTCTCTTTCTGATAGTTTGCTGTTCACATATAGAATGGCAACAGATTTCTGTATATTAATCTTATATCCTGAAACTTTACCAAATTCAAATTGATGAGCTTTAGTAGTCTTCTGGTGGTGCCTTTAGGATTTTCTATGTATAGTACCATGTCGTCTGAAAATAGTGACAGTTTTACTTCTTCCTTTCCAATTTGGCTTCCTTTTATTTCTTTTTCCTATCTGATTTATGTGGCTAGAACTTCCAATACTATGTTAAATAAACGTGGTGAGAATGGGCATCCTTCTCTTGTTCCCAATCTTAGAGGAAATGCTTTCAGCTTTTCACCACGTGTATGATGTTAGCTGTGGGTTTGTTATATATGGCCTTTATTATGTTGAGGTAGATTCCCTTTATATCCACTTTCTGGAGAGTTTTTTATCATAAATGGATGTTGAATTTTGTCAAAAGCTTTTTCTGCATCTATTGAGATAATCATATGATTTTTATTCTTCAGTTTGTTAATGTAGTGTATCATATTGATTGATTTGCAGATCTTGAACCATCCTGGGATAAATCCCACTTGATCATGGTGTATAATCCTTCTAATATATTGTTGAATTTGGTTTGGTTTGCTAATATTTGGCTTGCTGATATTTTGTTGAGGATTTTTGCATCTATGTTTATCAGTGATATTGGCCTGTAATTTTCTTTTTTGTGATATCTTTGTCTGGTATTGGTATCAGGGTGACGCTGGCCTCACAGAATGAGTTCAGGAGTGTTGCTTCCTCTTCAATTTTTTGAAATAGCTTGGGAGGACAGATGTTAACTCTTCTCTAAATGTTTGGTAGAATTCAGCTGTGAAAACATCTGGCCCTGGACTTTTGTTTGTTGGAATTTTTTTAAATTGCTGATTCAATTTCATTACTGGTAATTGGTCTGTTCATATTTTCTATTTCTTCCCGATTCAATCTTGGGAGACTGTACACTTCTAGGTGGTCCATTTTATTGGCATATAATTGTTCATAGTAATCTCTTATGATCCTTTGTATTTCTATGGTGTTGATTGTAAATTCTCTGTTTTCATTTCTGATTCTATTGACTTGGGTTCTTTTTTTTTTTTTTCTTGATGAAACAGCTAACAGTTTATTGATTTTGTTTCTTTTCAAAGAATGAGCTCTTAGTTTTTATTAATATTTTCTATTGTTTTTTAGTCTGTATTTCATTTATTTCTGCTTAAATCCTTATGATCTCTTTCCTTCTACTAACTTTGGGTGTTGTTTGATCTTTAGTTCATTTAGGTCTAAGTTTAGGTTGTTTATTTGAGATTTTTCTTGTTTCCTGAGGTAAGCTTTTATCAGCATAACCTTCCCTCTTAGAAATGCTTTTGCTGCATCTTGTAGATTTTGGGTCATTGTCTTTTCATTTTTCTCCAGATTTTTTTTTTATTTCTTCGATTTCTTCAGTGAGCCATTCGTTGTTTAGTAGTATTTGTTTAGCCTCCATGTGTTTGTGTTTTTTGTACTTATTTTCTTACAGTTGATTTCTAGTCTCATAGGTTTGTGATCAGAAAGAGGCTTGATATAACTTCAATCTTCTTAAACTTACTGAGACTCGTTTTGTGGCCTAGCATATGATCTACCCTGGAGAACATTCCATGTGCACTTGAAAAGAATATGTATTCTGCAGCTTTTGGATGAAATGTTCTATGTATATCTATTAAGTCCACCTAATCTAATGTGTTGTTTAAGGCCAGTGTTTCCTTATTGATTTTCTCCCTGGAAGAGCTGTCCATTGCTATCTGTGGGTTGTTAAAGTCCCCTATTATTGTTTTACTGTCAATTTCTCCCTTTATGTCTATTAATATTTGCTCTTTGTATTTAAATTCTCCTCTGCTGGGACTTCCCTGTTGGCACAGTGGTTAAGAATCTGCCTGCCAGTGCAGGGGACATGGGTTCAAGCCCTGGTCTGGGAAGATCCCACATGCCACGGAGCAACTAAGCCCATGTGCCACAACTCCTGAGCCTGTGCTCTAGAGCCGACTAGCCACAACTACTGAGCCCATGTGCCACAACAACTGAAGCCCACGCGCCTACAGCCCATGCTCTGCAACAAGAGAAGCCCCCACAATGAGAAGCCTGTGCACAGCAATGAAGAGTAGCCCCCACTCACTGCAACTAGAGAAAGCCCATGTGCAGCAATGAAGACCCAACACAGCCAAAAATAAATAAAATAATAAATAAATAAATTTTAAAATAAGTAAATACATGCTCCTGTGCTGAGTCTATATATATTTCCAATTGTTATATCTTCTTGTTGGATTGATCTCTTGATCATTATATAATGTCTTTCTTTGTCTCTTGTTACGATATTTGTTTTAAGGTCTATTTGGTCTGATATAAACATTGCTACCTCGGCTTTATTTTTGTTTCTATTTGTATAAAATACCTTTTTCCATCCCCTCACTTTCAGTCTGTGTGTGTCTTTAGATCTTAACTGAGTCTTTTGTAGGCAGCATATATGTGGGTCTTGTTTTTGTAGCCATTCTATGTCTTTGATTGGAGCATTTAGTCCAATTATATTTAAAGTAGTTATTTGCCTTTACTGATGAGCTTTTTCATTTTGTAATTTTCATGTTCCTAGTTGTGGCCTTCTCTTTTTTTGCTCAGAGAAGTCCCTTTAACATTTCTTGTAACACTGGTTTGGTGATGCCAAACTCTTTTAACTTTTGCTTATCTGTAAAACTTTTGATCTCTCCATCAAATCTGAATGAGAGTCTTGCTGGGTGAAGTATTCTTGGTTGTAGGTTTTTCCTTTTCATCATTTTAAATATATTGTGTCACTCCCTTCTGGCCTGCAGAGTTTCTGCTGAAAAGCCAGCTGATAGCCTTACAGGAGTTCCTTTGTATGTAACTTGCTGCTTTTCCCTTGCTGCTTTTAATATTTTCTATTTATCTTTAATTTTCACCATTTTAATTACAATGTGTCTTGGTGTGGTTCTCTTTCAGTCGATCATGTTGAGACTCACTGTGCTTCCTGGATCTGGATGTCTTTTTCCCTTTCCCAGGAAGGGACGTTTTCAGCTATTATGTCTTCAAATATTTCTCTGCCCCCTTCTCTCTCTCTTCTCCTTCTGGAAACCCTATTATGTGAATGTTAGTATGCTTGATGTTGTCCCAGAGGTTTCTTAAACTGTCCTCATTTCTTTTTATTATTTTTTTCAGTTCAGTTTCAGTAATTTCAGACAGTAATTACTCTATCTTCCAAATCACTGATCTGTTCCTCTATATTATCTAATCTACTGTTGATTCCTTCTAGTATATTTTTAATTTCAGTTATTGAATTATTCACTTCTGTTTGGTTCTTCTTTATATTTTCTAACTCTTTGTTAAAAACTTCTAACTTCTCTCTCTTTTCATTCATTCTTCTCCCAAGTTCTTCGAGCATCTTTTTTTCCCCCACAGCAACTAATGATATTTATTTAGTACTCATTTTATATTTTCACAGTTCTCAGAACTTTTTCATTTAATCCTCACCAAAAATCCACAGAGAGAGGTTCTGATTTTACACACATTTTCAGATGGGAAAACTGAAACTCAGAGAGGATAAGTTAACTTGGTAGAATCACCCAGCCAGGAAGTGGCTTAACTGGTGTTCAGATCTGGGGCCTCTGACTTCAAAACTCAAATTTATTCAGTCTCCTCCTAAGGAAGCATTTCTAAGCTTAGCCAGAGCACACTGAGGGAGGCAGGTATCATCCTGGGCTTAGGAGACCAAGGAAGCTGTAGAGCCAGATCCAGTTAATTAGCACAGCTTCCTCCCCACCTGTGGTTCTGTCAAGAGCCACCTCTCCAGGCAACCATTGACCCCTCTGTCCGGCCCCTCCTGCTTTCCTTTATACCTTCCCTGAGACCAGAGGAGGGCCTTACAAGGTGATATGATTTTCTGTGAATAACTTTCCCACAAGATAGGAGCCACCTGCAGGATGTTTCAAGGGTCTTACAGGATGAGAGAGACAGAAGGAGGCTCTTCTTTGAGCATCTTTATGATCATTGCCTTGAACTCTCTATCAAGTAGATTTGCTTATCTGCACTTCACTTAGTTCTTTGGAGGTTTTTTCTTTTCCTTTATTTGGAATATATTTCTCTGTTGCCTCATTTTGTCTAATTTCCTGTTTTTATTTCTATGTATTTAGTTGGTTGGTTATGTTTCCCAATCTTGGAGAAGTGACCTTATGCAGGACACGTCCTATGGGGCCTGGCAGCACACTCTCCTGTGGTTACCAGAGCTACTTGCTTTAGGGGTGCCCTCTTATGTGGGCTGCTTAGGACCTTCTGTTGTGGTTGGCTGACTACTGTGGACATGCTGGTAGGTGTTGCTGGTTGTCATTCCAGTTGGTTGTAAGGCTCTGTTTTGTTCAGTCTGGGTCTTGGCATGGCTGACTGCACAGGGAGGGGTGTCCTGGTCCTGGTGCCAGCTCACCAGTGGGCAGGCCCAGGTCATGAGGCAACTGTCTACAGATCCCGCCTGGGGGTCCCAGGGATAGTGCTAGCCCATTGGTGGGTGGAGCTCGGTCCCAGAGTGGCTGAATGCTGGGCTGGGGGTCCCGGAGCTAGTGTTGGCCTACTGATGGGCGGGGCCATGGCCCAGAAGTGTCCTGGGGCTGGTGTGGGACGCTGGTGGGTGGGGCTGCTTCTTGATATGGCTGGCTGAGGGTCCCAGGTGACCCAGCGCTGGTGATGGCTCACTGTTTGGTGGGGCCGGATCCTAACATGGATGGCTGAGGGGCCCAAAGTGTCCTGGAGCTGCTTTTGTCCTCCCATTGGTCAGGGCCAGGACCCAGGGCATCCTGGAGTGACGCTGGCCTGCTAATGGGTGGGTGTGGTCTTGACATGGCTGGCAGTGGGTCTGTGTGGTCCTGGGGTTTGGTCAGCCCACTGGTGGGTGGGGTTTGGGCCCAGGGGGGTCCCAGGGCTGATGCCCATCCACTAGTGGGCAAGGCCAGGTCCTGGGGCTACTGCTAGCCCACTAATGGGTGGAGATGGGTCCTGGGGTCTCTGGCTGTGGGGGCCAGGGGTTGCAGATTTGGTGCTGGCCCGCAGGTGAGCAGGGCCAGGGCCCTGGTGCTCCTGGAGTTGGTGTTAGCTTGCTGGTGAATGCACCGGGTCCTGACACAGCTGGCTGGAGGGTCTTGGTGTTCATGGGGTTGGTGTCCCCCCACTGGTGGGTGAGGCCTCTTCCCAAGGCTAGTGTCAGCCCACTGGTGGACCTGGGTCCTGGGGTCTCTGACTGAGGGGCTGGAGGTTCCAGAGCTGGTGCAGGCCCACTAGTTGGGTGGGGCTGGGTCCTGGGCCATCTGGTAGGTGAGGGTGTGTCCTGGGGCAGGGCTGGGGCCTCAGGGGGTCCTTTCTGCTGGTGGGTGAGGTCGTGTCCCTGCCCATCTGGGACACCTGGCCTGGGGCCTCCTAGGAGGATGCTGACTGGCTGGTGGGCAGGTAGGTTCCAGCACTAATAAGCTAGAGGGAGGATTCCAGTGGTGCTTACCAGTGCCAGTGTCCTCATGGTGGGTTGAACTCCCAAAAATGGCGGCTGCTGGCATCTATGTCCCCAGGGTGAATTTCAGTTGCCTCCTGCCTCTTCAGGAGGCTCTCCAAGGTCAGCAAGTGGGTTTGATCCAGCCTCCTTTCAAATTACCGCTTCTTCCCTGGGTCTTGGAGTGTGTGAAATTTTGTGTGTGCCATTTAAGAGTGGAGTCTCTATTTCCCACAGACCTCTGGGTCTCCCTACACTGGCCTTCAAAGCCAAATGTTCCAGGGGCTTGTCTCCCCAGTGCAGGATCCCTGGGATGGGAAGCCCAGTGTGGGGCTTGGACCCCTTGCTTTTGCGGGAGAACTTCTGCAATTGTAATTATCCTCCCATTCACGTGTCACCTACCTGGTGGGCATGAGTCTTGACTAATTGCATCTCTGTCCCTTCTCCCCTTCTCATTGTGGTTCCTTCTTTGTAACTGTCAGCTCTTAAAAGACCTTTTTTGCTAGTCTTCAGGTTGCTCTCATGGATACTTTGTCCATAAATAGTTGCAATTTTGGTGTGCCTCTGGGAGGAGGTGAGCTCACGGTCTTTCTGCTCCACCATCTTGGCCACTCCTCAAGTCATTAAGTTTTGTTCATTTGGTTTGATTGCCTTTGGCTTTAATCTGAGGGCTGTACAGGCTGCAAAAAAAGTACTGATGGCTTTGTAGTATAATAAAATCAGATTTTAAAAAAATTAGCAAACAACTTCTTGCAAACAAAGCAAGGAAGTTACCTTGATATTGTTGGCAGATTACTGAAGGTGTATATTCCTATTGGGCCTAATGTATATTTCAGATGATGTGTAAAGGCAGGTGTTCGTTTTAAAGACCAAACGAAGCAGCCAAATCTCTGTTTCTTTCTTCTTTCTTCAGTTTTACAGGTCGGTGTTTTTCTCTAGGTTGTGGCTATGTATCTTTCTCATGTTTTCACCCAACATTGGAAAGATGAGCTACTGGCTTTCCAAGTCCTCAGATGTTTCCAAAGCATGCCCATTTTGTTATGGGTGACCCCATCTCCTCTTGGCAAGTAATTCTATAGAATTACTCCATAAGCAGAATTATAACTTCAAGTATTTAGGGAACAATTAAACTGACAAAGAATCCTAGACCTTGAGAGATCATCTAATCCAACCTTCTCATTAAAGGAAGGGACCTCCTTACAGCATCCCTGATAGATGTTCATCTGGCCACTCTGGGGACATTTCTTCTAACAGGGACTTGTCTTGCTCTTTAACTTGGTGATTTAATTATAAAGTACTCTGCCACTCTACAAATTCTCCCTGCATATTAGTGGCCTACTTTTCTGAACACTGTGTTCACTCAGTACTCTAAGCCATCTTAAGATGCAGACTCTATCACTCCCATTTTATTGATAGAAAAACTGAGGCACGGAAAGAAAATTCCCTAAGGTCAAACAGCTATTAAGCAGAAGAGCCCAGCCCTTGATCCCACATGCTTAGCCTGTATTTCCTCTCTATACTAAACAGAACCCTCACACATTATGACAGAAACCTATCTTCAGGTTGATCTTGATTGTCAATTTTTGGATAAGTTGTTTCACTAGTTAAGAATTCACATAACTCTTCTACTATCCAGCCCACATCTCTCTGAACTGCACATACGGTCTTAGGAAATTTTAAAAGATGTCTTCTTTAAGATGAACATATATGTCTATGACATCCTCCTGATGTACTAGTTTGATAAAGCCTTCAAAAAAGAAAATGAGATCAGTTTGCCACAACTATTTTTAGAAAAATAAACTTATTAAAATATAGCAAAGAAACTTGCACATAAGAAGCATGTGTTGAATTTTGAATTTTCATGAAGTGAACACACCTGGATAACTACCACTAAGATAAAGAAAGCATTACCAGTATCCATGGGCTGCCTACCCAAGGGCTGCCTATTCATGACCCATGACAAAACCTGGCACCAAGGCTACGCTTAGTAATAGACACAATGGTAATTAACCAAGCATGTTAAATTAGCTCTCTGAAGCATTTAGACTGTGGAATACAAAGAGGATTGGCCAGTTGGGAAATGAGGGCACATTAAAAACAGAGACACAGATATGTTATGAGAGGTTGAGCAGGTGGACCATAGGGTGAGAATCCAGTCTCTGACTTGCCTTGGATCCTGAACAACTCTCTGACTCCAAACTATGTGTATCCTTAAAATAAATCCTCTTTTTCTTAAGGTTCCCTGTTCCTTGTAATCAGAAGATACTAACACCAAAACTGTAAGCCACAAAGAATCCCCAACCTCATAATTTCAATTCCCCACTGGAACCAACTGGTAGTGGCTGCCTGGAGAACCATGGAAAATGACTCTGAGGCTGAGTTCAATGGAAAAGAGTATTGTGGTGTCTGCCATGCGGGCTTTTTTTTTTTTTTTTTTTTTGGTGGGGGCGGGGGTGTGTGTGGAAGAGAGGCAGGGATGGTGCCATGAACTTGCTATTCCTGTTCTTAGCCCATATGATGAAGAAATCAATAGATGGAAAAAACTGAGTAATTAATCACCATATTAAGCTGGATATTTCAGTTTAATAAATATCCTTCCCTTAGCTGTTCCCCTCGCCCACTCTATATCTCAGCCACAACATTTTTATTTTTTTCTTTTTATTCTGCTTATTTGTTAGAAATAACACTGAAATGAACTTACCATCATTTCAAGTGTGTACTGGTTACAACTTAGCAAACATCCTTTTCAGGATGGGGTCATTTTATAAAGAAGATGGACTGTCCAGTGGAATGATTTTATTTTATCAATAAAAGTGAGACTTTTAAATGCCTTTATTATCATTGTACTGTATGATATAGACGATCATTTTGTATCACATTATTCAAGATAAATTTCAGGAACATCGGAGCCTCGCACACCTATGAGTATCTCAGAGCCAACTAGGCATGAACAGAGGAAGTAATACAATTGCTTTTGTTAATGTTCTCATGCAACAGGCAGAGGAGGTCAATGTTAGACCTGGTAAAACACATCTAGCTCTAGGTGAAATCTGAGAGAAGATGCAGCAACAAGAAAGCAGCACCGACTGGGCATGCTCCTATTCAGGCAGAGACAGGAAGGGAGTGGACGTACTGTAGAAGCTGGCCATTACGTAGTTTTGGCAGGGATCACCAGTAAACTCATTTGGGCACTTGCACAAGTATCTTGAGGGGTTTGAAATGTCTTTCACCATGAAGCACTTGCCTAAATTCACACAGAAAGTTTTCTCCTTCTGGCACGCTTGACAAGATGGCTTGTCCCAGTGGTAGATGTAGATGTGGATGAAGAAGTATTTGCTCCTTCTGTTGATAATGATATTCTAATGGGAGACTCTGAGGACACACACGTTGTCTCAGTTGAAGCTGAGACATGCCAGCGATGATCTCATTTGAGTCCACAATGGTGATATTGGCAGAGGCACTGTCATTTCCTAATTTGCTGATCACTTTGCACATACATTCTCCAGAATCAGCCAGTGATGCTTTGTTAATGCGAAGTTCTCACTTCTCTGGCCTTTTTTGTACCTTGATGTTTTGTGGTTCGTTCTTTGGGTTTAATTCATTCCCATTCTTGAACCATTTGAATTTGAGAGAGGAGTATTCAGAACTGGTCTCTCACCGAAGCACTAGTTTCGAATCTGCTGCAGACTCCTGACTTTTCATCTCTTCCAAACGGGGAGGCAAGGCGCACCGCTTGCACAGCACCTGGCAGACCTCCTTCTTGAGGTTCCGGCCCGTCTCGAGAGGGGGGAAGGATGCTCGGAAGGCGGCCGCTGCTGTTGGCATCGGGCTCCATGAAGAAGATATACCTGCTGTCCTCCTTGAGCCGCCCGCAGGAGGGGAACGCGGGGTGGCCCCAGGCGCACGCTGAGCAGCGAGTTCTTCTTCAAGCTCCCGGCTTTCACCGCCCACTCCTGGTGCACCTTCACCAGATAGGGCGCCTCATCTCCGGCCTCGGCGGCGCTGGGCGCGGGGCCCGTGGGCAAGGAGGGCACGGTCCTGGGCCCACGGCTGGCGGCTGGCGCTCGCCTCCCCGCGCCCCTGCCTCGCCCGCCGCCCCCTTCCTGTCGAGTGCCCCCTGCTGCCGCCGCGGCGGGTGCGCATTTCCCTCCATCACCACCGCGGCGCGCTGAGCCAGCTCCTGCACCGAGCCCACGCTGGGCGGGGACGCCTAGCACACTGAGGCCCCCGCGGGAGCCGCCTCCTCGCCGGCGGCCTCCCCCTGGCGCCACGGCCGCGGTCCACAGCAGCGGCAGAGGCGGGGCCGGGGCGCGGGGCCGGGGCGCGTGACCCAGTGACCGGTCGTCCCGGAGCGGTGCGGGGCGCGTCGCCGTCTCAGGGTGCGAGG